>NC_067229.1:22865000-23240000 GCF_019924925.1 Ctenopharyngodon idella | reverse complement strand
TAGTAAGTAGTAATTAAGGGGGTTATTGAGAGAGAAGTTAATAGAGAGAATTGGACCCTAAAACTAAAGTGTGACCAACACCGAGGTATGTACTGAACCGTGGCTTCTGTGTACTGTTACACCCCTAATAATCAATGTAGGTTCACGCATGTAAACGTAGAAGCGTGTAGTTAAAAATGTACTTTCAGAGCGTATAAAAAAATGTTAGCTTTCTAGCTGATTTTTTTTTTTGTATTACATTTTGTTTACAATGTTTAAATGTTAATATACCCAATAGAATGATATACAGTAAGTGTTATATAAAATAAAATAACTATATAACACAGCTGGTCCTTATTACTCACTTAAAATGTTTCAACAGAATCTTTGAATAAGAGTGTTTGAAAAAAAGTCAAATGCATGAATTAAAGTTTTAAATGTGCAAACAGAATATTCAAACTTTAAAAACTGCACAGAAATTTTTGTAGTTATCTACATAATGTTTGAATTGAAGCTTTGAATAAATGAGTACACATTTTAATGTTTGAAATCTTCGATTCTATAAACTTCTAAAGTAAATTTTTTTAAAATGAATAATTATTTGTGCCTTTTTAAAATCGTAAAACAGAATGACATGTTGTGCTCCCCACTGTACCCCAGTGACACAACGGGTGTGGCAGAGCAACCTGTTACCTGAGGGAGGGTGTGTGTACACACACACACACACACACACACACACACACACTTTATAATATCTCTTATATTATGGGCTGATGCACAGGATCTCCATTTATCCTGTCATGGATTACTGGGCTGCCCATATATACAACATTACTGGGCAACACATTCAACGCGCCTGTGATGCATAGAGCTGTTGTCTAGGTTGAGAGCTTACTACTATACACAGACTGGGTGTCTTTAGTGTCAGTAACGGAAAAAAAAGACAAACAAAGGGGGCCAGCGCACCTCTCTTTTCTTTGCTCTTCCGGGGGATGTGGAAGTTCAGTCGTGGCTGTTCTTCGGCAGGTTTCGCGGCCCACAAGACTCTCTTGACCCGTTTATCTTCATCGGGACCGTCCGGACATCCATACTCTTCCTCCGTGGCGCCATTTTGGCTCCATGAAGGCGCAGTAGGATTGTCTTTTACTTTGTCGCTGAATTTCCCTCCTCGATGCTCCATCGCTGCTTTATTCATGAGCTGCAGACATGAGTGGACTTGGATTCTCCTCGCAGCGCTGAAAGCTGGAGGCAGCGTGGGGTTTCTGTCTGCTGAATGTGCCTCACACCACACATAAACACACACACATGTACATGCCCACTCATAGCCGCAATGTGTAAATGTAACCGGATCGCAACAGCGCCATCCAGCGGGCTCCATCATAACACTGCTGAATGATATTAATCTGAGCGCCGCCTGCAGGTGTCAATGCTGAACTACAGAATGTCCCTTAAGTGCATCACCACCAAGAAAAAAATGTAACGATATCATATTCAAACGATAGCACATATACACAGTATGAATTCAAAAATATTATTATATTATCATTTTATATAATATGAAAAATACATAAAACATTTTCTGAAAAATTTGAGCAGTGCTTGCAAAACTCACTACCACAGTGTTATAGTTGGCCTGACAGTTTCCCAGTAGGCTATTTAAAGTCCCCATGAAATCAATTTTTTTTTTTTTTTTTTTTTGACTTTTAGTATGAATATGTTAGCCTTAAGGTTATCTATAAGCTAGTGTGCTCCAAAACAATGACAACATTCGCATTTAGAAGATATTAGCATTCAAAACTTACAGTCTCTCACTTCCATCCAATATGGATCAACAACGATTTTAAAGACATCACCCTGTACTTCAGCTTCTCTTTAGATTTTCTGTCTAATCAGATGCTCTCTAGAATCTGAATGAAGGCGAATGAAGTCTGGTATCGCGTCAAGCCCCGGTTATACTTTACGTGAGGGTCCACTAGGGTCCGTGTGACATAAAAATTGTCATCGGAGGCTCTTGCGGACATCCACGTGCATCCCATTTTTTGTGATTGTATAATGTAATGTATAACCATTAAGCTTGGTTATACTCCAGTACGGACACATACACGGACAGCTGCAGACAGCACGGACGCGGACTACTTATATTTATACTACTGAAAGTGTATGCTTGGGTCACTCGGCAGACATGTTCCACACAGGAACAGTAGGTTGGCTTGAACAGAAAACAAACATGGATTCTTGCACATCATTATTATTGCACATCTGGCTGTCTTTATATTGTTATAACAACAGATTGTAGAGGTGCAGGTAGAAACGAACTGTTTCACACAGCCTCTCTTTAAAGGGTCATGAAACCCTAAACTAAATTTTCTGAGATTTTAACAGAGGTATGTGTGTTGAACATCATTGAATACAATGTTAGCATCTGTTAGATTTAATTTGTAGAGGGAAAGTGGTTAATTTTGAGATTTTTTCCGCTATTTTCGTGTTCCGGGTTTAAAATCTACACCGTCCACGTCACAGGCTGTGATGTGGCGGAGCACTATAACACTTCGATGATGCGTCGGTGTCTCATAATTATTGATGAGACTGAGTTTTCTTATCCTATGAGAAGACACCGTCTCTTAATTATTCAGGACACCACATTATTCTTTCAAATGACAGACATGTCAAACTGTTAGATAGCGCAGTAGATGAGAAAGGCGTTCATGGGTCATAAGTGTTTGTTTTTGTGGTGTAAAAGTTCGGGTGTGTTGCATGGCTTTCCTCGCGATGCTGCCAGGGCAAGACTGCCTGTGGGCGGTTGGTTGGCCATCAACCACCGACACATCGAAACTGTTTCAGCCAGAAACCGAACATGCCATTTTCGGCGGACGAAATTTCAGTGCATCATTACAACTAATAAAAACTCCCTATGGTTGGTGGCTTTACATGTCAGTTAGATGGTCAATTCCTGTCTAAATGGCTGGTTCTTGCACAGAAACCCCTCCAAAGTTGACTAGACTTCATGTTTTTTTTTTTTTTTTTGTGATTACTGTTGTCTTACCACAAATAGCACCATTAAACTGTGGTTTCTATGCAAAAACAGTGGTACAATTTTACCGTTTGCTATTGGTGGATCTCAACAGGTGACAGGTTGCCACTCCTTCGCGCCGGTAAACAGCTTATCAGAGAAGAGAAGAGATGTGCTGCAAGAGGGAGGGGATGTTTCTAAAAGGTTGCATACACACTAGCAAAATTTCCATTACAATTCCATTACTTATTATCTATAGTGTGAAATATATGAAAGCTTACTTCCGCCACAATTTTTTAAAAAAGTGATTTAATTTGCTATTTTTTATCTCATAATTCTGACTTTTTTTCTTGCAATTCTGAGGTTATATCTCACAAGTCAGACTTTATAAAGTCAGTTCTGCAGAAAAAAATTCTGACTTTCAGAATTGTGAGATAAAAAGAGGCAAATTACTTTTTTTTTAATATCGTGGTGGAAATAAGCTTTCATATATCTTATACTATTGACAATACTGAATAGAATATGAACTCTGAGAAAAATATTATGAGAAAGTCAGAATCGTGTGATAAAAATTTAGCAATTACCCTTTTTAGTTTTATATATATATATATATACAATTCTGTTATTAATATTATATATATATATATATATATAATATTAATAACAGAATTGTATGGAAGCTTTTTTTCTGCTTCAGAATAAAAAAAGTAATTGCGACTTTTTATCTCACAATTCTGAATTGCGAAAAGCGAGAAATCACATTCAAACCAAGCAGCTTTCTGTTGGTCAACACAACACATTTACGCAACCATTGTCTATTGTAATCTATTGTAAAAATGTAGCGACCTCTTTGGACCTAATTTCTATATATAAATTATTTGATTTCAATTGCGAAAATTTGGCGAACAATGGTAAATGTGATCACATCTTTGGGATGAACATATTAACATATGAACATATTAACTTCATGAACATATTACCCTGCCTGAAATGGCTGTCTTTAACATGAATTTCCATCAGTGGTTTTACCTTTAAAATGAATGTATAGCCTAAGAAAAAAAAAAAGAAGAAAAAAAAACATGCTTACAAAGAAAACTAAATTATGAATCTGTGCATAAAAAAATCTCTCACAGGGATTGTATTCTTAAACATTTTAGTGTTCTATTTAAATAAGAGAGGCAGATGGTATTAGAGAATGCTATATTGTCTTTCATCTGTTGTGTGTTATTGTTCTCCAGCCTGATCTATGTGTGAATAATTATCCATATGCACACATGACCATCATCATGTGAAGAAAGGGCGTGTTACTGTCAGGGGGAGGCCAGACAAAAGCACACCTGAGATAAGTGGGCTCTTTAGGGGATATGGCACAAAGCCTCAGCCATATGTCAGACCTGCTATTGCATCATCAATAGTAATCATCTTCCTGAAGGAGTTAGTTCAGTTTCAGAGGTTCTGCTCTCACTTCATAATTCGGGTTTATTCTTTAGTAAAACAAAACAAATCATGGAATTTTTAATTGAAAAGTTCTTAAAAATAAATACAAATTATTAAAAGTGTTCTACATTAACTCGGTATTGAGATTTATTTAACACACACTACTGTTCAAAAGTTTGGGGTCAGTATGATTTTTCTTTTAAAGAAGTAAAATACTTTTATTCAGCAAGGATGCATTTAAATTGATCAAAAGTGGCAGTGAAGATGTTTGCATTGTTACAAAAAAAAAGAAAAAAAAAGAAAGGAATTTCAAATAAATGCTGTTCTTTTTAACTCCATTCATCCAAGAATCCTTTTTTTCCACCAAAATATGAAGCATCATAACTGTTTTCAACATTGATAATCATACGAAATGTTCCTTGAACAAGAAATCAGGATCATGTGACACTGAAGACTGCAGTAATGATGAAAAGTCAGCTTTGCCATCAAAAGAATAAATTACATGTTAAAATATATCAAAATAGATTAAATATATTAAAATTTAAATTATTTCTCAATATTACTATTTTTACTGTAATTTTGATTAAATAAATGCAGCCTTGGTGAGCAGAAGAGACTTCTTTCAAAAACATTTCAATAATCTTAAGGACCCTAAATCTTTGAACGTTTGATAATTCCATATGCAGTTAAATGGGTGGTTGTAAGAAAATGGAAGAAAGAAAATATGTACGTTTTTCCCTGCCTAAATGAATGAGGTTAACTAACTTCATGATTTGTATTATCTTAGAACTGTACATTTCTGCCAAATGGACATTGCTTTGATAGTCACCTCTGACAACAGATTACTCTTAATTGTAATGTAAACATGCATTTCCTGTTTTTCATTGGTTTCTATAAACTTGAATTGAATTGAATGTGCATACTTTGAAAGGTTGTATCTTGACTGTCATATCAGAGGAAAGTAAATAGTGTTTTTAACAGTTAGATCCCTGTGGTCCTCATTATAAACGTGATACACTGCTAGAGGAGCACTAGAGGGACTCCGCAGTCCCTGCCCATTATTTCCCATTGTGTAAAGATGGCAAACACTCCAAGCTCAACTCAAACATCACACATTTGCATTAAAATATTTCCTAAACCTAAGGCACTTCAGAGCTTCACAAATAACATATACTATTCTCAAATAATGACACAATTTCAAAGTAATTTTAAAATGTAATTACAGACGATATCTAAAAGAGAGAAATAAGGTTTTCTAAAATGTTTATTTGATTTTCTTCCTTTTGTTACACACTGCCCATCAGTCAATCTCTCCCATTGATTAAACAAGCATTTACACCCCAGATGACCTTCAAACTCTTCCATGTGGCCCTGTGCTCTTTCTTTTCTCATCATTTCTGATTCCTAGAACATAAATTCTCTCTTAAATCCCATCCAACTGATTCCTTTTAATCAAACAGCAACCAAAGCAGTAAATCAGGTGAAAAACAAACTATAAATAAACATCTTACATCATACATTTCAATACAATACTAAAAGAAACAGAATAAAAGACTTTTTTGGATAGTTTTTATAAACTGAATGTTGCATATCTGACAACACAACACAAGGTCTAGTGAGTAAACCTGAACACAATTAAAACCACCAAACACGTTTTGGCAAAGGTCGTTTTCTTTACAGCACACAAAAACACTATGATAAAGATTTAGCTGACCTACATGGCACAATAGACATTTAGTTTGAGTAATGTGTTTCACTGTAGTCCAACAGAATACTTGCTACAGAAGAATGTGTATAAAATTGATATTTCTGCCACAATGTCAATCACAGGTTCAGGAAATAACTCTAAATCAAGCTGTCTCCAATGCCATAAAATTCAGAATTGAGCTTCTTTCAAATCAAAGTGCTTTACAGAATTAATTTTTTTGTCTTGTCAGTTCTTCAGTATGACTCCCGTTTAATATTCATCCTTGCTCTTATATGGATAAGCAAGAAAACAGCTGTTTCTGGCTCTGACACTGATGTACAAATGCTGTAGTCCAGCAGTGCTACGACATATGAGATGAATATGTGTAATTATACGTTCCTTCTTCAGAGCACCGCACACAAATAATATGATTGCCTCGTTGTGAAAACATTCGGCTGGTCATTTTTTTTGGTGGTTAATGAATGAACACCTGACAACATTTCACCTATAAACCAATTTGACTATTTTCTTGAATAGACAGTGGTGCATTTAAGTTGCAGTGCGATGTGAATGCCCAGTGTTACAGGATGTGCAATGGCAGACAGCTCACCCTCATTGATTTTCAGTGGACAAACTGTCAGTTTCCGAAACAAAACGACAGCACAGTAAAAGAAAGGCACAAGTATAACATATAAGTTGAGGAACTTTGAGAAACAAAGATAGTGCCAATTCCAGAGAAGTGCTTCCTGTGAATAGCGGCATTTCTGTAACAATACTGAAGAGGATCGCTGGTTAAGCAGAATTGCGAAGGTTTATGCTCAGCGTGGCGTTCACACTTTCACAGGGGTGGCGTTTACGTCTGTGGGCATTCAGTGCTCAGATCCAGGCTAGCCTCAGTGGTGTCCATCATGCTGCAGTCCAAACAGTCTCTAGGTGGTGCGCATTGCCTCACTCTGTCCACTTGCGACTCGCGGGCAGGTTCAGATTCTGCAGATACCACAGCTTCTTTGGCCTGTCGAATGCAGTTGAGCCACTGCTGTTTGTTGAAGGCATCGCTGGCCTGGAAGGAGTGCGACTGCAGTTGTCCTCCACTACGAAACACCACTCGGAAAAAGTTCTTGGCTGGATGAGGACAAACAGAGTTTGACATGTTTATGGCAGGTGCATGTAGAGTTTTTCACCTTTTTTTGTCTCCACATTTTAAATACCTGTCCACTTTCGTCACTTTTGATGAAATTTGATTAAATTCTGACTCACTCCGTTCATGGTTGCTGAAGGCTCCTCTGATAGAGCCTCCCAGACGCATCTCTCCGTCCTGCAGGTCTTCCCACTCCAGGTCTTTCACAGGGATCGGCTGCCGGTAAAGCTGATACCACAGCTGCTCATTCTGGGTAATGGCCCGTGTGATGACCAACACGTCCTGAAACAGGAACACATGCAGCTTCTGCAGAACGAGAAAGTGGGAGAGACTTTGGTTTGTTACTGGGTACAATTCTTTAATCATGTTTGATGCATGTTTAATCTCTAACTTAAGGGTTAGTTCATCCAAAAATGAAAAAATTGTCATCACTCACCCTCATGTCCTTCCAAACCCGTAAGACTTTCGTTCATCTTCGAAACACAAATGAAGATATTTTTAATGAAATCTGAGAGCTTTCTGTCCCTCCATAGATAGCTACGCAACTACCACTTTGGCGCTTCAAAAAGTTCATAGAGATCGTAAAACTAATCCATATGAATCGAGCAGTTTAGTCCAAATTTTCTGAAGAGACTTGATCACTTTATATGATGAACAGAGTGAATTTAGGCTTTTATTTACATATAAACATTCATCAGCGAACATAAACAGATGCTCAACTGTACTTGCTTGACGTGCAAAACTAAACCTCATTGGTTCTTGCGGAAACTCAAACATGCTGCGTAACATGAAAATGAACCTCATTGGTTCTTGCGGAAGCTCAAACATGCTGCGTAACATGAAAATGAACCTCACTGGTTCTTGAGGAAGCTCAAGTGCTGTGTAACACATGAGAATGAACCTCACTGGTTCTTGCAGAAGCTCAAACATGCTACGTAACACATGAGAATGAACCTCAATGGTTCTTGCGGAAGCTCAAATGTACAGTGTAACACAAGAAAGAACCTCATTGGTTCTTGCGGAAGCTCAAATGTAACATGAGAATGAAACTCGTTGATTCTCACACGTCAAGCAAGTATGCTTGAGGTTCTGTTTTCTGATGTGTGTGTTGATGAATGTTTACAGGTGCTGGTCATATAATTAGAATATCATCAAAAAGTTGATTTATTTCACTAATTCCATTCAAAAAGTGAAACTTGTATATTATATTCATTCATTACACACAGACTGATATATTTCAAATGTTTATTTCTTTTAATTTTGAGGATTATAAACTGACAACTAAGGAAAATCCCAAATTCAGTATCTCAGAAAATTAGAATATTGTGAAAAGGTTCAATATTGAAGACACCTGGTGCCACACTCTAATCAGCTAATTAACTCAAAACACCTGCAAAGGCCTTTAAATGGTCTCTCAGTCTAGTTCTGTAGGCTACACAATCATGGGGAAGACTGCTGACTTGACAGTTGTCCAAAAGACGACCATTGACACCTTGCACAAGGAGGGCAAGACACAAAAGGTCATTGCAAAAGAGGCTGGCTGTTCACAGAGCTCTGTGTCCAAGCACATTAATAGAGAGGCGAAGGGAAGGAAAAGATGTGGTAGAAAAAAAGTGTACAAGCAATAGGGATAACCGCACCCTGGAGAGGATTGTGAAACAAAACCCATTCAAAAATGTGGGGGAGATTCACAAAGAGTGGACTGCAGCTGGAGTCAGTGCTTCAAGAACCACTACGCACAGACGTATGCAAGACATGGGTTTCAGCTGTCGCATTCCTCGTGTCAAGCCACTCTTGAACAACAGACAGCGTCAGAAGCGTCTCGCCTGGGCTAAAGACAAAAAGGACTGGACTGCTGCTAAATGGTCCAAAGTTATGTTCTCTGATGAAAGTAAATTTTGCATTTCCTTTGGAAATCAGGGTCCTAGAGTCTGGAGGAAGAGAGGAGAGGCACACAATCCACGTTGCTTGAGGTCCAGTGTAAAGTTTCCACAGTCAGTGATGGTTTGGGGTGCCATGTCATCTGCTGGGGTTGGTCCACTGTGTTTTCTGAGGTCCAAGGTCAACGCAGCCATATACCAGGAAGTTTTAGAGCACTTCATGCTTCCTGCTGCTGACCAACTTTATGGAGATGCAGATTTCATTTTCCAACAGGACTTGGCACCTGCACACAGTGCCAAAGCTACCAGTACCTGGTTTAAGGACCATGGTATCCCTGTTCTTAATTGGCCAGCAAACTCGCCTGACCTTAACCCCATACAAAATCTATGGGGTATTGTGCAGAGGAAGATGCGATATGCCAGACCCAACAATGCAGAAGAGCTGAAGGCCACTATCAGAGCAACCTGGGCTCTTATAACACCTGAGCAGTGCCACAGACTGATCGACTCCATGCCACGCCGCATTGCTGCAGTAATTCAAGCAAAAGGAGCCCCAACTAAGTATTGAGTGCTGTACATGCTCATACTTTTCATGTTCATACTTTTCAGTAAAAAATCCTTCCTTTGTATTGGTCTTAAGTAATATTCTAATTTTCTGAGATACTGAATTTGGGATTTTCCTTAGTTGTCAGTTATAATCATCAAAATTAAAAGAAATAAACATTTGAAATATATCAGTCTGTGTGTAATGAATTAATATAATATACAAGTTTCACTTTTTGAATGGAATTAGTGAAATCAACTTTTTGATGATATTCCAATTATATGACCAGCACCTGTATATGTGAATAAAAGCCTAAATTCAAACTGTTCATCATATAAAGCGATCGTGTCTTAATTTGGACTAATCGGCTCGATTCATATGGATTAGTTTTATGATTTCTTTATATGAACGTTTTGAAGTGTCAAAGTGGTTGTTGCATAGCTGTCTATGGAGGGACAGAAATCTCTCAGATTTCATTAAAATATCTTTGTTTGTGTTCCAAAGATGAACTACATTTCGAATGACATGAGGGTGAGTAAATGATGACAGAATTTTCATTTTTCGGTGAACTAACCTTTTTTGGTGATGTTTAGCTGTATAGTTGTCATTTTAGCAGTGAAATGACTTCTCTAGGCAGGTTAGGGGAAGCGACACTAATATGTACCATATAAACCCCTTTTATCTTGAAATAAAAAAGTAAACATTGATAAAATATTGGTTTTACCACAAATGTACACGGTTGTTCCTGTGGGCTTATAAGCAATGGCTCAATTGAGCCCTTTTGTTTCTAAAAAGCCCACTAAGCAACGAATCTACTGAAACTCTAATAAAATAGCATTAATTGAATTAATTGTACTTAGAACATTTCCTTTAATTCTTCAATATTTTCATTGTGGGAACAAACTTCCTTTAGGTACGATATAAGAACAGATTAAAGAAACACCCAGATCAAACGTTCAGACTGATCTGATCTGATTATTGTTGTAAATACTAAAACTGTACTCCATATTTGTCCAGTTTATTCTGCAGTTCTTTATTTAGTTAGGGCAATTAAAAATTAATTAAAATGGTTTCATTTAATGAAATATGAGGCACTTACATTAAAAAGCATAAAAGATAGAAATGTACCACTCCATATATATATATATATATATATATATATATATATATATATATATATATATATATATATATAGGTTTGCCATCAAATAAAGCAATTTATTTTTGTCAAAGCATGAGACTTTAGATGTGAGAATAATTTTCAATTTGAAACCCACTTTATTAGAAGGCTCTTCAGATTTCCCTAAGAAAATGTGGAAAACTTTGGCCTTAAAAAGGTCACTTCCTATGGAAGCTTATTTCAGCCACGGAATAAAAAACAAAAAAAAGGTAATTGTGACTTTTTATCTCAATTCTGAAATTATGTCTGTTCTTGTGTTTGTCTGAGCCTAGTTTGATATGGTTTTGCGTGGCCAGACATTTGACTACATTGTGTTTCATGTTGCAACTTCTGGTAAGGAATCAGCCACTCATACTAATCGACATGTAAAGCAACAATGACAGCTTATTTTGTTTTTATTTGCCATTTAGGAGAGGGTTTGAGATAGATGAAGTCAAAAAGTTTTGGGAAATAGACTATTTCACACCTACTTGGAAAACAAAGCACAGTTTCTTTTGAATATTGTAAGAAATTACAGAATGCCCTGACACAGATTCCTCTCCAAGATAGGTGGTTGATCATGCTCATTCATCAATGATCCTGACCCACCTGATCAAACACTGACAGCCACCTCAGTCAGTGGGGTGTCTGAACTTCATTAACATACAGACCACAGCTGTTACAAAAGGAACAACTTCATTTACATTAGGGGTAGTAAACTGCATCTGTATGAAAGGTTCATGGTTCATTCTGACAGACCCATTTTCATTCAATGAACCCACGGTGCTTCATGCATTTTGTCACTGCTATGCTGCAATAAACTTCTCTGTTGAGATCTTTAACATACTCAATTTTTTTCTTACACTATCTAGTTCACTTGCATCTGAACAAGTCAAACCAAACAGAAGTTTTATAATACTTCTCAGATTTGATGCCACTATCCTGGAAAAATCTGACGACCAGTTCTTTGGGAATGTAAGACCAAGGTTTTTGGGGGTAATATGAGTTTTTCCCACCAACACCTGAATGACAAATGACTAAAAACCCAAAAAATGATAGAGTTTTTACAGCTCCTCTGTTGTTCTTGAGTTCTCCGTGGCAGCTGAGGATCCGCGAGCTGTCGATCAATATATCTTTCTGGCCACTTTCCAGATACAGCAAGCGTTCCTTGTAGTAACGGCACTCCGACTCGCCCGTCTGTGTGTTAATATCAGCCACGATGCTCTGGATCATGTTAATCTATAAAAGTCAAAGAGCAGCATAGAAAAAAGACAATTAGGCCATAGGTGTAAGAAGCCATTAGGTTTTGGCATCTCACAGCTGTGAACAAAAAACATGGGCACCAGAGGTTATTTATTTTGGTGTTAGGTATTGTTGATGACATATTAGCAACACAAATCTTCCATGTTAGCACATTAATTTAGTTCAATACACACTACGCAGATTTAATATAAACTAGCAGAATTATTCAGGAGTAAATTGGAAAAGACTTTAAATTTTCTTTTAATATAAAGAGTTGCAGTGTAAGAGCAGTGAAGAAATTTGAAGGTGTGAGTTACAGTGACAGTAACTCACAGCTTCATCCAGGTGTTGCCGGTCGGGGTGGTCATTGGCTGTGTGTTTGAGGATCTCTCGGAGCAGCAGTGGGTATTTGACCAGTCGACTGCGTGGGATGTCCAGAAAGTTCCAGAGGTCCAGTTTGCGGCTGAAGGGTGATTCCAGGCAGCGCTGGAGGAAGTCATGCACCCGATGGTCCTGTTTCTTATGGTCCAGCAATGCTTTGGCTGCTACCTGGTTACTGCAGTAGCTGTTGTAGGTTTCAAGACAAGGCAGCTACAAGGAGAATCAAAGAGACATTTTCATGAACGGGGGCCCATTCCTGCTTGTGGAGGCTGTTTATCACTGTGTTCAGATTCAATGTAGTTAGCTTTTTGTTACTAACTAGCAGTATAACTAACTACTATTTCACAAGCTAGCTTTACATAAGTTGAACTTAACTTATGTTAGTTCACCTAAAAATGAAAATTCTGTCATTAATTACTCACCCTCATGTCGCTCCAAACCTGTAAGACCTTTGTTCATTTTTGGAACACAAATTAAGATTTTTTTTGATGAAATCCGTGAGCTATCTGGTCTCCGATAGATTGCAACACAATTACCACTTTCAAGGCCCAGAAAGGTATTAAAGACATCGTTAAAATAGTCCATGTGACTACAGTGGTTCAACCTTAATGTTATTAAGCGACGAGAATACTTTGTGTGCACAAAAAACAAACAAAAATAACGACTTTATTCAACAATCTCTTCTCTTCCCTGTCATTCTCCTATGCTGTTTACGTAGTAAAACCAGTGCAGCACTTCCAGGTTCTATGTCAGAACGCTGGCTCAGTATTGGCCGACGCTGTTCACGTGAGCACCACGACGCATGCGTGTAATGCTGACGCAGGAGCCAATGATGAGCAGGCATTCTGGCCTACAACCCGGAAGTGCTGCACTGTGTGTACAAGGTCAACTGCGTAGCAGATTGACATGGATGAGAAGAAATTGTTGAATAAAGTCATTATTTTGCACGAGAACCAATCTCATTGGTTCTTGCGGAAGCTCAAAAGTGCTGCATAATGCACAAGAATGAACCTTATTGGTTCTCACAAGTCAAGCAAACATGCTTATATGTGATGCTTATATATGAATAAAAGCCTAAATTCAATCTGTTCATCATATAAAGCGATCGTGTCTCTTCAGAAAATTTGGACTAAACCGCACAATTCATATGGATTAGTTTTACCATCTCTTTATGAACTTTCTGAAACATCAAAGTGGTAGTTGCGTAACTGTCAATGGAGGGACAGAAATCACTCAGATTTTATTAAAAATATCTTAATTTGTGTTCCAAAAGTGAACAAAAGTCTTACAGATTTGGAAGGACATGAGAGTGAGTAATTAATGACAGAATTTTCACTTTTGGCTGAACTAACCCTTGAACTAATGTTCTGTCTGAAAATATCAGAACCAGTCAGTGAGGTAAGGTCCCATGGTCAAGTCTGAAATCTTTCGGCAACTAGCACAGACTCATCCAGACTGTAAATTGGTGCAAAACTTGTATAGTGTATTCTAGCCTTCAGATGGTTTTCATCAGATGGAGAGAACTTCATACAGGGCTGAAAATAAACCATGGCAATGAGATGAACTTACCCAGTCTACTAGAATATGGCCCACATTATCGGTCAAGCCATCCGGCTTCCTGGCCTCTCGCAGTCGACTCAGCAAATCTACAAGATCACAGAGAAACACTTCTTGCCACCACTTCCATGTGTGACACAACCATGGCATTGACAAAGTATTGGTCTATACTATATCATGTTTTCATATTTCAATAAATTATTGCAGTATTGTAACATCTAAGTCTTTATGTGAGGTGATTTTTGTCAACTTATCTATGTGATTTGATCTACATTTATGTTTTCAGCTGCTTCCTGAAAGTTGTGATGGTTTCAGCAGTTCAGGTAGAGGATGACAGCTCATTCCATCAGAGAGGAGCAGAGAAGGTGAAGGTTCTGGAAAACGACTTTGTGCCTCAGTTTCCATCCACCTATTTTTATGTGCATTTTGGGATATCGCATAAAAAAAAAAAAAAAAGGGTCTATAGAAATACCAGCATAAATTCTAAAAATGTGCATAAAATACTTATGCGCTCATTTGTGGTGGACCTTTTTTTAACCGATAAGAAGACATTTGATGGAAGCATTTACCAAATAAATCCCTCGATGCGCAACAAAAAAATGTGACTTTGCCTCAGCAGAGTGGACCAATCACATCACAGCATCTCAAATGTTGGTTTAGTCTGAAACACCTGAGCCAAAGTCTGTCATCAGATATTTTGCGCCAATTTCCCAGGAAGTTTTATTCTTTTGAACACATGGAACGGAAACGCTGCTTTATTCGCAAATGTTTTGTGCAATATTCCAATTTTTCGCAAGTTAAATTCACAACTTTGGATGGAAACAAGGCCCTGATCTGACTTTAGATGCTCTGGCATTTATTTGTGTGATCTTCTGTGCTGTCTTACATAATTTATCTCCATTTACTTATTTAAGCAGTCTACATGAGTGGTATCATTACTTACTGTACAATTTCTATTACTTGTGTTCTGATTTGCTGTTATTGTGTCAGATCGCACTTTCACTTTGGATAAATGGATCCAGCTCTAAATGTGTTGTATTGCACCTGGTTTAGACATGCAGGAACACACAGAGATGATAGAACGCATTTGCTCACCTTCATGCAGTGGAATGAGGGAGTCCAGAGTGCCGAAGATTTGATTGAGCTCATGTTCCATCATAATCGACAGCTTCAGCATGGGGTCATGATACGCCTATGATGAAATAACACAATCAGACAGAAAACACTCAAACATTCAAATCTACTCTGGCAGAACTGAGTAAGTATTTGCAAATCTTACCAAAAAATGTTAAGAACAAGCTGAGAACAGAATGTAGAAACAAACACCAAATAATCTCATATGCTAGAGCAGGGTGTCCCAAATAGGGGTTCGTGAGTTGATTAAAAGCTAATTATTATTTAAATAATGAAATGTAGAATGTGATAAATTATGGATTATTATTAAAAGGGATAGTTCACCAAAAAATGAAAAAAAAAAAAAAAAAAAATGTTGGGAACCCCTGTGCTGGAGAAACAAAGAGCCAGGGGTAAAACTGGACCCCAAAAAAGAGTTTTTATGCTGTATGAAGTAATGGGAAAAGAGTGTACCTTCTTGGCCAGCTTCAAGTCCTCAATCAGGTCCTGTTCTCCCTGAGACAGCTCAAAGATGGCCTGACAAAAAATGACAGAAAAGCAACAACAAAGGAAAGAGGAACTTCAATGAGGGATACGAAAAATCACATGCATCTTGCAGATATTGTGGTTATTTACCCATTTATAAGTAAATTTAAAAGTTTAAAATGTACTTGCGATACAGAATACCAGTATTTTCATTGCATTTGTAATTTTTGTAAAAAAAATATTGGGTAGAAAAACTAAAAGAATCATATTAATTAGCTATATTTGTTTAGTAAATAGATGGTTCCTTTAGTCATTTTAATGCCTTATTATGCCTGTTAAAATGTATTCTGTAACTTTTACTGTTCATTTTATTGTTCTATCGTATTTTAGCTTTCATTTAATAGAACAGTGCACATTTAGAGGCGCTCCAATGCAGCGGCATATCACATGACGTTTTCACGTAATAACATAGGGATCCACTTGTTGTACCTAAATCATGTAACAGTTTATGTTTTTACATATATACGATTTAGTTTTAAGTCAAATAATGATTGTGTGTTGAGTAAATGAACTGTTACTTTCTGTGCTACTGAAATATCTGAATTTAACTACAAACTTTTCAGCGATGTTTGTGAGAAAAGGACATGTGCTTGAAACTCTTGATGCTCTCAATCCATGCAGCGTGCTTCACCACAGCAGCTATACAGATGTGAATAGTGGAATATTCATGTTTAATACTATTAATTAGATACATTTACATCATAGACATCCTAATCTCGGATATATCCATCCTGATCTCTGTTTGCTCTGTTGTCTGTGTTTCTTAGCACAGTATCCGGTACGTATACATGAGCAAATAGCTTATTTGCTCATGTAGCTTTTTTGATCAAAAGCTTTAGCATCTATCAGTATCAGTTAAAGCCACCCGTGACAATTGAAGACAACTGAAAAATATTTAATGTATTACAAAAATGACCCCAAACTCCCTGAAAGACTGTTATGTTTAATTGAATTGGCCAGTAAGTGGCTAGAATTGGCTAGTCTATAAACAAAATGTTTAATTTTTAGTTGTTTAAACACGATGTTAATTAGCAGCACATAACCAATAGCGTTTGAACTGTCAAAAATGAATGACATCATAGATGGTGATAGACACATAAAAGTGTAAATATGTGTTGAGTTTGCAGTCATTTGTACGCTCTGTAATATTGTAAGAACTTTTCATTTGCATTGCTATTATTATATCTTTTTGTCAGCATTTTAATTTTTACTTGATACTGCTACTAGATTTCAGGAAAAGCTCTGTTTACTTAATTAGTATCTATGCTATGTTGTTTTAATTTGATCTGTTGCTTGTCATTTGGTTTTTGAAAGTGAAAGTGATGTGAAGCCAAGTATGGCGTCCCATACTCAGAATCTGTGCTCTGCATTTCACCCATCCAAGTATACACACACAGTAGTGGGTATTGAACTCACACACACCATAAACACACACCCGGAGCAGTGGGCAGCCATATTTTTCATTATTATTGACTATTTAATTCAGTTATTAGGCTAAATTATAGGTTTACTTAATTAGCTACTCTGCTCCTAATGTGTGTGCACTAACTTTCGATGGGTTAAATGCAGAGGACAAATTCTGAGTATGGGTTACCATACTTGGCCTTCACGTGTCACTTTCACTTTTCACCTGAAATACCTGAAGACTACATGCAATTTGTCTATATTTATATTAACTTTTATATAAAGGAATGTAACAAGAATTGTGAAGTTTCACTCATATTGAAATAAAGTACAGAAAGCCTAGAATGAGGTATATTCAACATTCAAGAGATTTTGGTTTTTCTTAGATTTCAGCTAAATATGGTTTTCTGAACCAGTCTTTCAGCTCAAAGAAATACAGTGAATCAAACTACAGCACTGACCAGTCAGAGTTGAGTGTGGGTTTTGACTGTAGTGAAGTCACCTCTTGTCTCTTGATCTCTTTGGAGGACAGCATATGACCCAGGCCTAAATCAAATGTCTCGCTCCACAGCTTGCTGTCGCGGCGTTTGGTGATGGCTGGCGGGATCTGCCGGCCCCACGGCCGAGGTGCCATGATCTCTGGTCTGCAGTCACTGCGGAAACTGATGGAACGCTGAAGAGGAAGGAGAATAAGAAAAACTGAGAATACAGCTGAATACTGACGATTATTCCGCTTTTGTTTTTGTTCGTCTTTTGTAAGTCACTTTGGATAAAAGCACCTGCTAAATGCATAAATGTAAATTAAATGCCAATTAATAGTCATGAGGGCTTTTTACATTGGGGCTTGTGCTTAACCTTGGGTTATCTTCATACTAAACCCTGCTTTTAACCCTGTCAGTATAAATTTGTATACATTTGATCCAACAGTTGACAATATATAATATGAGGATGCACAATACTAGTACAGCCTTAATGTAAACATATCACGGACACACAACAAATATGCAAATAAGAATGTTAACCCAGGGTTTAGGAGTGTACAGTGTGAAACGCCAGCTTATGAATAATCAGGATTAATTGTTAACATCGGGTAAATTATGAGATATTATGAAACGTGAAGCTAGATAACCAGGATTTCATTAACCCAGGGTTTAGAATGAATCAGGGTTAACTAGTTTAAATAGGAAAAGCCCTTTTGATGTGTTATGTGTTCCATTTCTTGTAGGGGTGTATATTTTTTTCTACGATAATATCCTGATTATAATTTTAGAGTCGTGGAAGCTGACATTATCCAGTAGGTCACTTGCTTTGCAAAAACCAAACAAAACACACATTGAGTGTGAACGCTTTCACTGCCTGATGTAGTTTTAATGCTGTTAAAATGACCCCGAAATGTAATACTGTATATACTGGGCCATTTTTCACACAAGTTCTGTCTTTAGAATTATTTAAGCAATATGAGCAAAAGTATCACACTGATTTTGTCATTTTGTCACACTGATTTTATAAAACAGTTCAATAAACAAGTTAACATTTTGAGTTACTTTAGACACAATATTGTCAATCACTCATTTGAATGAATCATTTAAATTAATGGCTTAACTCATTAAGACCAGCACAAAAACACACTCAGCAAAATATCATACAATTATTGACAAAATCTCTGAAAATATCGAAATATTTTTTTTCCAGTATTCGTACACCCCTAAAATCCTTGTCATTTTTTTTTTTTTTTTTTTAGAGTATTTACTTGAATCAATCATCAAACATTTGAAACATCTGAAACCACAACTCAATTTAAACACAGTAAGCATTAACAAGCCACCTCTAAGCTGCAGTAAACATGTACAAAAAATAAAGATGTACAATGTTAAACTGACATCATATGTAGTATTTTATTTATCTTTATTACAATAGCACATATCCTATATAAGGGCTTTTAAATATTAATTTACCATTAACCATTATGCCGTCAGAGCAGAATGGATGAAACTCTAGCACATCGAGCAGAAGTTAATGGAGTAGATAGTGCAGTCAGGCCTGTACCTGCAGTGTCTGTCCGATGCGTTTGAGTGGAGCAGCTTTAACTGGAGGGATGAGACTCGCCAGCGACGTCACTCGAGACAGAGGCTTCACCCGCTTGGTGCTGGGCTCCTGCAGATCACACACATAACAGATGAACACCTCACACCTGCAGCTATTGAAGTGATCACACCTGCTGCCCTGGGGCCATGAGGCTTCAGCCTGTCTGACTGTGAGGCATACTCTGTCAAGGCTGTGATTAAAAGGTTTCTGCAAGTTTTTGCCTTACCGGTAGTAGATGTCTCTGATTCACTATGACATCAGCATTAAGATACATGTTAGGGTTGAAACAAACTGTCTGTGCAAGTTCATGAAAATAAATGCTTCTAGCTACAGGAACATGATTTCACATGTAGTTGCGTTACAAAGCAGTGATCAAAGGCTGATCAGCTGATATTTCACCATTTCGAGATGAACAGAATTGGCCTATAACCCTGCCAGATTTGGTGGTCCTCCTTTACATTTCAGATTTATAAACATTTTCAGTTTTCAAATGTTTTAGATTTTGAGGAAATATTGTGTAAAATTTACTTTATTGTTTTGTGTATTGTATGCGTGTATAATCATATTGGCCACCCTGCTGTTTTAGATATTGTCATCTGTCTTTGAAAAACCTGTATCAGAGAAATCTATCTATCTATCTGTAATCTATCCATACATCCATTCATTCATTCATCTATCCGTCTGTCTGTCTATAATCCATCCATCCATCCATCCATCTGTCTGCCTATCTATTGGTCTATAATGGTGATTTAGCATAAAAAACATCACTCAGTCATTTGTGTAGGCATTTGTGCAATTGCATAGTTTCTGGCCTTAAGACACCCCAGAAATTTTTAGGAGGTTGATGCCTCGTTTACTAAATATTCACAGTTTACTCTAAAAGATCTAGACACCCACTATAAACAAGAGAACCCTAAAACAGATATTGACTGCAAAAAAATAAAAATAATAAAAAATAATAATAATAATGCAAAACTGAGATTGCATGTTAAAATATTTACAATCCATCTCAAATCGTCCAACAGAGGGTTAGGGTTAAAAAAATAAAGATGTACAACATTAAACTGACATCATATGCAGTATTTTATTTATTTTTATTACAATAAAAGTAAAAGAGGTACATATGCTAAAAATAATAAGGGCCTTCAAATATTAGCTTAAACTGAGTAATTTAAGTAATTTTAAGACTTATTAGGTCAGATTGCAGAGGCCCCCTATAATGGTCCACAAGTCCTGGTCAAGAATCACTGTTTTAAACCTCATTGACAAGCAGAAACTATTGTAAACAAACATATACTGTAAAATGCATTTGCATTTTCAAAACACACAAATAAAGCAGGCCTTTCAACATGACTTATATCTGTGAAAATTTTAGCTTCCCATCAGGACTCTCACCAGAGATAATCAACCCGAAACTGTGGGAATTTCAAACCCTTGCACTCTCTCACGCTTTCCTGTCCCTGTTAAAAAAAAGACTCAACCCTGAAATGTTTTGCATGCAAACTTCCTACATAGGTACCCCCTAAAAATGTACATAGACTCAAATCATTCACATTATAAACTGACCCAAAATTGGAACTTTGAACAACCTTGATCCTTGTGTTTCGAGTTTCAAGTCTAAGAAACAAAATTGTGCAAAATATTTTATTTATGTTCATGTAGCAAAACTCTCAGTGTTAAATTAACACTGCCAGTGTTTATATAACCCGTGTGGATTATATACACACACGGGCAAAGTTAATTTAACACTGGCAGTGCTAATTTAACACTGGGGGTTTTGCTAGAGATCAGTTTTTGTTTCAAAAAGCTAGGACCCTCTTGAGCTGAAATGATGAGGTTTCCGTAAATGTCCATTTAACCACAATTTTTTTTTTTTTTTTTTTTTTGGGACATGACACAAAAAAGAACACTAGTGGTTTTAGCCTAATGTTTATTCCTTACAATCTCAACTCTTATAACACTATCAAGATATCAACTATCAAGATTCAGGACTGAAATGATGTAGAACATGCAAAACATGAAGACAAGCAAACTGTTATCATTTCAAAGCTTTCAGTGTGTGTTCATTGACAATCCATCACAATCAGCACTGTGCCTTATATCTATGTAGGACAGTCATATCAGAGTCTGGAGAACACGCACACACGCACGCGCATTTTTTTATTAATTTGCTGTGTGTTTTTTTTTTTTTTAATTAAAGATGTCCTCAGATGTCCCCAAAGAAAGGTTCTGTCAGATTTATCTAAAGTCTGGAGACAATTTTGTCCCTAAGCTGTTGTTAACTAAAGCCATACACACACTTATATACTGTATGTCTCATCATCGTAACTGTGCATACTTGGCGGTGCACGTACAGTACGCACATACTATTCTGATGACGAAATTCAAATTCAATTTTGGGCTTATTAGGGTTGTTTGTAAGTGTCAATTAGGAGACGCCCCAGGTTAACTTAAGTCCGGTGCGTAGGGGAGATCTACCACACACGATACACTAGTGACGATAATCTCAAAATAGCAACATGTTGCCTGTTAATTGGCCTGGCTGATATGGCTGTCATTAACCAGTTTAAACTATAGTTTTTTCCTATGCCAATTTAGAATACTAAATATTTTTGATGTAAAGTATTGTGTTTCAATGCCTTATTTGACCAGATGCATGTAGATATGGATATTGGCCAAACTGTCAGTATCGGTGCATCCCTGCACTATAATATTTCATTCTTTCTATGCACCAAGTACAGTATACGTATAAATAAACACCAGCATGCGATTGTTCAATATTTGCTTATGCATATCTCATCGTGCCTCCCAGATGTGTGGCCTGGATTTGTACAGGATCAATGTCCATATGTCATGCTTCATTAGGTGATTATACAGTGGTGCATGAATTTGTCCCTAGTAAGTTGTATATTCTATGCTGTAGCAAGAAACCTTTTAAACTAACAAACTGTTCATATTACTGCTTGTCAGTAATGATTGCAGTGTTTCTTTGTTAAATCTTGACATTTGACTTAGAGCATGTGCTTCTAATCTCCTATCTGACTGCTGGCCAGCAAACCAACAGATTTCCCAAAATAAAGCTTACATAACACAAAACACCAAGCCGCACTTTGGTTGAGTGGCTAACCTGTGTGAGTCACCAAACAGAAACCACCATCATTCAGTAAGTTCTGTTAAATAAGTTCAATAAGTTCTGTTAAAACCAACACAAACACGTAAGATGTACAATACTGAAAAATAAACAACTGAGAAACAGTGATCACCCACATTTTCAGCCATATTGAGTGCTGAAGTAATTTTCTATTTCAAAAATGCATCAAATTGTGTTCTATACTATGAACCAAACCAACCAGCTCCAAAAGGAATGGAAACATTACAAATTTTAATAGAAGCAAAGAAACCATCTCAGAGCTTATGGAAGCTCTGTCTTAAAAGGTTTATTCATTGTCATTAAAATCGAATATAAATAGCATTTTCACTTGCGGAGCCCAGTGATTGCACCCTAAAGTTCTGTCCCAAACCCTAGACAGCTGTTTTGCCATATATATTGTCAAAACAGGCAGCTGCCTTCTAAGAAAGCATCCTAAAACAAATATTGGGTAGTAATATAGTCCATTTCTGAATTAGCCTGGAAGCTATTTTTGCCATTAAATGAAATATAAGCCTATTTCTCTTGACTCATTCTGTAAATAAACATCAGTGAGCTCATTGTGATGCTTTCTGGGATTGATTTCTCAACAAGGGATAAAATGTTGCCTTAAGGTGTGGTCACATTTACCTTTTTTGGCCAATTTTTGCAGGCAAAATCCAGCCATTTTAAAAGTAACCTACACAATCGGGAATTTTGTGTGAGGCAAAAGATTTCCCTACGCAGATGGTCCAGCCTTTGTGAAGACTTCCGAGTATATGACAACTTTGGATCAATATACAAAACTGTCAAATATTATCCTTATATTGTAATCCTTATGGTCACAAGCTGTAATCATTGTTTGTTATGTCTGCTTAACTGAACAATGATGTTAACTATCCACATAACTTGATTATCTTATAGCCGTTTATTACTATCATATGGAAATTATGTTGACACTCATCTCTGACTGATAATAGAATGGTCACCGTGATTTTGCCAAGTAAGACATGGTCCTGGATCAACATTTCTGTCTGAATATTTAGTCCTTACCCTTTTCCTATCCCTACCCCTAAACTTACCCCTACCCATATGTTATCCCTAAAATTAGAGGGAAAAGATATGTGAATAACACTGATGTACAAGCACCTAACCCTGGTTGGAAGCCTAAACTAGCCTAAACTGTAAACTTCAAATCCTGTGTCCCTCAAATCTGATAGGTTGATTAGAATGTTGTTCCATGGATCTACAAAGGTGTTGATCCAAGAACAGGTTGTACTTGGTGAAATCAAGTTCACCATAATGGAATTCTTCCTAAATTGAAACAATTTGTATTGCCAAGAGCGCTATAGAAAATAAACTTAAATTGAATTTTACATTGAGTTCAAGTTGGTCACGCAAATTCGCTGTTTACCAAAAAAAAAAAAAAACTGCTTGTGTTGAAAATGACTTCTGTTAAGGCTGTGCTTCATACATCATTTCACTACTGACAATGGACCTTTATTCCTTGTAAAATTTTGGTAATGTGATCGCACCTTTAGAAGTTGGCAAAAATGAGCAATCTTAGAAGGCTGTATAACACTCTCTAGGAAGGCAGCTCAGTAGGTTTTGGAACAAAGCAAATGACATGAGGAATATTACTGCATCCATAAAAACTAAAAGCAGTTCTCATGGATACCAGCAGAAGTTCAGATAAGCCCATTATAGAATGGGATGTCCAGAATCAGGTCAAAGTGTCTATGCAGCTGTATGCAGCAATCAAAGTGAAGCTGCAGATGTGTTCAGAGGAGAGGTCTGAACTACAACTACTGTAATTAAGATGAAAGCATGAGGAGTGATGGTTAGACACACGTCTTTTGATGTGCTCTGCTGAGAGGGACTCGCTTCTGTGGGAAATCGTGGTGGAATGCCACCAAAACTGCAATTATTCCCTGGGTATCCCAAAAGTCAAGGAAAAAAATATTTTCACACATATCATAGGAGAATCAGCAGCTGCTATAAATGTCCTGAGAGATGTCCTGCTCTGGGAATTTTTTTAAAAGTACAAATAAGTTTGTAATTCCGGAGAGGTTTAACATGAAGCATTCATAACAATAGTGACTTTAAAAGTAAAATATAATTCTCAAAGAAAAGTCCATAAAAATAGGGCTCAAAGTTCCATGTTAATATAATTTAATATAATTTTATGTATTGAGTTGAGTTTTCACAGGTGTTTTACTCTCATTTTGAATTACGCATCGCATTTGACTGATTTAAACTTTTCTGACAGGACATTGTCTGTTTTTCTATGGATTATTTTCTTTATGGTTTGTTTTTGCTGTGTGTCTTAACCGACTGAATTTGATCTATAATATCTGATTTATTTCTGAAAGTGACAGAAAATAAAATTTGAAAGAAAAAACTACCTTGCAGTTTCACATTATGGACATATCAGTAAAACAGCTTTCCTTTTCTGCAGTCAATCATCCTATTCACAGCTGAAACTGGGATATACTGTACCTCATATTTACACCTCATGAAAATGGGACTGGTCACCCTACTCATCCATTCATTATTCTATGCTGTTTTTTTCCCCTGTGTTGATGCATTTCCAGTGAATTTTAAATGCTTATATCTATAAAATGATTATGGAGCACACAAAACCAAAACGGCAGCATCCAGGCCTGTTTCCAGGGTGAGCTGCGCAACTGCCATTGTGATGAATGCGAATGTTAACATACAGCTCAAGTTCCCCGAGTCAGACAAACACAGAAAACCATACTGTGTGTGTAACGTTCGTCTCTGACATTAAGCTTCTAAGCAGATTATTTTAAAGCATCATTTGCAGCCTGTTCTTTAAACACAAAGCAATCCATTGTGTGATCCAGAGCTGACATTCCTATATAGAGACTGATCAATGCAATAGAGCCAATGCAATATCTATTTAATATGCAAAGATCAAGAATTTCATTTTCCAATGTTTTCTATATAACACTTTGTTTCTGCACTGATTCACTGAGTTGAATTTGAGTTGTTTGACTGATTCAGTCTGATTCAGACTGAAGACTGCAATTCAGTCTGATTCATCAACCAGTCAAAAGATTTATAAAAAAAAAAAAAAAAATCACAAACTGAACGATCCGTTAAAAAAAAAGACAGCACATTGTACTGTATGTATGTGCAGTCAGCAGGTCAACAGAAATTTACTTTCATTGTCATCAGTGACCATTAGGGGTGTAACGGTACACAAAAATGACGGTTCGGTAGGTACCTAGGTTTTGAAGTTACGGTTCGGTACGAGTTCGGTACAGCAGGGTGAGAAACAAAACAATTTTTTCTCTTTTTTTTATTAAACAATGTTTTACTGAACAAACTGTGTCTCTGTCTTTAAATGTATTCAATTATAATTAAAATTTTTCTTATAGATAAAGATCTTTGCTAATGCTGTAAACTTTTTATTTTTTAGATATAACACTCAAATAATAATAAAAATGTATGTATTGAAAGCATGTAAATTACACATAAGGCAGTTTTTGCATTAACTTCTGTTTCTTCAATTCGTTGTTGAAATATAATCATTTACAAAGTGGCTGTCATAACTTGTTTTCATGACAGATTTATTTAGGCCTTACATTAACTAACAGGTTAAGTAAAATATAATTAATATATAGGCTAATATAGTGCATATATTTAGCGAAACATTTCATTTCTCTAGCGAACTAACAAGCTGTTGACACTGAATGGCTTTTCTGAGGTAAATGTAATACTACATGTCAAGTCAAGTCAAGTCACCTTTATTTATATAGCGCTTTTTACAATGCAGATTGTGTCAAAGCAGCTTTACAGTGATAACTGGTATATAATTTTGGATGCACAGCAGCTCTTAAAGAAAATGGTGTGAAGCGAATGACATATTGTTTACAAACTTTTACTGACATTTGTAGGCTATAACTCAAAATCAAACTACAAACAACAGGAGAGAAGGATAAAAATATATCAGCATACAGCACACATATTGTAATGTCTAAATAACCTTTTGATTGCACTTTGCTGATGCTTCTGTGCACACAACACAGCAAAAAACATCAGAAAACCCAGCACTGACCTACAGATGCAGAAACCACATCAGAAGAAGCCAAACACCACAGACTGACATCTGTCGTACATTCCACCATACTGAGCCCTGGGATGAAACTCAACGAAATCTTACATTTGCTTCTCTGAGAATGAAGTTACAAATTCAAATATCAGTCTAGTATTTCAGGGTACTTTGATCAAGACTACAACCAAATCAAAGTGATCATAATGAACAGCGATTTCAGGATTTTAGGCAAGCAGGGACAAACCCTGCTAACAGGAAACATTCTCAGAACTTTGGCAAGGTTCTCATCTCAACAATATGAACAAATGTTCTTTCAGTGTTAAATTGAAATGTAACAAAACGTTAGCACAAAAACCTTATTTATACAGTAGCCTATTGCTGTTTTTTCTAAAACATTTTAATTATGTTAGTCTAACTTTTTAAATGATACTACTTGTTTCAGAATGTTCAGAGATCACACAAGTAATGTTACCATAATGTTTGCAAAATGATAAAATGGGCAGTTCCCTTAATGTTTTCTCAAACGGTATCAAAAGTTCTTTAAAACCTGTAAGTTTTGAAGAATGTGCAGAGAATATTTAGAGAGAAATAACGTTTCATAACTTAATTGGAAAGTTAGAAAAACATTTTAAGAACACATTTTTGTTAGCTGAGAATCAGGCATGGTCAGTCTGTTAACAATAAAACAGGAGCCTATTGGTGACTAAACACCACAGTAATAATCAAAACAATTCAAATAATGCTCTTAAAGAAGAACATGTAAACAAATACACCTTTTAAATATCCACAACAATGCAAAAAGTAGCAAACTATTGGCCAAGTTTTATTATTCACGCTGAACAAAAACAGCTTATTATTATTATTAGAGTTACAAATAAATAAATAGATACTTATTACTTTATTATCATTGAATTTATATTTATAATAATAATAATAATAATAACAACAGCAATAATGATACTTAGCCACTTGAGTCACTGAATGTTTTATTGCGTTTAATAACTCTATCCTCATAGTGCAGTTTAATAGCAGGGCGAATCTCACCTCCAGCTCTCTCCCAGCGTTACAGCCGCGGCTGCTCGGCTCGTCCAGGCTGCAGTTGGCTCGTTTGATCAGCAGGTATATTGGGTAATCCTTCGCCACCATGCTGACGCTGTGGTCTGTGGCGGAGGGAATAACGAGGGGAATATCGCACGCGACGCCTGCCAGCTTTGCGGACTACAGCGGCATTCTCGAACGTACGTCTGTTAGCTGCAAACGCTTGAGCTGAGAGTTAACGCGGGTGCGCGCAGGTAATGTTCCACTCCAGCTGGCCGCGCAGCATGAACGCGCACGGAGAGAACGATTTCACTCAAACCGCATCCGACTCATGCAGGGAGTTGATAAACTACTGCCCAAGGAGCTCAATAAACGACTGGGAATTCATCTTTTTCTCCATTAACCTGAACTGCAGACATTATTAGGTAACTATGTAATATTATGTAATATTAGGTAACCATGGAATAAATCTAAACATAGATAAAGGCAGCAGGTATTTGAGTGAGTTGAGCTGAGTGAGACTTTTCTAATATAAACTAGATAATTAATAAACACAGATCTTGAACTTTGATAAAGACCAATCATAATGTCATTGGCTGCTATTTTTTTGAATGCTGAACATGAGGTCAGTGGCCTGGGAGATTTCCATACTTTAAATTTTAAATTTCAAACTGGGGTCTGGGGAAAAGTTGTTAAAAACGATTTAACTAAATAAATAAACAAATATTTTTTATTAAAATAAATAATAAAAATGTAAATACATTAATAAATAAATAAAAAAAATCTAACAGCAAAGTAGCCAGGGTGTAGAAAAAAAGTAATGTAATAGAAACTAAATATTTTCCAAATAATTAAAAATAAGATTAAATTAAATAAATAATAAATTTGATTAAAATAAATGAATTATTAAAATAAATAAAAATATATTTAAATTAATACATCTAAAAGAACAGTACAGTAGTGAGAAAAAAAAACATAATGTAACGTAATAGAAGCTAAATATTTACCAAATAATATTTTATGTATATTTATAATTATTAATAAATTGGGTCTTTGTACATGAAAATACATATCTGTTTTTTTAATTTTTAGTATGATTATATTGGGGGGAAATCAGGCCCAAATTCACAGGTTTTGTTCAGCCCTGGGTGCGAGGTTCCTGCGATTGTGCAGCTATCAGTCATGGGGAAGTGCAGCAACCGCTCAGCTGAACCGCAGCCAAGGTACTGACGGTAAACAAACAGAAGCCTTTGACATTCACTCAACGAGGTTCCACTCAAATGACCCCAAACAGCTCCTAAATGGCGGTGGACGACCCCTCCTTCTGACCTCTGGACATGTGCAATTCATGAGTCCACAACAATTTATGCACATAACAAAGTAGACTGAACGTGCTCGAGAACAAAAGCTGAATTCTGTGGCTACGACAGTCGTCATTTATGAAGTCGTCAGTCATAAATGAAGTGACCTAGTTTTTGCAGACCTAATTAAAGAAAAAGAAAAAAAACACAAGCTGAGGGTTTAATATATTTTAATACTTTAACTTCCTGAAATGAGTCTTATTAAAAGTTTCAGAAAGGAAATGGCTGACCACCATGAGGGAAAAAAAAAAAAAAAAAAAAAAATCAAATGCAGCATTTGCCATTATTCTTCTGACAGTCATTGAAATTCTGTGTACAACACTGAGTTTGTGCAGGGATCACATATCACATTTCTTGCAGAAACAATCATTTGTTGTTTATAATTGTTGATGTGGTAACAATCTGATCTTTTTTGTACACAGTTCTATTAACCCACACAGAATCAGCAATTTTCTGGCAATTCTTCCAAGATGTGAGAGTATTTTAACAGACTTGATTCATATAAGCTATTACCAGATTAATTATTTTAAATCTCACCACAACACCTAAATAAAGCAAAAGGTGCCAGTCTCAATACATACATCTTTGGCATAATCCACTGGTAGTGTACAGAGAAGTTAAATTCAAGTCTACTTAAAATATTGTAAAGTTAATGGTTTAATAAAGTGTACTTTCTTAATCTAAAAACTGGCCAGAAATATATAGCTAGTAAATTAACAGTACACTGTAAAAATGATTTTTCGAAGTTGTATGTAAAACAAAGATTATTGTTTTACAAGAAAATACTATTTCAGTCTTTCTACTTAAATGTCAAGTAACACACAATTCAGTGTGTTACTTGCCATTTCTTTGTAATTAATTTGTGAAATTTATAGGAATTTCACAGTAAATCCTTCACCAATTTGTTTCAGTCTATACCTACACATTCCCTTGTAGGATAGTTCACAGTATTTGAAATGCAAAAGAAAAACTGCTACAAAGTAGGCCAATTTCATCTAGTATAGTACACTTATAAGGAGATTACTACTAGATTGATCAGAAGTATAGTATACTTACAAGGATACTACTACACACATTATAGAGAAAAATATACTTACAAGTAAACTACTAGTAGATTGATCAGAGGTATAGCACACTTACAAGGATATCGATCAGAAGTATAGTACACTTACAAGTAAACTACTAGTAGATTGATCAGAGGTATAGCACACTTACAAGGATATCGATCAGAAGTATAGTACACTTACAAGTAAACTACTAGTAGATTGATCAGAGGTATAGTACACTTACAAGGATATCGATCAGAAGTACAGTACACCTCCAAGGATATCGATCAGAAGTACAGTACACTTACAAGGATATCGATCAGAAGTACAGTACACTTACAAGTAAACTACTAGTAGATTGATCAGAGGTATAGTACACTTACAAGGATATCGATCAGAAGTATAGTACACTTACAAGTAAACTACTAGTAGATTGATCAGAAGTATATTACACTTTATAAAAAAGCATTATAGAGAAAATATCATGTGGTAAGACTTCAAGAGAAAACTTCAATCTTTTAATCTTCACAATCTTTCAAGTGGTTCCTGTCCATATGAATGTTTCTTAAGTTCCTCCAGGTGTTTTACTGACTTCATGAATGTCTTGGGTTTACCATGTTAACAGCAGTCACACAACATCACAGCACACAGTCATCATCCAGTCATCATCACACTTATTTTGCTTCATTTGATAAACCAAACAATCATGCTCCATTTCCACTGCGTTTTCCAGCATAGCTGATGATGAGGATGACAGTAAAAGAAAAATCTCAAGATGTTTATTTAAATGTGTGGGGTAATGACAAACACTTTTGGTGAGCAGGGTCTCTCAGCAAACCTGACAGTATGGAGATAGAATCATTCCAATATTCCAGATAAATAGATTATGATCCACAAATAAATTTAAAGAGATTCACAAAAAAAAAATAATCATATGCACAAATAACTAGAATGAGATCCACAAATATATGTCAGGAATTTCACAAAAATTAATTAATTTCACAAATAAATAAAATGAGATTTGCTAATAAAAAATATATTCACAATTATGTTTTTATGTCACAAGCACAATTCTGCCTGGCATTCGTTTATGAATCACCACCTGTACATTTGTGAATCAGTTTCCGCACGTTTGTGGATCTCTGCACGCATTTGTGGATCTCTTCCTGCGCATTTGTGAATCACCTCACGCATTTGTGTATTCTGAAACAGTTCTAGTCAAGACTGCAGACAAATCCACAAAATAGGTCGACTCCACCCACCGACTACTCAAGCCAATCAGATAATGGCCGCATTGCGCTGACCAGGAAATGGCATCAGGAGGAGCGAATCAGTTTTCAATAGCTGTGACCAAAATGTGCATGCATGCTGCTGCATACAAAATGCTCTGGCGCTGACTAATCGCGGCACGTTCTCGCTACAACCAATCACGTTTTGCTTCGTGGGCGGTCTTGTCCTGCATTGGTTTAGATTAGGAAGTATAGGTTCTTAAACATTGGTACATTAAAAAGATGTTTAAAATGTAGATTTTGTAGACCATTAGACTGTGTATATCGTGTAGTATCACGTTAATCAAGATAGAACAGAAAGCGTCAGCTATTAACTAACTGAATTCAACCTTCTGATAAACATGCAAGTTTGAGAAATAGATGAAACTGTCGTCACTCAACAGCCAACACTCAAACATTTTAATGGCGGATATGAGCAGCAAATCAGCTATTAAAAATTAGGCCTATAAGTAATATTTTAAACATTTTAATTAATGTTTAACATTATGTTTTTACGTTACCATTGTTTGTAGAGAAGATATAGCCTACACTGATAAAAATGATTTTATGGTGAAGTAAATACTACAGAAAAAACAAATGTAATTTCTACATGAAAAAAGTTAGTTTAGGCAAGAATTAAAAAACTAAGTAAATTCAATATTAGTATTCAATTGTGGATTTGTCTGCAGTTTCAAAATCCATAAATGCACAGGAAGAGATCCACAAATATGTGTTGCAATTCACAAATGCACAGAAAGCGATTCACAAATGAATGCCAGGCAGAGTTGTGCTTGAGACATAAAAACATATTTGTGAACAGGTTTTTTATTAGCAAATCTCATTTTATTTATTTATTTATTTTTTGTGAATTTAATTAATTTCTGTGAAACTCCTAATATATTTTTGTGGATCTCATTCAATTTATTTGTGCATATGATTTTTTTTTTTTTTATTTATTTTTTTTTTTTCTCTATTTATTTAGAATATTGGAACAAAAATACCCCCATATGGCAGTGTAAATTAAACTTGTATATAGCTCAATTTATCTACTTACTAAAAAGCCCCTTCCTAAATCTCTGATATTTTGTTTTCTAGATATGGATGGTGTCAGGTGGTGGCTGTATTGAGCCCATGATGAGTAGGAGAATCCAACAGAAACAATTTATTTTACAATAACACAACCACATAAACATAAACGACACCGAACAAATAACTCAATGAACTGAAGGCTTATACGCAAGGGATCGGGTGTGTAACCGTTTCCAGAACAGATATCAGGTGTGTAACTCATTAAGAACAATGGAAACTAACAATGACAGGGAACTCAAAATCATTACACCATAAAAGTAGGTCATCCGTGAAAAGGCATGTGATGTAATGTAACGTTTTCATAAAACATCATGCACTTTATAATCTGAATGTTGTTTTCATCTGATCAAAGACAAAATTAAACCTCAAGCTATCATCGCTCCATTCCTGTGGCATGAAAGACCCTCTAAAGATGACCACCAACCTGAACGATAGTGTTACGATCCTTTGAATGCCTGAACATGGCCAAACATCTTTGATGTGAGAGACTGAAAAGCTCTGATGCTCTCTGTGCTTTTCAAAGCCCTGACTTTAATCTTTAATCTGTCCCTAATTGGAAATAACATAATACACTTGGATCCAATTTGCTCTTGAACTTCATTTTCCAAGCTGCTGGATGGATATTATGCATGAACACTACCAAACTTTTGACTGGTAGTTTATGTAAAAAAAAAAAAGAAAAGAAAAGAAAAAAAAAAGCCACAACCAACAATTAGCAACAGAAATCTCTCAGTGTTGACATTGATTGGGGTTAGAATGAGTTTAATAGTGACAGGTGAAAGCACATAATTTCGTGTGACATTTTACTGATGAACCATTGTGCAGAAAAATAGATCATAGAGGAAAATGTGCAGGAAGAAAACATCTCAACTGAGCTAAATCCTATAGAAACTGGGTGCCCAGAGGGAATCAGAGATTGATACATGATTACTGGAATGTTTTTTGAAAAGTAGGGCACAGTCAGTTGTCAGGGGATGACAACATTTGCTAAAAGGGTTCATCTTTATAGAGTGCCCTTCAAAGAGTGCTGTAAATGTCACTTCTGTAGTCGTCACCTGAAGAGTTTCTCAGTCTAGGTCAGCAGATATTGTTTTTGTGTAAAACTTAGGTCAGTGTCATATGATGATGGACTTGTAATGTCAGCACTGGAAAAAGGAGAGTTTGTTGCATGCAGATGATTACACAAGTCAACAAAATATATAACACTGTTCAAGTGGTTTTTGGATATTTTAATCCAAAAATCTTACATATTGTGCCTTTCACAGCACCACTGGTTCTGCTTGTCCACTTCTTGGACAAGCCAGAAGAGACTATTCTATGCTTCCTCATTTGTGACATCTTTCTATTTTTATGTCTCAAAGCAAACAGAAACCTCTGTTAAGGTGTAAACAGGAAGAGCCGCCAAGCCTACTAGGTGTATTAACCATTTTGAGGAGGTTTAGGAAGCATTATCATATAACCCTGCAGTTCTACGCTGGTCATCTATTATATACAGAATAGATATGAAGGTTTATTGGTTTAAAGGGTCACATAATGGCAGTTAATTTAACTTTTTTTGAAAGGGAGGTTGGGCACATACAGTATCTCACAAAAGTGAGTACACCCCTCACATTTCAGCAACCATTTTGGTATATCTTCTCAAGCGACAATACCATAGAAATGAAAATTGTATATACTTTAGAGTAGTCAATGTGCTGCTTGTATAGTAGTATAGATTTATTGTCCTCTAAAAATAACTCAACATACAGCCATTATTGTCTAAATAACTGGCAACAAAAGTGAGTACAACCTAAGTGAACATGTCAAAACTGTGACCAAAGTGTCAATATTTTGTGTGAGCACCACTGTTATCTAGCACTGCCTTAATCCTCCTGGGCATGGAATTCACCAGAGCTGCACAGGTTGTTGAGATACTGTAAATAGAGGACCCAATATAGAACCCTGGGGGACTCACTACTAGCCTGGTTTTCTCCAGATTCTCCTCTCCCTTTCACTGTGTCCAAGTTATTCAGGTTGTAGGCATGACATCAGTGGCATTAACTAAATATTCATATAAAGGACGCTGCCATAGAACAAAAGCGCACCAGAACAGGGCTGCCATGCTCAAAAAGCCCTGGATTCTGAACAGACCAGAATTTGCAAGCATATGGAAGTTGTCAATAAAAATGGGTGTGCCACAGTTAAGCTTTTCTGGTGGGCCTATTCTCCTGAGTAAATGAAGTAGCTTTTGATATCTAAACAAATAACCCCATCCAACCCAAGCAAAATTAGGCTTTATCACCTGCAAAAACAGTAGATACCAGATTAAAATCCAACTCAGCTGATATATCTAAATATATGTTTTCTTGCCAGCATATTTTCTGTATCTTTAGAGTACCCACAGGCACAAACTGCAGCAAAAAAGCCACCTGGGTGTGATTCAGCAGGAGGAACTACATACATTGTGTTCTTTTACTTTGAGGTGAGTTGGAGATGTGAGATATTCAACTCAAACTGGCTCACATAGGCAGATAGAATATGTGTGTAAAACATTAGTGTATACTTTAAATCTAAAACAAACTGTGAGACTGAAGAACTAAAATGGATAGCAATGTGATTAGCAAAACTGTGTTTTTCTTTCAAACAAAATTAATGCACAAACTAAGTCAGGGAAAAACAAGACTGCGAACTACTTTTTTTAAATAAAGACAACATACTGAAATGGTGTTTGTGCCCCAGGGCATGAGCACAGGAGAAATTTTATGCATATAACGCAATAAATGTGATGAACCCACTCCAGTGGCTGCTGTCTATTTGGGAAAGGCCCTTGATTAGTGATCAATATCTTGTTTTCCACACCAGAGGAACTGCAAGTGGCTGCATGATAAACAATAGCAAAAGCAGTGTACCAGTGACCACAGGCTCTGTCAATATCAGCCAATCTATTGTGTAGCACAGGCAGATTCTGGCTCAGCTTAACACACGCCAGGCAGGCACGTGGCTCTCCCCTGGCAATTGAGACTCCAGACTTAACCCACTGCAAACTTGCGCGAGATTAATCAGCTAATCAGATTAATCAGAGCGTTTAGGAAAAAGGTGTCGGTACAAGTATACATCATAACAGAAAAATAATTACCAAAGCATGCATAATCTAGAATGCTTGCAAAGTGAGGCAGCGCAAAGATATTATGGAGCTCAAGGGTTATTTTAGTAAAAAGATAAGCAAATGATCATGGTCACAGGTAAATTATTTACCACTAGCACTGTTATCTAACTGTCTACTATCTTAAATAGGGTTTTGTTGTATATTTGTAATGTATAAATTAAATACTTTGTGTTATTAGGCTATTTATGTTTTTACAATATACTGTCCAATACGGATCCTAAAGGGAAAGCAACTTGTGCAGTGTACTGTTGCTATGATTACATATTTCTAAAACGTTACGCAGGTGCGCACACGGGGGACTCCCGCGGTACAGCCTCTTTTGCAGTGTCAAACTCCTTTTTATGAATGGCTCTGGGGGGACGACGACGATGCTGGCTTTCTCAACGGCTCAGAAGACAAGGATGCCATCCTATCATCTGTGACGCCTCAGACGAACGCTCCCGCTGCTTTACCGTTCCATTCGGTCTTCTTTGAGGTTTGTGAGCGAGCGGCCGCTCGCCTCAACATCGAATGGCAGGCCCTTTAAAGTTCCTCTGACAAAGATTTGTTACTTATTGATGACTCAGGTAATCAATAAGCTTTAATTATTCTGGATCTTAGCGCAGCTTTTGATTTAATAGATCACAATATTCTCATTGAGCATTTACAGCATGTTGCATGACCCCCTCCCGGCCCTAGAAAGTAACGTTTCCCTATATCCTTCCTGCATGTGCTAAACATATTAAACATTGCTGGGAGACCCGTTCGACCTCGAATGCAGTCTCGTGTGTCCATCGAGCCCTCTATCGCCAGGCACCTTAACCCCTCTCAAGGTGGGCCACTCCCCCCTACCAAGCCTGTTCCCCCCAGGAAAATGGATTGCTTTTCCACGTCCATCCACCAGGCCTCTTATAAAGCCTCGGCCTTGGCAACGTCTCCTTCCTGCTTTCCGCTTACCAGACCGAGCTCCTGGTCAACATGAGAGAACTGCTGGAGATTGTGATGCGCGCTCTCTAGAAGGAGATTGTCTCTGTTAATGGCCTTGTTGTCAAGCTGTCCAAGCTAGCGGGCGTTCTATGGCCCTCTCTGTGGTAAGAAAACGTGAACTGTGGCTTAATCTATCTGGTCTCCCCAATAGTGAAGAGCGCTGGTTGAGCCTGGCCAGGCTTTCTTTGGTACTGCCGTCGCTTTAATGCAACAGCGCTGCGATGTAAAGAATATGGAGAAAGAGGCTTTCAAACTTTGCCTTCTTAGAAAGCCTGCGCCACACCAGACACCCTCTGTGCGGGCACCTAACCCCACCTGCTACCGGACGCCATTTCCACATGCAGGCAGGGTTATTAAATTCTGCGACAGGCCACCGGCTTAGCTTCATTTTCCCCCGTTCAAAAGACAGAAGTTATCTGTCGACGAGGTCAGCACCCGCTCGCCAGTGGGTGCCCACCTCAAACGCGCACAGGCTTCACTGTTCCCTGTGTTGCCCAGTGTGTTTTCCCCGTTTCAAAGGGAAATTGGTGAGAAAAAGTGCACAAGCAGTGTCACCACACCGCGCTCTACACACAGCTCTCACTAATTTAATAAAGGCTTTTGCCCCAGTGTTCCCCATAACACAAACCAAAAAATTAAAACAAATAAATTAATTTGTTAATAAGAGAGAACATCTCTCAGCAACCCCATGCCACCCCCAAGTTGTCCACTAAATGCCGCCATTGTATCACAAATGAATGATCTGGTTGAATTAACAGCCCTAAGCAATTCTCTGGCGAGTTTGGAAACTCTCAGGAGTCACGTGACAGTCTGGCTGTCTGTGTCAACTCCCGAATGGGTGATTCAAACTATTATGAAGGGGTACAGACTTCAGTTTCGAGATCTCTTCTCGAGAAGGGGGCGGGGGGAATAGTCCCTCTGCATCATTACAAGCAGGGTTTTCACCCTAATTTCCTAGTTCCAAAGAAGGACAGTCTTCGTCCTATTCTGGATCTCAGAGTGTTGAACAAACATTTGAGGAAACACAATTTCAGAATGTTAACCCACTGCGTTTTCTCTCGTTCAGTAAAACAGAACGATTGGTTCACATCGATCATTCTAAAAAATGATTTTTTACACATAAGCATTTATCCACCACACAGAAAGTTTCTTGGTTTCGCTTATCCATGCACATGTTATGAATTCACAGTTCTTCCTTTTGGACTCTCACTCAGCCCTCGGACTTATTGTCTGTGTGCGGAGGCAGGCTTAGCTCCCCAGGTCTGCGGATTTTGACATACAGACGACTGGCTTATCATAGCCACATCGTAGAAGAAAGTACTGCAGGACACCTGCAATGTGCTCACATACATCACATCTCTTGGGTTCAGGTTGAATGTGAACAACAGCAATTTTACACTCAGTCAGAGTGTGATTTTCCTGGGCTTGGAGCTGAACTAAGTCTCCATGCGAGCGCGTCTCTCTCAAGAGCGTGTTATCTCTCTAATGAACTGTGTGTCGCAGTTCAGAGAGGGAGCAAAAGTGCAATATCGTACATGCCTCCGGCTGCAGGATCTTATGACTTCATTTATCCAGGTTTTGCCCCTGGGACTCCTGAGAATGAGAACATTCATGAAATGGGTTTTGCCACTACTTTTTAGCCGTTACGCGATATTTGCCGCTCTGTAGCCTAACAGTGACGCGCGCTGAAAGAGCGCAGACTTTTACGCACAGGGAATCCCTCTGGGGATGGTGATGTTGCGGAAAGTTGTGATGTCAGATGCACCTTTAACAGGCTGGGGTGCCACCCAGGAGGGCAAAATGGTGAAAGGTTTGTGGCCGAGCAGACTACGGTCAGCGCTCATAAATTATTCAGAGCTTATAACCATATGGAAAGCTCTGAATTATTTTCTGTCTCACCTGTAGGGACATCATGTGCTCGTACGCTGTGACAATACCATGGCAATGGCATACATCAATCGTCAGGGCGGCGCATGCTCGTCAAGACTTCACGCTCTAGCTCACAGGCTTTTGGTGTGGAGCAGTCAATTTTTCTTATCATTATGCATGACTCATGTTCCAGGCATTCTGAACAGAGGCGGGCCTTCTATCGAGGGGGAACCCACTCCACGGAGATTGGCACCTCCCCCTTCAGATAGTGGCTATAATATGGATGAGATTCGGACAGGCAACTGTAGATCAATTCGCCTCATGCAAAAACTCCCATTGTCTTATATTCTTCTCGCTAATGGATGTAGACGCGCCCCTCGGGGTAGACGCACTGGCCTGCCAATGGCCCAAAGTGCTGAGCTTTGTTCAGGGGAGTGTCACTGCAGGACATCTGCTTTGCTGCCAGCTGGGCTTCTCCCCGTACGTTTGTGCATTAATACCGGCTGGATGTCACTAGAACTGTGGTAGCACATTCTGTTATGTGAGTGGGGTCTACATAGCCCTTCCCTGTGACCCTCCTTTTTCCTTTCCAATTACACATAGGAGTGAAAGAACAGAGGGTGAATGGGCCGGCAGGCCACGCACATTCCTGTCATCTAGCATGCATTTACATTCCTGCCTGGGTGTGTATATATGTGTTGCTGGGTTATTTTCTTGTGTGTGCCACATACATGTTCATGTCCTGCCTGTGCATAGCAGTAATGTGTGTGCGTCAGGGTTGCCATATGCATGATTTTGGGACGTGTTAGGCACCGCCCCCTTTGGGCAACTGTCCTTCTCTGGCTTACAGAACCTCACTGTGGGTGTATTGGGCAATCGGGGAGCTGTCCATGTCTCTCCTATAGGTGGATCTTGAACACCAGATGATGAAAGAAAACAATAGGTTACTGTCGTAACCCTGGTTCTCTGAAATCGAGTGGAGGGATCCACCAGCTTTGCCCCTCTTGCCGCACGAGAAGTGAATATACTTACTGGAGAACAGCAGCGCGTGCAGGCCCTATATACTCTCAGGTAAGAGGGTGGGGCCTTACCTGGCATTGGCTGCACGCTTCTGTCTGTCTAGCCAGACTTGGTGCAATTGGATGCTTCTGCAGAGGTCAGGTAGAATGCCCTTCCCATAGGCGGATCTCTCCACTCAATGTTTCAGAGAACCAGGGTTACGACAGTAACCTGTTGGTCTGAGAGGGACTGTTTTAAAATGGTTTTCTTTTTTGGAAAGGGTTGGGGAATTTTGTTCCTCCACAGTTTTTATTGACTGTGGAGTTCCACAGGGCTCCATTTTGGGGCCTACTCTGTTTTCTATATACATGCTGCCCCTGGGTCTGATTTAAAAAAAAAAAATGGGATGCCTTATCTTTATGCTGATGACATTCAGATTTATGTACCTCGTAAACCTGAAGGAAAGAGTTCTCAAATGTCTTTTTTATTCTGTCTTGAGGAGGTGAAATGTTGGCTGGAGCAAAATCGTCTCCAGTTAAATGTGAATAAATCTGAAGTTATCATTTTTGGGCCAGATGGGACTGACAGTGACTTAAAAGATAAACTAGGTCTTGGCCAGTGAATGTGAAGTCCCAGATAAGAAATCTGGGCGTAATTTCTTTTTATTTAGCACTTAGATTTGATGCTCAGATGCAGTATGTGGTGAAAAGCTGCTTTTTCCAGTTAAGGATTATTGCAAAAAATAAATATAAATATTTTTTGTCAGATGCTGATCTTAAGACAGTGATTCATGCATCTATTTCCTCCCGCCTGGATTAATGTAATGCACTTTATTCAGGAGTAAACCAGACTCTTATTTCAAGATTGCAATTGGTTCAGAATGTGGCAGCGAGGCTCCTTACTGGTACAGAGAAAAGGGAGCATATTACACCAGTTTTGGAAAATTTGCATTGGCTCCCGGTTAAATACCGGATTCAGTATAAGGTGTTGCTATATGTTTATAAAGCAGTCCATGGAATGGCCTCAGATTATATTATGGAACTACATTATGGCTTGAGATTGTGGAATGCCCTTGCGTCTGACATTAGATCTGTATCTTCCATTAATCTCAATTGAAAACATTTGTTTTCTATGGCTTTTAATTGTTGATATTTGGAAGCTGTATTTTATTTTATCTTATTTTTATGTTTCATATTTTTCTTTGATGTTTTATGTTGTTTTTATCTCCTGTATTTTCTGACTGGACAGTCCTTTGGTCTACTGAGTAGTTGTAAAGGGCTCTATAAATAAACTAGACTTGAGACTTGATTATTGAAAGTGATTTATGACATCTCAATTTTGTGGTTACTAAAAAATTGCCTGAAACATTGTGTGAACGTTGTATGACAGAACTGATATAATCTCCATTCAGCAGATTATATATATATTTTTTACTTGATTTCCATGTTTCCTATTAGTATTATAACTCATACTATCCCAGTAGTGGTTAATTTACACAAGTTTCAAAGATTCACATTTTAAGTGGGAAAATTATTACAGTTGGAGACCTAGGGGAAAAAATGCTCCCCGGTCTCCTTTACCTGTAAGCAGTATCATTGATTATACTATTATAGTTTTTATTAATGTTTTAAATATATTTTGAATTTATTTGTATATTTCCTGTATTCATTTTAATTTTAGTCAAAGTTTTTTTATGGTTTTAGTTTCAGTTAACAATAATAACCCTACTTATAAGACAAAACCTTTTGTTTTGACTCTGTTTTGAGGGTCCAAGCCTTAAAAAGTGGGCCAGACCCCATAATTCATATTATGAACTTTAAATATGGAAAGTGATTACTATCAGTGACTGGAGTGATGAACTGTTGAGTAAGAATAATACTAATTTTATGACTGGGTCACATGTATGAGTAAGAGAGGAGCACCCAAACATGAAAACAATGGCCAGCCATGTTAGAATTCCCCACACTGACATCACAGCACATCCGTAACAAATCCACCTTCCCAAACAAACCCACCCAGAGCTGACAAGAGAAGTCTACCATGCTGAAAATCAGCTCCTTTTGTTCAGAGCTCATACAGGCAGTCTATGATGGCAAAAAAAAAAAAAAAGCCTTAAAGCATATTCCAGGAGTGTTTGGACTTCCTCAGGATACAACTGCAAGTTCAAGGTATGGAATTTGTCATCACTGGAGCTATTTGCTTGACATCTCTCAATGCATTGCATTTTGGGTTGTCTCTCTGATGTCTGCAGAAAAAAACCCATTAGACCCCTTCAACTATAAAAGCACTGGAGAGCTGCAATTAGGTCCAATTCAGCTGGAATAACTGTTATTACATTCACACAGTGCTTTGACCTTTGCAGAAACCTCAAAGCCTCCAGCTCTAAAATCAATGAAACAAATGCTACATAATAAAAAAGAGACAGAAAAGGGAACGCTTCTGTTATGAAGCAAAAGGATAATGCTTTGACAAACGTTCAGAGAAACGTGATCTTTAAAAAAGTTAGATGCACCCTTTTCTCAATCTAATTTTGCATACCATTGGAAAAATGTGCCTGTGGCGACATTTTCAAAGTGAAATGCCCAGTAAGCGGCTCTATAACCGCATTCCGTTTTATCCAAAACAGATTAACGTTTTATTATGTCGGTTGCTGTATTTATCATGGCAGTTCAGAAATGAAATGTCCGGTATGGCACTAAAAGAGTAATACACTATAGCGTTTGAAAATAACGTACAGTAGCACCTACCTACACTAAACCCAACACCAAGCCTACCTGATAGTGTTAACAAAGCAAACATGAGATAAAAACACATTTGCTGAAGCAACCATGCCATTTTAACTGTTTCTACAAGTTTTTGAGCTCTACCATACCATAGTCATGACTCGTGTTTCACTGGACTCGTATCCAAGCGCTATGCAGTGCTGTACCAGGTGAGCTGCAGAGCAAGTTTACTACATCAGAAAAGCCACACATATGGAGTCAAATGTGACGTCAAAATGTATTCGTTTACAAATCATGTACTATGGTAAAAGTGTTTTGAGGTCTTAACATAGTATTGTGTAGGAACCGCTTTATTAATCAATAATATGGCCCTGTAATCATGATTTGTGTGAAAAGAAATAAAATTTGTTGGTGTTTTACTGGCACTAGTGTAAATTTCAGCTGGAAACTGCAGTGAATTGTATGTATAGGTACATTCTTGGAGTTTTGCAGAAATGTACATAGAGGCACATTATCCAGTGTGCCTATGTAGTAATTTTGCCAGTTGAGTAACAGGACATCTGATATCTAAATTTCTAAAAATAAAAAAATGCTGATTCTGTAACGTATGTCAAAGAGTGCTGGACTATATTTTCTGTGAATCAGATGTTGTTATTAAAAATCCCACTGAAAGAAAAAAAAATCTGCCTGGAGAATCTAACAAACAGCTCAGATAAATGCTGGCTCATGTAAGTTCTAGCAGTTTTATAAGTTATATGCACTAAACTATCGGTCTTAAAAATGAAATACGGCTGGATAGTTTCCAGTATGGTCATTAGACAGATGTGCTGCCCCTTAAAACTAAAAACAAACCAACCAGGAGAATCATAAGAGAAAAAAATAAGTATTTAAGAGCAATAGTACATTCAGAAATAACAACCCGGATAATGGGAGTTACAGACAATAAAGCAAAAACGTTAACACTCGTACCTATATTTCTGAATGGATGTTCCATTCAGAGCTACACAGAACTAAACATCCTTCAGTGTCAATAAAGAATCATTGGCAGCTTGTTTTTGAATGCTTGAGTATAACCATATCACAACATTACTGGTACATTAATGATCACAACATTTTGGAGAGATGTGTGCTGTCATTTTCAGTCAGATCATTGATAGTGACATATAGTGACAAAAATATTCAATTATACACTTCTAATAAAACCTTGCAATTACATGCCCTTTTGTTTATGTGCATTGGGAAGCAAGACGCAGGCTTGCAGAAGAAAATGTAAGTAATTTTCCTCTTCACACATATCCATTCAGCAATACGAAGAGCTTTTGTGATGAATGTTTTTTATTTCAGTTGCACTGACAGCCTTTGGCTCATTATCTCAAATAGACTTAGAAATAGAAATAGTTCGGAAGTTCTGGTTCCCTCCACAAAAACCCAATAGGATTTTTACATTAGCTTTTGGATTATTGCAGAAAATAAGCTCTGTAACCAAAAAAAAGCTTGTGATTCTTACACATATTGTTCATCATGATAATCTTCACAAATGGACACAACTTTTATACATTTTGAAGCCTAAATACAATTGCCAAAAATAAAAAGCTAAAGTTAGGTTAAAAAAAAATTACTACACAATGGTCGCATGACCACCATTAAGCTTCAGACAACTCTCAGTCTTTAGCCTATTTAAAAAACATTTTCCCTGAAAGTTTGAGTTATAACAGTTTGCAAGAGGCAATTATAAACACAACGAGGCTGAGAAAGCAACTAGTGATTAAATGAGTTTATCTGTTCAGCTGATGACATTTAATGTTCTTGACAACCTCTGTGGTTGTTAGCAAAAAATGGCAAAGGAGGTCTTTATTTCAGGCTTTAACCAAAAACCCATTCAAAAAACCCATTGACTTCAGGATGAAGGAACAGGAAGTGCTAAAACTCGTTTCTGGGTGCATTATGAGTATTGTAATTCTTAATACACATTTAAGTAACTCACATTGATGTCCAAACTGCACAGACTGAGTGAGTCCACATCTCTCTTCCTCTGCTTCCTCTTCTTCTGTAAAGACACAAATGAGAAATCAGTTGAGTGCTCCATAATCACTAACAAACAGAATTGGTTTCATAACACTTGCATGTTTTTGATCCTACTGATTTTATTATTTTGAAAATGTCATGCGGAAGTTACATATAGATCACTATCACACAACACAAGATAAAGCTTGTAGGTTTACCATGTTGAAATTAAGTATATTTTCAGCATTTGAAAAATATGTCAGTAATAATTGGAAAAGCAAAGAATGAGTGGTGCGCATATACACTGAAAAAATACTCTAATCTGTTACAGCCAAGTGTATTACTTTTTCTCAAATTATATTTATTTTGATTAAATTATTTTTGATTTAATATAAAAAAAAAAATTTTTCTTCTAAAAAACAAGTAAAAAGTAAAGTAAAAAGATTATTTATTACAAAGACCATACTTAATATATTTTCTTTAAACTTAAGGAAAAATGTGCCAATGACACAGACTTGGAGCTGGGCAATGAAACAGGCATGGTGCTAATCTTTTCCTCCTCCTCAATTATACTCATCCTAGAGTTCAGCACACACTTCTCAGCAGTTGAAGTAAGGGTGGGGCTCCACATCATTCCTTCATACTCCACTAGTAAACACACATGCATGGCTGAGATGGCTCAGGCTCTGGGATTAAAATGGCCTCGGATAAGTGCTCCATTAAAGATACTGATGCCAACTCATGCACCTGGATTTGTACTGCCGCTAGATCCATTCAAAATGGTTCCGTCTTTTGGTCACGGCTAGTTGATGGAGATGATGAAAAAGGTGAGCAGGATCTATTCACAGCAGTAATTTTTATTTATAAACTCAAAAATAACAAAGGATTTCAGGATACTCAAGAATCAAAACACTTGAACAGAACAAACAAATAAAATGCAACAAAAACTAACGGAAAACAAGCTCAATGTATACTAACCAAAACCAATAAAAAAAGAGAAAGTCGTTACAACTTATGAAACAATGAACAACTATGGCAACAAATGCAAACAAGGAAACATAAAAGGAAACAAAGACAAACAGACTCAAAGTCCAACAGAGACACAGACCAAACATGAGAGTGGCAAAATGTACAGTATAGCATTATATTGCAGAAAAGAACATGAGAAATATTGACAGTGTCTGACAATATTTCTTTCAAAGCAAAGCAATCATTCTGTTCCATGTATTCAGCAAGTTTGTGTCATTAAACCTGCAAATGACTATAAATCATTCCGTTAGACCTGTTGAACTATACTGTAAGGTTAATGACAGATTGTTCACTTTAAATGCATTTAACCAATTCTAGACCAATTGTTGTTGTAGATGGTTAATCAGAAGTTTATCTAAATCATTCTATCGTTTTTTTGAATGGTCAATTCTATTGCTAGCTTTGTTATTGTTGCTCCATAACTGTTTATTCTCCATGACAACCAGCACCATGCAGAGTGAATATCTACATCCTGATCCATGAGTACAAACAATAGAACACGTGAAGGTCTGGAAGCTGCTGTAGTGTTGCTCATGACCCAATAATAACACCCGCTGTATATGTTCAAGTCCATAATGTACAGCCTAAGAACTCCCACCAGTGCCAGAAAATAGATTTAGGTCTCTTATTTGAAGAAGACATAATTATTTCAGGTATGTTCAAAATGGAATACTGGTGTATTGCTTACTGTGTAGTACATTCTGTATACTGACAAATATTTTTAAATATTATGTAACAAAACAAAATCAGATACTTGGATTTTTAAAATTCTGTCATCATTTACTCTAAGATATTAACATACTAACATATTAAATCATAACCCATCAAAATAGTCCACATGACTTGTGTATTCTCAATCCATATATTGGTTTCAGTGTTGAAGGTAACATATTACATTATATTACATGTAACGTGAATTACGTAATTAGATTACTCATTCAAGTAACTAGTAAAGTAACACATTACTTTTACATTTACAACAAAATATCTGAGTTATTTTAAAATAAGTAATGCAGAAGAATGAATCTTGAATCTTGAGAATCTTGACATCTGGCCTAGCTTTCCATGGAACAAATCGCTCTTCTGGGTTGGATCTTTTGAATGAATTGGTTGATCTGGCAAAAAAAAGTCTTCCCAGTATTTCTAGTGTTTTGGTTTGTTTGCATTTAATAAATATAAATTGCTTGTGATTATATCCATGCTTCATCTCTCCTTGCCTGAATCGGCCATGATAGGATTATCAGTGAATAACTACTTCAATTTAAGCCTGTACATAACACAAAGCTATCATATGGCTTCAGAAGACTTGGAATATAGCATACTTTTAGTTTTTTTTTGTGCCACTTTTGTGGTGTTTTTCCTGTCCTTTTTGGAGTTTGAAAGCTCCAGCTCCCATTCATTGAAGTTACATGATGAAAAATTTATTAAAAAAAATTACATTTTGACCTATGGAAGAGAAAAAGTCAGATGGGTTTGCAACAACATGAGGGCATTCGTAAGTGTGTATCACAGTTTCCGGCTCTGTTTTCAACACTGATGATGAGATATGTTACTTGAGCAGCAAATCAGCATGTTAGAATGACTGGAGTAATGATGCTGAAAATTCAGCTTTGATCACAGGAATACATTACATTTTACAATGTTCACCTAGAAAACATTTTTATTTTTTTTTAATTTTAATAATATTTCACAATATTACTGTTTGTACAGTATTTTTGACCAGGATGTACACAGTAATAAACAGGAAAATAACAGTATTAACATTGCAAAATTCTTTAATTATAAAACAAATTCAGTTTCAGCTGTAAAGCAGCAATAAAAAGACAATAGTATAATCAATTTAGCTCAGTAACAGTGTCAATGTTGCAAAGTGCATCAGTTATGAAACAAATCAGACCGCATGAAACACATAAACTAGAATATAGCACATTTGGGTGATTTATTTTTACTTTGCCAAACCAGCTATAGGAACATTTATATGGAGAGTATTGCTGCTTTCATCCATTGATTGCACTCAATGACAGAGTAAGTCATTATGCACTGAAAAAACAATCCAGAATCACCTAATGTATCACAAACAACTTCTGGACAAAGTAAATACAACGAGAAAGTTCTAGTGCATTTGGAAATACAATGTTTAGGGAATCAAATGTAAGAGCTGCAGCAGTTGCGTAACTACTTTCACATATAGACTATAACAAACCTAACAACTATACAAACCCAACTTTATCCCTCACTTAGAACAATTAATAATTTCAAACAATTATAACAAGAAGAATTTTGAGAGAAACACGTAAAACATAACACCAGAAGACAATTCATCTGCCTGCACACTCTGAAAAATAAAGGTTTTTTATTGGCATCGATGGTTCCATAAAGAACCTTCTTTAGATTTTTTTAAAAATGTTCTTTACACTAATAAAAATGTTCCTTTTAAGAACTATTCTCTAAAAGGTTCTTTGGGGAACCAAAAATGGCTCTGTAGAAAGGTAAAAATCATGAATGACATCTCTTTAATATCGTAGATGTTTCTCCTAGACAGCAATGAGATGAAATGGAGAGCAAACTGAGACTTCTGATGTTTCTCCTGAGAAAAAGACCCCAGTAATCGCATGTGTCTCCTCTTAAGTTTAAGAAGAAAACAGTGTTTCAGACTGTTCTTAGATTTGCCAAGATGCCAAAGTGTGCATAGTCAGGTAATAAAATTAAATTCAAAATCTTCCAAGATCACATAATCTGAGATATGCCATTTCATAACTTAATAACATGTTTGCTCACCTTCTGATGGATGAAAAGGCAGCACCCCATCATTGGGCTTCACAGCACTGTTCCTCAGACACACTACACCCCCAAAAACACCTTCACAATCTCCCACCATGGAGCGCTGTCACCTGTCTAACCTTCAGCCATGTGTGTCTACAGATGTGTGTATGTGTGTGTGTCAGTACACAGGAGAGCAGCAAACAGGATGTTCTGGAGGAAGTGTGTCGGTGCTATATCGGGCCGGAGCAGGGTGCGAGCTTTCAGACTACATCTCTGCTTGTGTTTGTCTGAGGCCGGTGGCGTCAAAGGCCCCTTCAGTGAGACAAACAGCATCCTGTTACAGGGAAGAATAGTACACAATCGCTTTTCCACCCTCCTCACCCACATTATCCAGAGCTGCTGGAAAAAAAACTGGGCTTTACACTAGAAAGTTTACTCTTTTTTTTTTCTTTTTTTTTGGTACAATTATTATCTGAATAATGACGTTTCACAGCAGGGTAAACCCTAATTGTTGATACACTACCGGTCAAAAGTTTGTAATCATTATGATTTTTTTTTTAATGTTTTTTTTTTTAAAAGTCTGCTCATTAAGGCTACATGTATTTGATTAGAAATACAGTAGAAACTTTAATATTGTGAACTATGATCACATGACCCATTCAGAAATCATTATAATATGCTGCTTTGCTGCTCAAGAAACATTTCTGATCATTATCAATGTCTAAAACAGTTGTACTGCATCATATTTTTGTGGAAACCGTGATACACCACCACTCAAAATTTTGGGGTAAGTATAAGATAAAAAAACTAATACTTTTATTTAGCAAGGAAACATTAAATTGATCAAAAGAGACAGTAAAGACATTTATAATGTTACAACAGATTTCTATTTTAAATAAATGCTGTTCAACAAAGAATCTTGAAAAAAAACTTGGTTTAATAATATAATAACATGACAATAAGAACCATCATTAATAATTTAGCACCAATAATAATCGATAATAATAGAGCAGCAAATCAGCATATTAGAACGATTTCTGAAGGATCAAATGACACTGAAGCCTGGAGTAATGATGCTGAAAATTCAGCTTTGATCACAGGAATAAATTACATTTTCAAATATATTCACTCAGAAAAGTTATTTTAAACTGTAAACTTCAATATTTCACAATATTACTGTTTTTACTGTATTTTTGATCAAACTTAGTGTACAGTAGTGTACAGTATGTTGTTAAAATGATACATCTAATAACTTACAACTGAAATATCCATAACTAGACAATCAGTTTACTTTGTGGAGCTTTACTGCCACATTTTAGGAAGCCAGAAAATCCCTGCTAAACACACTTCCTTGTCTTCCTTTAAGCATTTCCTGTTGAAGAAGTGCGCTGTGTATCTGATGCTGCCTTTAAGGCATGCTGGAATCATCATATTTACATGATGAGTATACATGAATGTCACTACAGTGTTATAATTAATTACCAGTGGGATTTAGTTAGATTTTCTTAGTTTCTTTTCAAATGGAAAATAATTGGTGTTGGTTAAATGTGAATATTGACAGTACAATTAGGATTTTTTTGGTGAGGCTGTTCACATGACCTTTTAAATGGGGTCTCACTCTCAACGTTAGCCTTCAGAACTGCCACTGGAACCACAAGTGTATGCAGTAATGGTCACTGCACTTAATTATAACCATCAACAAGGGCATTTACTATAATTCCTAAATGCATAATTGCATGAAATCTGACATTGCTATTCATAGCCACGTTGATAAAATTCAGATATGTATCCGATTAATGCATTTTCACATGAACTTTCAGTGAAGCTCAGTGAACTTTAGGCTACTCACAATGTCACATTCAGCTGTGTTGTGAACATAGTGTACTGTGAGTACTATTTCTACTGTCACACTACACAAAAACAAAAGCTGTGGTTGGTCCCTTTACACGTTGGTTTCTTCCTGTCTATACACAATTTTTGAGGTGCACTCACACAGGCACGGTGATTAAATCACTGGAGGTTGCCAAATCACAGTACTGTTTCTTGGTTTGGTAGTAGATGTTCCTACTCGACTGCTATATAACTATCATTAGAGCGGATCAGGTTTGCCTCAAATCAAAAAAGATGCGATGTCTTCTGGATTTTTAGATTTGTTTTCACTTTTTACTGCTTGATGTTTTTCGACATGCAAGACAAGCCAATTTTATTTGTATGGCACTTTTCACAATATACATTGTATCCAAGCAGCTTTAAAGAAATTCATACTGTGTTTATATATAAGCATATTTCAAAAGCAGACCTTCCACAGAGACAATTCTACTGTCTGTCACTGAAACTCTTCCTGTGGCATGACCAAACTCAACCTCAAATGTCCTTATCCTATCTGCTGCGAATGGCATTGTGAATCACCAGATCCCCCCGTCCAACCACATTTTAAACAAGGCATCCGAGGTATGGCACTTCAGTAGTTTTGTCGGATTCTTTAAGGATCCCTGGCGAAGAAGGATGTCTGAGTCACATCAGCTAATCACTGGGAAGCCTCAAGGTTCAGTGCTAGGTCCCTTCTTCTTCTCTACACAACCTCACTGGACACAATCATAAAGGCACACAACTTCTCCTGTCACTGATACGCAGATTATACGTCTGTATGCAGCTTCTATCTCTTGTTCCAGCCTGACGACCCCACCGTCTCAGTGAGGCCTACGATCAATCAGTTTCAAAAATAAATACAAATTCTGTCCTAATTGAAAGAAAACAAGTTGACAAAAAGATTGAATCTAATATTTGGTGATAAAATAGCATAACAAGTGATTTAAGCTATTTTTCTGCAGGCCGGTCATTTTTGACCGGGAACACCACAAGTGTGACTTTGTGCCATTTTGTAATAAATGAAAACAAACTAAAACCATTTTTAAAAACAAATTTCCTGGTTAAACATTAAAGCACACACTAGTGTGATAAACAGTGCAATTTTTTTATTTCATATTTTATGTAAAATTGACAAAATTATCTACAAATAATGCTTTTTTTCACTCAAAAACTGAGGTACATAAGCTCAGATAAATAAGGCCTACGATCGATCAGTTCCAAAAATAAATATAAAACCTGTCCTAATTGAAAAAACAAGCTGACAAAAAGATTGAATACAATATTGGTGATAAGGTTGCATAACGAGAGATTTACAAGCAATTTTTTCCAGGCCGGTCATTTTTGACCAGGAACACTCCAACTTTTATAGGGTTTTCAACACAGCACAAGGGTTAATGTCACCAGGGCCGTGTTTCCCAAATCCATCATGAGTCTACAGTAGCTGATCGTAGAAATCATTGGTGGCAAGGGGCAAAGCTCACAAAGCTTTTGGGAAATGCAGTCAGAACAAACAGAATGGCTGAACTAGTCTACTGGCCAAATGAACACACAGAATAACAAACCGAACAGATGCGGTAGTCTTTACTGTTACCAGAGTTACTGCTGAGGATATTACCGACTGCGGCGAACGTTGCATTATTTAATAAATTATTTATTGGAGCAGTTATTTTCAGTCTGCGGACTTCACATTTCTTTTTTCATTAGTGTTTTTTTTGTTGTCCTGCACCTGAGCCCAGTTAAGTTTTTTTTTTTTTTTTTTTTTTTTTGGGGGGGGGGGGGGGGGGGATGTGCACATCTACTCGATAATTTTGATTCTTTCGTGATATTACCGACTGAACCATCAGAATTCATCTACAGTTAACAGAAATGTGACTGCCAACAGTTCAGAGCAGAACAACAGATTAAAGCCAACAACAATAAACCTAAAATAATATGACTAGAAACTACTCTACATGGGAGAGAGAAAGAGAGAGAGAGAGAGAGAGAGAGAAAGAGAGAGAGAGAGAGAGAGAGAGTAATAATGTAAACTAATAATGTAGAGGCTGCCAGAAGCCAGAATAAACTCTTTCAAAGGGCTGAATTAATGTAGGGGCATTAACAATTGCTTTGCAGGTTAAAAATGAGTCTGCAGGCCAGATTCTCATTATATTCTCATTGGAAAGTATTCCTTTGCAGACTCACCTACATATAAAATCAAACAGACTGATAATACTAATGGCCTTATAATCATGTAGTTATATGAATATGAAATTTCATCCTTACATTATATTAATATATCTTATAATTATATTAAAGTATGTTACATTATATAATAAAATTATTTAATAATACAATTTAATCTTAAATACATTTTATCATATACAGTGATTATGTTCACCTGTGAGGTTTCTCTGAATAATGCAGATATATGCGTATGTACAGCTGGCTCATGAGAGGTCTGTAATCTGGGTCTGTGTCACAGTCACTAGCACTAGCACTCCATTTCCCAGCATCCCTCCTGTTCCTCACTTGGCACATTCATTTGTCACCATGGACACTAATCATCTTAACAGCTGCACGTCATCAGTTAATTTCCCTTTGTGTATATAAGTTCCTGTTTCAGTTCTGTTCATTGTCCATTAACCGTCTTATTATGTTGTGTTGTTCCCTGCCTGCATGCCTTTTGGATTAAACTTGGATTTTTGTATTGAACTCTTCTTCTTCATCTTCCTTCGAGTACACAGCCTGACAGTCTGTATGAAAGGTGTTTATGGTGAGAACTGATGAGAATGGCACGCTTGGCATTGCTCGAGGATCAGAGTGCATCTTTAAACAGCTGCATGACTGACGAGAGTGACGTAAGTCTGTAAGGAAAGCGTGCACGGAAAGCCTTTATATGGACATGGTTTGGGTGTGCTTTATGCAAATTACTAACCTCATGCACACAGCCGCTCATTTAGAATACTCCAAAATTCACTAAAATAAGAACGAGGTTAAGAACAAATTCATGTGCGTAAGCACGTGTTGTGAATTAGGCAGAGATTTTTCGTGAGAAGTTCTCCTGTGCGTACAAATACGAAATAATCCACACAATTATTAGTGAATGAGACCCATTATTTGTAGCGCACCTCCCAATCCAATAAATCACAATAAGCTTTGTGCTTTGTCACTTTTAATATGAAACAAAGTCTCTGCTTTCAAATTCTGTCAACATTATTATTAAAATTAAACAAATAACATTTTGTCAGTCTTTACTATAGTGTGACAGATCGCCATAGCGCCTCAGTTCAAGCGGCAAATGAATTTGAGTAGAAACATAATTATGTCATTAAGAAGTTATTATTATAATGTTATTATTATAAAAACTTCCATATGTGCAATTTAAATGTTTGTATACAAATCAGTTGTTTAGTATTATAGTAATGTAGCAGCTGACATCATTTGATTTCTCTGTAATCATCAATTATATTGCTGTCTAATTTATGATTTTTCTTTCCTGCAGGCTTAATTGTATTAACAGACAGCATAGAGAAAATGAATTCAAGCTGTGACACTTCTAAACTCTAATCTGTAATCAGATGGCATTTATGAGTAATAAATGAAACTGATGTGTTAATGTGATCTAAGGTCTTTTATGAACATTTCATGTAGGTCACAATTGCAAGAACATTTTATGGTTTTATCTGAAGTGATATGGAGTCATAAACCCAACATTTCTTCATCACATTGGCAGAATTCACAGCACTTTTATAAAAAATAAATAAATAAAAATAATCTGAAATGATATAGCTCAGCCCTTGGACTATCTCACAACTGCCTACAGTATGTGGCAGATCAAGGGAAGGCCGACAGAGGCATTCTGAAAGGAGTGTGATTCCAAAACCATCAGACATCCAATGAACCTTGATATAGTGACATGATCAGAATTTATGTTATTTGTTGGCCAAGTTTTAGCAGTCTAACACAGTCAAACGCTAAAACATGTATTGAGGTAAAGCTTTCTACAACTATTATTGAAAAGCACAACACCACTGAAAAAGCCAGTATGAATTTTTCATGGAGGTTGGTTGATTTACGCTCTTTTGTGCTGGTTTGGTGCTGGAGTTGATCAACATTTACTCACAATGCATGAACTTTCGGATAAAGCTTTTTTTACACTGGAAGTTTTGCTGGTTAAGAAGGTAAGTTAATGTTTTCATAAGGGAAATGAGGAAATTTAGTTATCTTTGTGATTTGTTTCTTTCATCCTGTCATATGCTAGAGGTACACATTTGTTTCACCAGGTTATCATTGGTACATTTGGTTGGTGGAGTGACTTTACTAATTCCATATCTACACAAGAAGACATTATTAAGAAAGAGAAAAGGAGATATTCTGCCACCTCACAGATTAACATATAATGTTATTATTTAATTTTATAATGTAGTTTTATGATGTTATTAACATAATGTTATTATTAATTAATTTATTATTAGTTTTAGGGGTAATATTTGCATCCTGAAATTAATTTCATTTTAGTTTTTTAAATTTATGTGGCCATATAAAAACACTTTAGGTAAAAGGGATAGTTCACCAAAAAAATAAAAAATCTGTCATTACAGTTTTTTTTTAATTGCTTTGGTGCAATTTTCACAAGCAACTGGTAAATTTTCAAAACTCTTAGTACTAATATCACAACAGATCATCAAAAGTGCACTTTTTTCCAAACATTTCAGCGTATTTTCAATTGTGTTAGTACAATACACAAAATCAGAAAGTGTCCTTTTCACTACACAAAATAAGTGTTTCATCTATATAAATGTTTCATTCACAGGAACTGCCTTTCATAATGCCTTCATCTGTAAAGGTTGACTACAGTAATATATTCAGTCATATGGTACAGTAAGAACATTTACTGTACTGGCAGCAAACTCTGTTCTACACAAAACCTCATGACTGTATCATACTTCATCACACCTTTTGATAACACTGAATAGATACTATTTCAAATATTATGGATTTTATGTCAATTATGTAATTCAGGTAATGTAAGTGTATTTTCTAATGCGGCATCTGTAGCCTGTTTAACTGTAATTATTTCAGCAACAAGGGTGATTTGAAACATGTATCTTGCATTGTTTGCTATTGAATGAACTGACTGTTAAAAGTACTAAACTGAAAGAAGAACATACTGTTGTGTTTCGGTGATTAAACCAAATGTTCTCATTACATATCACAATGATCTTGTATTTTGAAACAGTGATTATGTAGAATGGAAATATGTTCAACTAGAATGAAAGCGTGAGAACAGGTTTTGAAAGAATGACTAGCTGTGTTTTATAAGTGTGATCAGTTTGGAGTTTTGTACTAAGAGTTTTGAAAATATACACCCCTTACTTGTGAAAATAACACCAAAGTAAAAAACAAACAAAAAAAAAACAAAAAAAACTTGCATATTTCTTTCCATATACAAAAGAGGATATTTACAAAAAATTAAACAAGTTGGCCCATTGACTTTCATTGTAAAAAAAACCAAACAAACCCTGAGGCAATCAGTTATCTCAATTTTTTAAGTTAACAAACTCCAAGATTAAATTAGAACTTAAAATTATGATTTTGTACTACACAAACATGCTAATTGCAACTTAATTAAAATCTTGACTAAGCTAACTCATACAATTTGATTGCATAAATATCACATTAACTCAAATCTTGCTAGCTAACACTAGCACACTGACATGTGCTAATATAATTAGCAAAGAGACTATCACTATACATTTGCATGTATGCAACATGCCATTATATACAGTCTTCAAATTTAGCTGTCCATCCTCAACCTAACCACAGACATACTGTTCACCAAAATGGTATCCTGTAAAACTGCAAAATACAGAACCCCCAAAATGGCAACATAACAGAAGATCAAACACTAACACATCTCTCACTATATTAATCTTGTGTAAAAACACAAAATAGCACTTAATTTCAACATGTATTCTCCTTATGCAGTCTGACACAAAGCATTCTGGGAACTAGAACTCTGCTGCACTCATTCAGTTTAATATAATCAGTTACTGAGCTCACTAAACTTTTTTATTTTAAGTACAATGAACTTTCAGTAATATTTGAGTGAAATAAACTCATTTCACTTGGTTTATGTCAGTGAACAGTGTAGGGTACACGTGCACTAATAAACTGTTTTTCAAACCTGGCCATGGTGTATGGCCAACAGTACACATTTTGAAAATGATTTTGGACCATTTGGGGAACACTGCATTATGCTATGTTCAAGAATGCTGCAAATCCATTGATTTCAAAAAGACTTCAAAAAATGCTCTTCCTGTGAATGGACCACAACAATAGCATTCTGAACTCACCCCTCTGAAGAGCCACTTCTCTGATGTAGGGAGGAGAGAAAATGACTCCTTCCTCTGCAACATCGCCCTGGTGGGATAAAACAAGATAAAGACATCAGAAACAGGCTCAAAGAGTGTCAGTAATTTAAATTGCAGCAGCAGAGACCAACACAGGCTAGCACAGATAGCCACTGACACATTCTAAAGGTGCAGTCACATTTACTGTTTTTTTGGAGAATTTTCACGGGAGAAATCCATTCATTTCGATAGAGTGCTGCAGGGATTTTTAGGCCAAACCCAGAAACGAGATGGCACTTAGCTATCTAAAAAAACGTTTTTAAACAAAGATTGTGTAACGACTGAGACAAATCAGACACAATTATTTGTTACATTTAACAAGTAATGTTTAAAACTCACTCTGGAGTCTGTAGACCCATCCCCCGAGAGGACCAACTGGGGCAAGGGCCTCAGAACATGGACACCATCTGATAAGGTGGTTTATTGCCCTCCCAGCTATGTGGAAGAACAATAACCATAGAAAAACCCATAGCCGTCAAAACAGACTTTCCTGCATTAATTTATAGATGAATTGATCTATAAATGAACATGCATCCCAAGACATTGTTTATGATTATGACTGTTTTGTCTTTTGGATGGCATTTTTCTTTTATGCATATTTTATGATAAGAACCAATGGTTAACGTATCCTCACCTACACCAAGTTTGGAGTCTACTAGTTTGTATTTTGAAGATTTAAATGATCATGTATATGATATATTGATACCTGTGCAACATAGCAGTTAGAGCTGCACGATTCTGGATAAAATGAGAATCACGATTTTTTGGTTTCAAATAGAGATCGCGATTCTCGATAGACATCTAAACAAAAAAAACATCTAATTTACTAGAGGTTCTGACAAAATATGAATTGATGGACTCTAATTGCCGGAAAAATTAATTAATTTGAACGAATTATTTAAAAAAAATACTTTTAAATATATGAATGACTCATTAATAAATACTTGTTTCATTACTGGATGAATCAGGGTTTAACGAATCTTTTTGAATGAATGATTCAATGACAAAGTCACTTGTTGCCACCTAGTGGCGTAACGAGGTAATACAACAGTTATTTGAAGCGCCACGTTAGTTTCGATTTGCTCTATATTGATCGCTATCTGATGTCCAGTGTTTATATCCTAACTGTAAACTTTTATCTTAGTACTTCTGTGATAATTTGAATATTTGGCAGCTATTTCGGGCATCCAAGACCAAGTCCTATATCTATTTGAATGGGGGAATCCTGAAATCTCAAAAACTGCTTGGCAAACTCACAATTAAATAACATATTTCAAATCAGCAACAAAATCTGGCATGAAGTGTCCCATAAATGTTGCTTCTTATGCTCAAATAACATTAAAAAAGCTTATTTTTCAGGCTAGACGAGCCAATGGCCATGTGCAGTTCTAATCGCTAGTCTCGGGTTTCTATGGGAACCGGAGCTTCTAACAGCAGCTGCAGTGATGCAATGACTTTATCAATCAGCGATTGGCTCTTTTACTTAGAAGGCGTGACGTATTCCGTATTGCGCGTTGCAATTTCTCCCATTCATAACTAATAGGAGTTAAGCGTTTTTCTATATAGTCTTTGAAATAACTACTGTGTGGTTAAAAACTGGTCATTTTAGTTTTTAAATTTTTAAAAATCTCTGGTTCAGCGGCAGCACAAACACAGATGAGAATGTTCAGGTAGGATTTTTGTCAAAGGTTTAATAGACACGGGCGAATTATTGTCATCAATAAATAAGATCGCGTGGGTGTGAATCGAGATCGCAATCTTTTTACGATTAATAGTGCAGCTCTAATGCAAATGCTCTGCTAGAAACACAAAGGCTCGTAAAAGCCCCCATAGAGGAGTTTTGCCGCTCGGAAATCGTACCCATCTCATTGCATCTCAATGAGCCTCTGTGCCTGCTCTGCACCCCATCCATGTGCTCATCTAGAGGAAAGAAAACTCGTTCCCCACTCTTTCCCCAATCAAACTAACCAGGCAAGTTTGTCATCGGTCCTTCCTTCAACACAGAAGACATCGATTGCAACTTCAGCACCATCGGACTGAACCCTCAGGACTTTCTACTGCAGTATGTTTGGACGCTCTTCAAAAAGCTGAGGCCTAATGCAAGTATCGTACCATATACTAAATTGCTGCTAGTTAGTTAAAGTTGTGAACCTCCTTTGTTAACAAAGGAGCTTTGTAATGAATACTGATGTTTCTTGGGTGAAAAAACTTCCCCATGCAGATTTCACTTGTGTTCAAATTGTTCACGCAAATTCGCTGCCTCTGACCAACAGAAAATGACTTGGTTTGAAAATGTCATTGCTGCAATATTTATAATGAACAATGGACATTTTTTGCCTGTGTACTTTTGCAGAATTTTCATTAAAGTGACTGCACCTTAAGGGGCCGGTTCACACAGAATGCATTTTTCCTTCTACTGTGCTGCTTTTCCATTGTTTTTTCTATGTAAACATGTGCTAGATGAACACGTTTGACCATTGTGCTTGTGTCTTTTGCAGCATCTAGCATGTGACATGGCATTCTAAATAAGCAGCGTTCAGGTTAAAAAAAGTTCCATTTTTAAAAAAGCATCTCTAGACCTTACGTTGTTTCATTCAACTGCCCTGCATCTCGCATTTTTAACTGCAAAAAGGCATTCTGTGTGAATGGCCCCTAAGGCAGGTAAAGATACATGACTGATCAGCTGCTGAAAGATGGAAAACCAAAGTGGTTTTCCAGCAAGACACATTAGACAACCAATACTGCCCCCCCCCGCCCCCCCCCCAAAAAAAAGAAAAGAAAGGTGACAAGTGTTTCACTTGGATGGAACCATTTTCATTCACTGCAGTTTTGTAAACAAACAGACAGACAGGTCTGTCTCAGGGCACCAGTCTTCAAGAGTCTCTATGTGGCAGGACAGGGTGAATGACCTTTTCCTGACCCAGAACCTCAAGTAATGCATTTTTGTCCTGCTGGTTATTGTGACAAGCTGCTGAGAAACAATTTTTTTTTTTTTTTTTTTTTTTACTCTCGGTTCTCCAAATATTTGAGCTCACAGCATTCATTCTTGTTGTCACACAAATGTGACATTTTAAAATTGATAGAATGCTTAACTAAAGTCACCATGAAATCAAAACTGACAATTCTTATTTTTTTATGGAATGTTGCAGTGTGTAATGTGTATATTCTGTTTTGTTTTGGTTCTGTGCTGTTTCTGTTTACCTGTATTCCTTGTTAGATGGCCTAGATTCCTTTTGTGTGCCAGTTAATCACTAATTAAGTTCACCTGTTGTTCATTTAGTTCCCTCATTTGCCTATGTGTATTTATAGCCCTCAGTTTGTTCAGTTCTTTGTCTTGCGTTGTTTATGCTGCCACATTTTTTGCCTGTGATCTCCTTCGTTGTGGATAGTCTTCTTTGTTTTTTGTTATTAAAAAGTGCTGCAATTAGATCCTTCTCCTCCTTTTGCCTGACCAAACCATGACGGTGTTTATTATAATTTATCTGTGCACATCATTATTGTTTTAAATTCATGATCCTCGTAATCTTGAATCAAAACTTCCCCTACCTCTTGGCAGCGATATCTCTTCTCTGATGATGAGGGCGAGGCAACCTGTAACTCACATGAGATCCACCAATAGCAAACCACGACCATCAAATAAATTTCCCATGGAGAAAGTCAAGCCCCGTCCTACATTTGTTCTTGATCAGATATACGTCATAATAGGGAAGAAAAGACTATCGCAACTTCCATTTCATGCTGACTTTAAGAAAATAAGCATTTAACAATAAATGATAGACTGATATATCAGCCAGGTCAATTTAATAGCCAGTATTTGGCCAATTTAGGAATAAATGATCAATAACTGTGGATAATTAGCTTTTTAACAAAAACATTAGCTTAGTGTAGTTGGTTTATACCCTACGTTTAGCTTTTTACTTCTGCAGTTCTATTTAGGCATCAAAATCCATGCAACATAGCTGACATGGAAGCAGACAAAGATGTTGGTGAAGAGAACCCAAGTGCAGATTATTTACAGTGTCCAAAGATCCAAAAACATGAAAAAAGTATAAACAAAATCCAAAACTTGACTAAGAACAGACATGGCACATGGAAACATGGAATGACATACATACTTCAGTACTCAACAACTAGACAAGGGCTACATTCCACTCCAAATTTTTATTCCCTTCACTCGCTAACTTCCCTCCGTCTCGTGGACTCGAATGTGCGTCATTGCTTACGTTGCACGAGTGCCCACTACTGGCGGAACTCGTGCATAAGGTTTAAATAAAACCCACTAAGCCCTTGATCACTTGGAATTCACTATGAAGCTGATTTATTATTTAAACCCATTTTGTACTAATGAATTTGTTTTATGCACCATTCTATATGCTTATAAGTTGTTGGAGAAAAAATATAAAATCCTATTGGTATATGAGCTGTTGGAGAAAAATAAAATTACACAAATGAAACAATATATCAATAGTATAAACTTTGACTGTGAACATAAGGTAGCTACAAGTATTATGCAATTGAATCTCAACATAATATCTTATACACTATTATGTGATTAATTCTCAAAATAATATATCATACACTTCAGTTAAGCACGATCTGCTGTGATGTCACAATCAAGTTGAATTGTGGGATATAGAGCTGCTTGAAGTGTCAAAATCGAGGGGTCTGTCCATATAAACTTCCCTCGTCCACTTCACGAATTGGAACTCACTTAAAAATGGGGGGAGGGATTCCCCGAGGAGAAGTGCGCGAGTGCCTGTCTAAAATTGGAGTGGAACGCAGCCAAGGCACACAAGAGGGCTTAAATACATGATTCAGGGGAACACATAACTATGACAACCAATGGGAACATGACACATGAAACAAAGAAACCAATGAAAACAAGACACATGAAACAAGGGAACCAATCAGAACATGACGCATGAACAGGGAATCACATGACATGTCCAGGAACTAAGACTGTGATAATTACAAAATAAAAGACATGAAAACAAACCAATGTGACAATCCATAAAATTTGTGTTAATTTTGAAGATTATCACAATTGAAAAAACGTTTAAGAATCATAAATTACACCGATCAGGCATAACATTATGACCTCTGACAGGTGAAGTGAATAGGCTTGTTCGACTCCATGCAGCGCCACAAAGATCGGCTGCCGCCTGACAAAAGCAATGCATTCTGGTTAGAAAATCTGTCCAACTTTGATTGGTGCTGCAGCTGCCTTATGATCACATGTGCCATCAAAGTACCGTGAGAGCAAAACGAGACCAGCCACCTAGGTCAGGCGCTGCAGTTGCTCAAAATTGGCTGCGAAAGCCTTGATGACGACACACTTTATTCTCATTGGTCAGATTCTGTGATGACAAGGATGACGTGTGTTGCATGTTTTTTCTTAGACAAGTTTCTGTATTTAACCAATCTTCTTATATTCAAAACATGGGAATTTCAATCGCATCCACTTCTTCAGCTACAATCAATGCAAAAATCGTGTGGTCTGCCATAAATTACGTTGGTTCAGCACACTACGGAAAGCACGAAGTGGGGGTTAGCTTTTCAACAAAAACATTAGTTCAATTAATAAACAAGTGGATAGTACAAAATATATTTTGTTCCCCAGCTGTTTTGAGTAAATTGTTTCACTGTTTAAAATAATAGTGGTCTTGAACTTTATACTGACACTAATCGTGTGAATTCACCATCATCACACAAAAGCTTGTAGAAAAGCTTCATAGCATGGCCTGTACCATGAAGCCAGTTTAGCTGGCTAGCCAGGTAAGTTTTAGTTTAGTTTGCACCAATCCTGTGTTTTAGGTACCATGAAAGTGACTTGGCTTTTAGCTGTGTTAATCGCCATAGTAACTTATGCTGCACTGCTGCTCTGGGGCAGGTTTTGTTCTGGGTCAGAGATCTCAAACCGAAATTGGACCAATCAGATGTAAGCAAAGTGACACATGTCTGACGCAATAAAGTCACTCCCCCAGTTTCTCTTGCTCAAAATTAAAGGTCACTATATAGGAAAATATTTAACAACAAAATTGACTGGCTTTAATGATAATTACTTATTATAATTATTTTAAATGGTTTATATTTGAATTATATAATTATTATACCCATAATCCATTACAAACAGCAATTTTAGTTTAACAATTATTATTAAGCATTTAGTTTAAATGAATATTAATATATACAGATAATGTGTCATATAAATAAGCTGTAGAAACAATGGATAATGCTTTTAAAAATGACATGTTTGAGTGTCTGTATATTATTGTCACATTTCCGCCCACTGCTGCTTCTTTCCACTCCCCACCAGAGGTCTCCATTTCAACATTAAGGCTTTTTCATTGCACACGCGCAGTCACTTCACTCTGGACTACATTTCCCACAATCCCTCAGCTAGGCACTGATCACACTCACACCTGTTTCCCATCAGGTTCCCTTTATAAGCTGCACTCCTTCACACACACTTTGCTGAGTATTGTTTAGCCTTGTTTTTGACCTTGTCTCCGTGTGCCTTGCCTGTGTTTTTGACCCTGGACTGTTTTCCTAGTTTTATGATCATTTGCTGCCTGTTTTGACCTCTGCCTGTGTTTTGGATTACTCTTTTGTCTTGCCCTCTATATACCTGGGGCCTGTACCATGATGGTAGTTGAACAAACTCAGGGTTATAGGATTAGTTTCAAGTTGACAAAACCAAACCACTCCAATCTGGCTTTGTTGGTACCATGATGCTGATCATCAACTTTCTCTGTCAACTCAGGCTTTGATCCTGAGTTTGTGGAGCACGTGCACATCAGTGGCAGACAGCCAATCACATGCCTTGCAACAGAAAGAAACTGTGATTTACTTCTCGCGAGAGAGTCAACGCGATTCAAAACTCTTTTGCTTAAGAAAATGAAGAATTTAAACGCATTTACACTAAAGAAGAAACTTGTCCATGAAAAAGGACAAATAAAAGAAATTATCTTGCTCTATCAGAGCAAGTGAAAATTGTTAAGTGTTTATATAGTTTATTATATACAGCAATGGAGACTCAAACATGTAAGGTTATGTAGTCATTTTTAAAGAGTTATCTGTTGATTCTACAGCTTACATATGATCTGTATATATTAATATTTATTTAAAATAAATGCTTAACTGTTAAACTAAAATTGCTTGTGTGAAATGGATTAATAATAATATAGATCATATAATAATTATTTTAATCATATATAAATCATAAAATAATTCTATAAATCATTAAAGCAAGACAATTTCATCGTTAAATATTTTTTTTTACTATATAGTGACCTTTAATTTGGAGGAAGAGAAACTGGGGGAGGGACTTTATTGCGTTGGATGTGTCAGTGTCACTTTGCTCACATCTGATTTTTCCAATTTCGGTTTGAGATCTCTTACCCAGAACATAACCTGCCCCGGAGCAGGTTAGCTGTGGAGCGTAAGTTACTATGGTGATGAACACCGCTAAAAGTCAAGTCACTTTCATGGTACCTAAAACCCAGGATTGGCACAAACTAATCTGAAACTTAACTGGCTAGCCAACTAGCCAGCCAATGTTTGTCAAAAGAGTTTTGAATCGTGCTGACTCTCTTGCAAGAAGTGAATCACATTTTATCTCTGTTTCAAGGCATGTGATTGGCTGTTCGCTACTGATGTCACACATTCATGTGCACGTGCTCCATGAACTCAGGATCAAAGCCTGAGTTGACAAAGAAAGTTTATGATCAGTGTCATAGTACCAACAAAGCTGGATTGGAGTGGTTTGGTTTTGTCAACTCTAAACTAATCCTGTAAAACTCACAAGTAAAAAATTATTAAATTTTTGGTTTTCCTGGTCTCCTGCTACAAAACTATTTTTACAAGCAGAAAGGTCCAACATGGAGCAGTTTTTCTGCTTTGGCAGCAGTTTTGTGATTAAATTCTCCTTCTCTTGGCTCACATGCCCTGCTCTGGCATTTACCTCCTCAATTTATCATCATTTAAAGATGCCTCCCACTGCGATGGGCACATTATCCCACTTCCTGACTGATCCTTGAGTTCATTTATTCAAGCCACTGCTTTAGCAGCACAATTGCTTCATCCAGACATTCAAGCTGAGGTAAATCTCACACACATATCTGCCACATAGAATGATCTTCAGCCCAGTATAGTCCCTCCCATAAAGGGATGGATTTTTTTTTTTTTTTTTTACATTTAACAAAGTGAGCCAATGGAGACTTAAGTTTATGGTGAAGCTACACTTGCTATTAAAGTTTACAGAAATTCCAATTATTGGAAGGTAAAAAAGGATACAAGAATACTTTTTGTGCGCAAAAGCAAAACAAAAATAACGACTTTATTCAACAATTTGAACCATTGTCATACGTAGTGAACTCAGTGCAGGCTTCCTTGTTTACGTCCAAACTCAGTATTGGCCGAAGCTTAACACGTGAGCAGCACGACGCATGTGTGTGATGCTGACACAGTATCCGGCCAATAATGAGCCGGCATTCGGACGTAAACAAGGAAGCCTGCACTGAGTTCACTGCGTATGACAACGGTTCAAACTGTCCAATAAAGCCGTTATTTTTGTTTTGTTATTGAACACAAAAAGTATTCTCGTCACTTCATAACATTAAGGTTGAATCACTGTAGTCACATTGACTATTTTAACTACCTTTCTGGACGTCAAAAAGTGCAATGACATTGCTGCCTATGTGTGGATCAGATACCCTCGGATTTCATTAAAAATATCTTAATTTGTGTTCTGAAGATGAACGAAGGTCTTACGGGTGTGGAATGACATGAGGGTGAGTACTTAATAACAGAAATGTAATTTTTGGGTGAACTAACCCTTTAATGTTATGAAGCGACGAGAATACTTTTTGTGCGCAAAACCAAAACAAAAATAACAACTTTATTCAACAATTTCTTCTCTCCCCTGCCATTCTCCTACACAGTTTACATGGTATAGACAGCGAAGGCTTCCGGGTTCTATGTCAGCAAGCCGACTCAGCATTGGCCGACGCTGAACACGTGAACAGCACAATGCATGGATGTGATGTTGACGCAGGAGCAGGCCAATACTGAGCCGGCGTTCTGACGTAGAACCCAGATAGTCGACGTTTCTTTCAAATATTTTGATTGAAATTTATTATTATTATTATTACAATTATTAAGTATATCTTAAAAATGTAATTTGTTCTAATAAATTCTAATATATTTTCATGAAATAATCTTAAACAATAAATGTAAATTTTAGACAAAATGAATTGCTGGATTTTTTGGGATTTATTTTGGCATGCCCAACTCAAACAATCACTTAAGTGATATTCAGAGGTTTTATCAAATTAATGTATTATTATTATGATTTGGAGAGTGGAAACTAAAGCGATCATGAACAGATCACTGTAACACATGACCTCTCACTGCTTATTTACAAGCTTACCTTTATATATGGATCAAAGTTTCAGATCTTAAAGGTTTGTGTTTGTCTGTGGTCTTATTTGATATGTGGTCTTATTGTGTTTGTCTGTGGTCTTATTTGATATGTGGTCTTATTGTGTTTGTCTGTGGTCTTATTCTTATTTAATATCAGGACTTACTGTTCAATATCTTTAGCTTAAATCAAGACATTAGGCACCTAAACTCAGATTTTTATTCCCATGGTTCTCTGAGCTCAATGACTGATGCTAAAAAGGCCCTGAACAGTCAGCAGCTAATAACATGATATTGATAAGTCACACTGTTTTAGAAAGCTGACACACGCACACACGCACACCCAGCAAACCTGGTTTGCTCAATACTGATATACTATAAATATGGTACTGTAATCAAATCCACCCACAATAACCACCTCATGGAAACTTGCCAATGTAAGTCTGAGTCTAAAAAGCATGATGTAGTTTGGGGTTTGTAGAAGCAGACAGGATGAACCTGCTGCAGATATGCACATAATTTGATTTCCTTAAGCAAAGACGCACAGCAGGTCTAATTATAAGCCTTTGACTCATTAACTGTGTAAGATCATGTTTCACAAGTTGGTTACAATTAACAAAAATGAGACGTATAGGCAAACGGACCGCATTTCACTATGGACTACAATTATTTTTATCAAAATGTATAGAATTTTTGGTAACACTTTCTATGAAGCCTGTATTTTTAATGCATTATAAGGGTATTCTTAATGCATTATAATGCAATACATTATAAACAGCTTGTTGCATCAACTGATAAATAATCATAACAGTAGTTATAGTACATTATAATACTTAACTATTTGTGGGTGTAACTTTTAAGAGTATGATGCATTATAACACCAGATGAACCCTGAATTTATAATGCATCATAAGGGTATTCTTATAATGCACACATAATGCCTTATTAAAAAAAAAAATTATAATGTATTGTATCATCTCATGAATAATCATAACAACAGTAATAATACTTACCTATTTGTAGTTGTAACTATTAAGAATATGATGATTTATAACACAAAATGAACATAATTGAATCGACTTGAGTAATAATGAATTATATATCCCATTAATATTTTAAATTTCCCATGTCTCATATCTTGACATTGTTTACTGAAAATCTGCATAGTATCATACTACATCTTATGAGTGGAAATTTACTGCTTATGGTGACAAAAACAAAGTCTTCTTATAAACATCTAAAAAGCTTTATAATGTAACCCTTTAAAATGTCTTTGTCTGCTTTAAGTAAAGTAAGAAAAGTTAGGTATTCTTATAAACATCCATAAGATATCATGAATGCTTTTAACTTTTTTTATTGCGATACTTAGAAAATAATGTTATGTAAAATCAACAAAACAATACTGCACATACACTTACTTGAGTTATAACACTTCTAAATATCAATCGTTTTACATAAAGTGTTGTTCTACCACACATACATTTACTTTCACTAATTATTTACATATTGTTAAAATGTACACTACTTACGAATGAACACCTTTACAGATGTACAAATGTGTAGACATTTTTATTTATGAATATTAAAATCGTAAACATCAAAAAATCCCCCGCGCGCTATGGCAGTGATATCAAATGCTCATCTCGTCTGCTTCATCACAGATTGCGACAAGCCGTGATTTGGGGGTTTGAATGAGAAATGCGTGCCTTCACCGAGTGGTTGGAAATAAGATTTTCATCGATTAATAACTTAAATTCTGCTCTGTACCTTATACAAAACTATTATATACGCCCAGAGAGGACTGCGACTGCAACACATCGTCATTTGAACTACTTTTGACATTTTTGTAATAAATGATTTATAATGATTACATTTGTCTGTCTAATATGCTAAATGTAAATATGCTAATATTTAAATGCTATATTGTTTCTAAAATTGTCATTTTGCTACACATTTCTGTCCATTACATTGTATTCTAGAAAAATGATTCAGGTTTGGGTAGGGTTTAGGGATCTAAAATATGTCTATAACATTAAATGGTAAAAGGAAAAATTATTCAGCTGACTTTATGATATGAAAGATTCATAAACATTTTAGGTAAAATGTAATAATACGTTCAAATGTTGTCAACACATCCATTTTGTACGTTACAGCATCTATCCAAACGAACAAAAAAAAGTATGTTTTGTGTTTTCCACACAACTTTGATTTTACATTAAGGGAAATGTCTTATAACCCATTCATTATATCTTATGGATGTTTATAAGAATTACCTAACTTTTGTTACTTTACTTAAAGCAGGCAACTTATAAATATTATTACAAGACTACTTATAAATATTTTTACCACATTATAATGCTTTTTAGATGTTTATAAGAAGTCACTTTAAACAGTAAAAGACCAATCATAAGATATAAGTATTATACTCCGCAGATCTTAAGTAAACAATGCCAAGATGAGACTTGGGAAAGTAAAATATCAAAACTATGGGATATATATTACTCTATAACTTAAGTGGATAAAATTATGTTCATTGCGTGTTATAAATCATCATACTCTTAATAGTTATAACCACAGAGAGGTAAGTATTATTATTGTTGTTATGAATATTCATTAGATGATACAACACATTATACGTTTTTTTTAATAAGGCATTATGTGTGCATTATGATGCATTAAGAAAACCATTATGATGCATTATGAATGCAGGCTTCATCTGGTGTTATAATGCATCTGTCACGATTGGGTCCTCTGCACCAGATCTCCTGGGCCGCCAGATGGGGCCCTCTCCCGAGTATTAGGTTCTATTGGACTACAATTCCCATACGCCCACATACCTGGGACTGATCACGCTCGCACCTGCCGCCAATCACTTCATTACCCATGCACTATAAAACACCCATTCTCACACAGCTCCGTGCGAAGTCTTGATCAGCCACGGTTATCATTTCTGAGCGTTCTTTCCTGTTTGTTTGCCTGTTATCGATTGGACTGTTATTCTGGACTGTGATTCTTGCTGCCTGCCTACTTGACTGCCTGTTATTGTTTATTCCTGCCTGCCGCCTGCCTCGACCTCTTTGCCTGTTCCAGTTTACCCTGTCTGCCGCCTGCCTCGACCCTCTGCCTGTTACTTGGTTTATGATTCCTGTATTGCCCTTGTTGTTGAATAAACTGCAAATGGATCAATACTCTTCTGAGTCGTTACAGAAGACTTCGCCACTAAGCGATCCAGCAGCCATTGTTCAACTGTCCACAGAGTTATCCGCTCAGGCCAGCCAGCTGACGTTACATCAGCATCAACTCACCCGTTTGACGAACTTGACGGAGGATTTGGTGAGATCCTTGCAAGGCCTCAATCTCCAGTCTACCGCATCGCCACCAGTCGCGGTAGCAGCCACTAACCCTCCTCCCGAGCAGGCCGCCAACACCGTGAGTCCTCGACTGGCGTTTCCTGAGAAGTTCGACGGCGCTTCTAACAAATGCAAAGGTTTCTTACTACAATGCTCATTGTTCGTGAATCAGCAACCAGCCCTGTATACCACGGATGCAAGTAAGATTGCTTTTGTCTGCTCACTTTTGACTGGAAAGGCGTTGGAGTGGATTACTGCAGTTTGGAGGTCTGACGGGTCTAGTTTTCACTCTTTTGATCACTTCGTACGACGCTTCCGAGAAGTGTTTGAACGCTCCAGTACTGGCCGCAGTGCGGGTGAACAACTACTCACTCTGTCCCAGGATACAAATACAGCCGCTGAGTTTACACTTACCTTCCGCACACTCGCCGCTCAAACTGATTGGGTAGAGGATACACTCAAACTCCTCTACCGCCGTGGATTAAACACAGCTCTCCAGACTGAGATGGCCTGTCGTGACGAGGGTCGTTCTTTGAATGAATTCATGGATTTGACGATACAAATAGACAACGTAATGCGGTCACAGCGCCCAGCACGAGTCACTACCGCTCCAGCTCCCTCTCTCCCGGGGAATCCTGAACCCATGCAGCTCGGCTATACACATCTGACACCGGGGGAACGAGAACAACGAGCGCAACATCACCTCTGCATGTACTGCGGACAATCTGGTCACTACAAGTCCTCATGCCCTGTGAGACCCGCCACGAGCAGCAACAAAGCGGTGAGTGAGCCGTTTCAAACAATACATTGTGTTAAAGTACCAGTTAAAATAATCAATGGCAACAAAAAGATAGTTGTGGATGGACTGTTAGATTCTGGGGCAGCAGGCAACTTCGTTTCCAAAGAATTTGCTGATAAACACAATCTTGCTCTAACACCCTGCACTTCTCGCTTGGCAGTGGAGGCGCTAGACGGTCGGCCAATTGGAGAGGGTCGAATCACACACATTACCAACCACCTACAGATGCAAACTGGCCTTCTTCATCAAGAAACCCTGCAATTCTATGTCATCAGCTCTCCCATCCATTCACTCATCCTGGGTTTACCCTGGTTACGCCGTCACGATCCCCGTATTTCCTGGAGAAGTGGAGAGATTGTTCAATGGAGCGCATCCTGCCAGCAGAGCTGCATCATGCCCAAATCTCTCATCCCTGTCCGTACCATCTCTCTCACTCCACCCAAACCCGAGGTTCCTGGACTTCCTAACGAATATGCTGATCTCTATGAGGCGTTCAGCAAGGCCAAAGCATCACAATTACCTCCACATCGCTCCTGGGACTGCGCCATTGACCTCCTCCCTGGCACCACACCACCCAAGGGTCGAATCTTCCCACTCTCACAACCCGAGTCTGACGTCATGAGGAAGTACATAGAGGAGGAATTAGCCAAGGGATTCATCCGCCCATCCACATCTCCTACTTCTGCCGGATTCTTCTTTGTCAAAAAGAAAGATGGAAGTCTCCGACCCTGTATTGATTATCGTGGACTCAACGACATCACGGTCAAGTTTAGGTATCCCCTTCCATTAGTCCCGGCCACTCTGGAACAGCTCCGCCAGGCAAAGTACTTCACTAAACTGGATTTACGCTCAGCCTACAACCTGATTCGCATCAGAGAGGGGGACGAGTGGAAGACAGCCTTTTCCACCGCTTCTGGGCACTATGAATACTCTGTTATGCCGTTCGGCCTGTCCAACAGTCCTTCCGTCTTCCAATCTATGATCAACGATGTGTTCCGAGACATGCTGGACAGATGGGTGGTGGTCTATATAAATGACATTCTGGTCTACTCGAGTTCCATGGAGGAACACGTCCAACATATCCGAGCCGTTCTACGCCGTCTCATTCACCACCAATTGTACGCAAAGGCAGAGAAATGTGAGTTCCATCAGACGAAAACAGCATTCCTGGGGTATGTGATCAGTCAAGAGGGAGCTATGGACGATCAGAAGGTCAGAGCGGTGCTGAATTGGCCTAGGCCACAATCTCTCAAGGAACTTCAACGCTTCCTGGGGTTTGCAAACTTCTATCGGCGTTTCATCAGGAACTTCAGCATCGTAGCAGCGCCCTTGACTTCCATGACCCGTCGCAAGTCGTCCTCACTCACCTGGACTCCCGAAGCTTGTCAAGCATTCCAAGAACTAAAACATCGGTTCACCACAGCTCCTATTCTCCATCATCCAGACCCCAGCCAATCCTTCATCGTGGAGGTGGACGCTTCCAACACGGGTATCGGAGCAGTACTTTCACAGCGACACGAACCATCTAACAAAATGTTCCCCTGCGCTTACTTCTCAAGAAAACTCTCATCTGCTGAACGTAACTACGACGTGGGAAACCGCGAGCTGCTCGCCATGAAAGCAGCCATGGAGGAGTGGCGGCACTGGCTCGAGGGCGCACAGCTCCCTTTCATTGTCCTAACTGATCACAAGAACCTGGAATATTTGAGGTCTGCCAAGCGTTTGAATCCTCGTCAGGCTAGATGGGCCCTCTTCTTCACACGCTTTCAGTTCTCAGTCACGTATCGTCCCGGTTCCAAGAACACTAAGGCTGACGCTCTGTCCAGAATCCACGAGGGTAACGAAAAGTCCCAAAATCACGAAACCATAATTCCCACCAAACTTCTGGTAGCACCGGTCCAGTGGGACATCTCCACAGAAATAGACCTATCAAGCACTCAAACACCACCACCATCCGAATGCCCACCTGACCTCATCTACGTTTCTGATCAACACCGAGACAAGCTGCTACATCACATACACGACAGCCCAAGCTCAGGTCATCCAGGTATCACTGCTACACTCCAACTGCTCAAAAACAAGTACTGGTGGCCCTCTATGTCCGAAGATACAGCTCGCTTCGTGTCACACTGCGTAACCTGCAACACTACCAAACCCTCTCATCAAGTGCCAGCCGGTTTGCTCCAGACACTACCCATTCCACATCGACCCTGGTCACATATAGCAATAGACTTTGTCACAGATCTCCCCAACTCTCAGGGCAACACTACCATTCTGACTGTTGTAGACCGTTTCTCGATACTCTTCTGAGTCGTTACAGCATCAAACTCTTAAAAGTTATAACCACAAATAGCTAAGTATTATATCGTATTGTTACTATTGTTAGGATTATTTTGCAGACGATACAACATATTATAAGGTTGTTTATAAGGCATTATGCATGCATTATAATGCATTAAGAACACACACACACATGACATTAAATTCCATGACATTCCACGTTATATTCCATTTTTATGAATGGATGCCGCGATTCTGTCCATGTTTTTGGCATCGCGGAAATCATACGGCCCCAAATGTGGTACAGATAGTTTGCTTTTATTCCTTTCGGTTTAGACAGACAGCAAATCATAAATTAACTTAAAGGGGACCTATTATGCAAAATTCACTTTTGCATGGTGTTTGGACATAAATGTGTGTTTGCAGTGTGTGTACACAACCACCCTATAGTGATAAAAATCCACCCACTCCTTTTTTTTAATCCCCATAAATCATAAGCAGTGTCTCCCAACAACCTGTTTTCCGCCATGGTGCTAATGTGATGTCACATTAGCCACAGGCCCCACCCATGACTGACAGTCCTGCATTACCATAGTTTCCTCCCTTGGGTGGTCCTTGGTCAATTAAAGCTGCGATAGAGTCCAGACCTTCTGCCGTCAGTCTGAAGCTCTGGCTATGCGAGACTAGAGCAGCTGTAGTGACAACAATGTCTGGTAAGTAATTGAGATGTTTTGTTGTTGGATGTAAGAGTAAACATAACAGTCTTCATTTACTGACATCTGAGCCCCTGAACGAAGTGGATTAGTTTTATTTTTGAAGGGAATGCACCACAGATCTAATATACATACGATTTCTGTAACATTGCCTGCTATTTACATTCACAAACATAACTGACTGTGTTTATGTGAACTGTGTGTGTTTTTGACAGAACATTGTGTGTGTCTGACAGTTTAAACAAAAAAAAATGTAAAAGAGAAGTTACTCACGAGACTTAATGTCTGACAGCCAGCTGTCTGTTTGTGTGTGCTTCAGATAAGAGTGCTCAGAAAACGATCCATTTGAAGTTTAAACTGATATAGGTTTAAAACGCATGGAAACATAAAAGAAGAACTATGCTATCCATGAGAGTGATCGCGAAATAGATGATAATCAAAACCAAGCAGGTGTCTTGTTAAAATTTGGCAGAGAATCCGATTGAGGCAGGAACTATGATCGTAGAGAGGGGACAGGGCACAGCAGCTCATTTGCATTTAAAGGCACATGCACGAAAACAGCCTGTTATGGACTGTAGTCAGAAATGGGTATTTACAACATGGATTTATAAATGATCTGTGAGGTAATTTAAGCTGAAACTTCACAGACACATTCTGGGGACACCTGAGACTTAAATTACATTTTGTAAAAATGGGCATAATAGGTCCTCTATAAGTGCCTTCTGACTTCTAACGCATGGCCCTTTCACAAACAGGCCTTGTAATGCCATGTTAATCTATATTCGATGTGACTCTCAGGACACGTCTCGGTCTCCGTAGTTTTGTGATACGTCATATTCACGCAGCAGCAGTGCTGATGAGAGAACTCCCTTCAGAAACAGTTTAGAGAGGAGAAATCAATCTACATATAAAAATATCGGTCACAAATTATTGGTCACTTTCTAAATAATAAAAATATAGCGTATCTATTAATAATTAACTATATATAAATAAACCGGTTTTTACCAATGCAAACGATGCATCACGATACAAATGCCAACTAGTATCTGATGCACACTTTTTTAGATCGATGCATCGCTTTAACTTTTATGCCGATGCACCGATGTCAATCAGTGAATCTTACCATCCCTACTATTTACTATCATTTCTTGTTGTTTATATTGTTAAATATAACGTACTCATCACCATATATCAGATAATGTCTAATATTGCCAATCATATTAATCTGACATCGCTAGCACAATGCGCCAGCATTTCGCAAGCCTGTTAACCTGCCATACATGCTTGCAGTCTTTTTTTCTCTCATGCACTCGTGCCTTTACGAGTCCACCAAACGAATGTGGTGAGTTGGATCAGTCAACAAACATGGTAAGTCATGTCATCTTCACTTGTTACTGTCACTTGCACTGCCTGCCACATGTATAGCATAGCCTTCTGTGTCTGTGGTGAGATTTACACATGTGAAAAACGCAGGGAGATAGTCAGGCTGACGGAGAATTAGAGACATGCATCCAAACTTTAATTGAGGATAGTAAGAATGCAAGGGCTTTAGATACTGCTTTGGATGTGACTAGCTTAGTGAACTCCGTACATTTTTTGGTTCCGGCTGTAGAGCCCGTGCAGCAGGGCAACTGAGTGACTGTGAGACGGCATAGTCGTGGGAAAAAACACCGCTCTTCCGTTCCGATTAGAACATCCCCACTCAATAACGCACCCACTGAGAATCCTGTTAAAGTGCCCTAGTTATTGGCGATTCTATTACACGGAACGTAAAAAAAGAGACACCAGCCACTATATAAAAAAAAATAAAAAATTTGTTGGAAGCCTGTTACTTTGTAGTACAACAGATTTCACTTACCATGTAAAGAGAGTAAGGAGAGATGGTTGATAGGACAATAGTGAATAGTTTGCAGTTCCTGAGCGTCACTGACAAATATCTAATCTTGTGAAATGTGTAATAAGTACTGACGCTCCCTAGTATACATACAGCACATGTGATTGCGAATCTCGAAAGTGAAAGTAATACTCTGCATATTAACAGCAGCTTCCTGATGCTAGCAAATTATTTACATTATAAGTACCCAACTTTATAATTGCGAGAGAAAGCATATATATATATATAGAAAGAAATATATTTTTCCTCCCATCTCATGTGTATTCCCTTTAGGGGCTCCGTAGTACACGTCATTTCCTTTCCGAATATGGTATTCGGCTTCGGGCACATCCTTAGTACATAGTCTTGAGATGAACCTTGACTAAATGGGGCCCAGGTCAGGAAGCACACAGACTGTCTAAACCAACCTTTTTAAGCCCAAGATCCCTGACCTCGACCTTTATGAAAAACAAGATCTACCTATTAAATAATTGATAGTAAAAGATTATATTTATTTAGTATTTTTTCCATGGCCAATTCAGATTCTAATTTATTTATTTTTACAAGCAAATTGGCCGATTCTGATACTGACTGCAGATATTTATTATTATTATTATTATAAAGAAATATATAGCCATTTCAAATTAGAGGTAACAACTGCATTTTAATCACAATCCAAACAAAGATGCTACACACATTGCATTAGCAGTTGTTTTTGATTTGAATTAAATTTAATTTCAGGATTTAAAGCAAAAACAGTACGGTCTGACTTTATCTTTGTGAAATTATATGCTACACAAAAAAAAAAAAGAAAAAAAAAAGCATGAAACAAAAACAGCAGACAGGCTGAATGAGACGCAAATTCACTCTCTGACATCAGGTGGCACTTATGGAAAAGGAGTGATACAGCGTTTCCTTGATTACCGCTGTAAACAAAGCAGGACTGCGCTTATAAAATAGCTACTTTATTCGGAGGTAAGAGGAAAATAAAATGCCATTGCCATCGAAACTTTTCTGAAGGCAGTAAGTTCCCTTCAGAGATACATTCATATAACCCCTCACCCCTAATTCAATATTTATATTTTCTTCCTATATTTCGAGCATCGTGAACAGTGAGCTGCTCTGCCTGATACAGGGTTTTTCTCCTCTTCGCTAGGGCTGGGCGATATGGCTGAAAACTGTATCACGATATCAGTGTTTCATATCGGTCGATATCGATAATTACTGATATTTTTTCTGACCCATTTAAAATAAGGACCAGGAGAAAAATACATTACATTTAAACATTTTTATTTTAAACTTAACCTTCCTCTGATCATAATCCCCTCAGTTATTAAGACAGAAATGTCAACAACCATGGAAAACTCAAATAAATAAAATGTTGTGCGGTGTTGCAGCTACAGATGTTGTTGGTTGAATACGGCTGTGCTCCAAAGGGTGAGCGCGGCTAAGGTGGTACATCAAGTTCGTGGTATTACCAGTCTTGGCGGGGACGACGGTCTTGCATAATTTGCAGACGACATTGGTCTGACTACGGTCAGATTTATAATATCCAAAAAACTGCCATACTGGCGAGCTGACTTTTCCTCTTTTATTTACAATTTCCTCGCTCGCTGCGGCACCCATTTTCTGCTTATCAGTTGCCGGTTACTGAAGAGGAATCCAGCAGACCAGCACGAGACAACGATATGGCGCAACCAAACTTGATACTGTTACATGATTGGCTGTTAGTGTGTCACTCCCTACGTTGCTAGGTTACCAGAGAGCGAGTGCCTTTGTTAATGCAACCAAACTTGCTTCGCAACCTCTGTTTTCTTCCGACGAAGAATAAAAAAAAATATCGAACGTTTTATCGAACACATTTTTTATTGATATCGATCACGTGTCTATCGCGATACATATCGTTATCGTTTTATCACCCAGCCCTACTCTTCGCATCCGTCTTCAGCGTCTCTGACCTCTTGTTAACGGCCGTTTACAGACTCAGGCATGATGTGGGCTATTGACCTTTATCACTGTCCCAGTAGCTCCTGAAAATAACATAAAAATAAATACAAAAATACAAGGACTGGAGAAATGTAATGTATTTTGTACTCATATTTTTGTTATTTTTGCGAGCTACTGGGACAGTGATAAAGATCGACCAGTCGATCGCAATCGACGGGTTGGCGACCACTGGTCTAAACCAACCATCAGCTAGCTGTTTCACGTCACAGAAGTACACAGAGACTCTTCACCTAAATATCATCACATAGAGACTGTGTCTGTTCCCCAAATTAGTAAATACAAAAACTCTCAAACTCATTTGAGGGTAAAAATTTTGTTGATGTTCAACAAAAAAAAAAACAAACAGATAATATAGATGAACAAATGATAAAGCTCAGTTTGCTTAATATTAGATCCCTTTCTACAAAATCACTCTTTGTAAATTATGATTACAGATCATAACCTAAATGTGCTGTGTTTGACAGAAACCTGGCTAAAACCAGATGATTACATTGCTTTAAATGAGTCCAAACCCCAAGATTACTGTTATAAACACAAGCCTCATCTGAAAGGCAAAGGGGGAGGTGTTGCTGTAATTTATAGCAATATCTTCTGCATTATTTTCAGTATTACTCAGAGGTTTAAAATATAATTCTTTTGAAGTGATGGTGCTTTATGTAATGTTATCTAGTGTATGTGATAAATCCCGCTTGACATTTGTGCTGGCTACTGTATACAGGCCACCAGGGCACCATACAGACTTTATCAAAGAATTTGCTGATTTTCTATCAGAGTTAGTACTGGCTGCGGATAAAGTCCTTATTCTTGGTAATTTTAATATCCATGTAGATAATGAAAAAGACGCACTGGGATTGGCATTTAGAGATATTCTAAAGTCTCTAGGGGAGTTTGGCAACACGTGTCAGGACCCACTCATTGTCGTAATCATACTTTAGATCAGGAATAATCTTCCTGATCAGTTTCATCTCCTCAGCATACCAGATAGCTTAGAAGAACTCGATGTTGCAACAAACTATTGACTCTCTCTTTTCCAGCACTTTAGACACAGTTGCTCCTTTGTGCTTAAAAAAAGATTAAAGAAAATAGTCCAACATCGTGGTACAACGAGCACACTATGGCCCTTAAAAGAGCAGCCAGAAAAATGGAGCGCAGCTGGAAGAAAACAAAACTAGAGGTTTTTCACATTTCGTGGAGAGAGAGCATGATTGCGTATAGAAAGGCCTTAAAACTACTAGATCTGATTATTTTTCAACCCTCTTAGAAGAAAACAAACACAACCCTAGGTATTTATTTGATACAGTTGCTAAATTGATGAGAAATAAAACTTCAACCCCAGATGTTTCCAAACAGCACAGCAGTAATGACTTTATGAACTTCTTTATTTACAAGATTGATAATATTAGAAAGAAAATTATAACTATGCAACCGTCTACTACAGTATCATGTCAGACAGTGCATTCTAGTGTCCCTGAGGAAAAACTCCATTCATTGCTATAGGAGAGAAAGAATTGTCTAAACTTTATAAATCATCTAAAATCAACAACATGTATGTTAGACCCTATAACGACCCTATAAGCTACTGAAAGAGATGCATAGATCCTCTTCTTTATTAATTCATCTTTGTCATTAGGATACGTACCGAAAACTTTTAAGCTGGCTATTATTAAACCTCTTGTTAAAAAACCCAACTTGATCCTACAGAATTAGTCAATTACAGGCCAATCTCGAAACTGCCTTTTCTGTCAAAAATAATAGAAAAGGCAATATCCTCACAGCTACTTTTTTAGAAAGAAATGATATCTGTGAGGATTTCCAGTCAGGATTTAGACCGTACCATAGTACTGAGATGGCTCTCAGAGTTACAAATGATTTGCTCTTATCATCGGATCGTGGCTGTATTTCTCTATTAGTGTTACTCAATTGTAGCAAATTAGCTCAAAAGGGAAATATGTATAATTAATTACAATGAATTATAATTAATTATAAATATTTAGATTAGTTTCAGACTGCTGGTAATCCGATTGGACAGTTTCTGACTGCCGATCAAGGAAGCTTTATGCTTCACGGCTGGATGTGATTCTGAGCAAGCGCGGTCTGTCTCGTGTTGTCACACTGGCCTTAGTTTGTAAGTGAAAGTTGATGTCCTGCAGGTAGGCATTCACATCGTGGCCTCCTGCATGGTCTGGGGTGAACATAGGGATGTTTCTGGCCAGCTTGTCAAGGTCTCTGGGAGACACGCTGTGACTAGTGGCAGGAGTGCTCTGGAAGCGCCCCCTTACTGCTGATGATGGTCCTTGTATGCTGGCTAGTGATATCTCAAGCAATGGGCTCTCACCCCCCTTTCGGGCTAGAAGCTCTTGGAAGGGAGGCCTGGGCTCACTGGTCGGGGGAACTTCGGTGGTGTGTGTTTCCCCTTTCTGGTCACCTTGCAGTCTATTGATAGTTTTCACGTGACGTCAGGTTTGTAGTAAGATCTAATGTAGTAAGACAGTGACCAAAATTCCGAAAAGACCAAATTCAATATACACCTTATTGATTATGCATACTTTGTACAGGCAAACAAATGAACACAGAATATTACTGCAACACAAGGTTTCTCGTTAAGCGTTTTTCCATCAAAGACCATTATAAAGAAAACGCGTAGCGTTCATATTCTGGACTCATCTGCTCACCTGTATATAGTATGCATCATCAAAAAGGGTTAAACTGAATTTGATCTTTTAATATCACTGTTTTAGTACATTAAAGCACTTTAAGGGTGGGTTACACTAAGGATTCTTTAGCCTGGCGTCAGGTTCACCCTCCACTTAAGCTGCTTGATCAGCCCTTTAATTCTAACAGTCTTTTTGCGTAGTTAATCTGTGTTTAAAATTAAATGGTGCAACACAACACAATTTAAAATAAAACCCAAATCAACAAATCCTTGATTAGTGTTAAACTTTAACAATTATTGGTGTCAATACCACCCTAGTGTTTTCACGTTAGCTTTTTAAAAAATCGTCCCGCTGTTTTTAGTTATATTTTTGTTTTTAAGATGGAAAATTGACAGGCTTGTGCTGCAGTTACATGGCTGTTTTGCCCTCCAGGGCCCAGCGACAGTCACGTGACTGAAAACTATAAATAGGAATGTTTCAGTTCTCTGTGAATTGTCTCAAGTTCATCTTTTAAGCGGTCCCGTTGCTGAATCAGAGCTTGGACATCAGCTTGAGTGGTTTGCAGGTGGCCTTCACAGGCTCTAGCCCTGGCATCCCTTTCTTTCAGTTCAGTCCTTGCTCTCCCAAGAAGAGATTCAGCATCTTGGAGTCTTTTCACTTCCTCCTGTAGCTCTGGGTCCTTTTCATCCGTTGTCCCGCACTGGTCCTGGGCCTCCAGGGTCAGCTGGTCTAGGCAAATTTGAGCGCGTGCCCGGTTCCTCCGAGCCTCCTCAGCCTGGAGCTTTAGCGCTGCTGCTTCTTGTTCCAGATAGATGATGCTCTTCTCACTTAGCCGTGCCTGTAAAATGAGGTTGTGAGCTAGTGCCACAATGATCTCTTTGTGGTTGTAGCTCTGGGTTGGATCAAGGGTCATCAGCCTGTTCACGTCGTCGTCCAGCTGCTCCTGGCTCAGATGCTGTACATCACTGGCGGCTCTGGGCAGAGGGGCATCAGTCATGGCAGTCAGCCAGGCATCTAGGTGGTCCCAGTGGGTGGCAGAGTTGGATGATCTGGGCATACTGGTGGCAAGAGAAAAACAACACAAGAAGGCCAATGCAAGTCCGTGCAGAGTTAGCGATCTATGCTAGCATATATTATGTATGCTGTGTGTGGTTTGGCTAACTGTTGCAGACAGTTAGTGTAGGTAGGCCAGGCACCTATTATCTCGGCTGTGAGGGTGTGCACTGGAACAATTCTAAACAAAGATTGTTGACAGGGTGGTCGCCTATTGGGTTGCCTAACGACTTTTGGCTACTTGGGTCATCAATCTATTATTCAGCATTCCATGATGTTTCTCATAGGTTCGTTCTCTACATGAAATGAAAACAAACAAAATAAAGTAAAAAATAAATAAATAAATAAACAAAACCAACAAATCAACAGAAAGGGGTAAATGAGAAAAAGGATCTAAGCTCATTACCACTGACAGGGCCTACAGAGTGGGTGCACTGTTGGTTCGTAATGCCTAGGGAGATGGAATGGCTAGGAGAGGGAAGATGGGCCAAACACTTAAAAGACCAGGCAATGTCTAATCCTCTTTGGGCTTAGAATAAGTGAGGTGGCCTGTGTCTAATTCAATAGGCCAAGTGGTGAATAGAGGTCACTCAGGTGAGAACCAGTGGTGAGGTAAACCGTTGCTTCACCACCCAAGCACTATAGGGGAATGCTACCTATAAATAACACAAATGGCAGAACAAAAGGGAACTTAAATTTAAACATTGTTTAAACTAAATTTAAATGTGTATAAAGAAAGAGAGGGAAAGGACTGAATAATCTCAAGATAAATGAGTAAAAGGTAAGCAGAAGGAAAATAATGATAATAATAAAAATAACCAAGGGAGAAATTGAAATTAAACAATTGAAATAAATAAAACAAAGAGGTAGAGAGAGGAAAGCCGACCTAGCTGAGAGTGGCCACAAGGTGGCGTAGGTGAGCCCACACAAAAGAAGTCAAGGTCAAGAGAAGTGTTAGACACTTAGACAGACTGCCCTCTAGTGTTAGTTAGAGGTATTATGACCTAAACTTAATTCAGACGTGATTAAATCTGTTTAGTGCGAGATTACTCTCTTCTTAACGGTAGATTTACTGCAACTATCACAAGTACAATTTTTTAGATCTCAGCAGATCCTTTTTGTGCCAGTATACTGCACAAGAGTGTGTGACAGGATTTCTTTGCTGCCAGTACACAAAATATAAACAACAGGATTCCTTTGCTGTTGTTACACATTAACACTTGATCAAGGTTTTAAAAACTCCCATTTACATATCAATCAGATACTGGCCTGCAGTGTTTTCTGATTAGATTTGCATAAGGTGTGCATTAGTTAGCTAGGCTAATGGTTAACTTTAGGGAGTGATATCGATTAGTTGAATGGCATTGGACATTCGCAATAAATCAAATCTCGTGATACACTAATATGGTCTTTATAAAGATGATAAGAGGAACATAGCTCAAATCAATCTTTCATCACGCTGAAAGAAGATTCCTTCGTTCTTAACAGGCGATAATAATAATATTAAAATGTTCTGTGAAGAGATTTCATCATCTTTACAGGAACAATTTTAATATTATGAACTGCAGTTTACTTTAAACAATTAACAGTGGCTAAAATGTTAGACAAATATAGCAGCTGTTAACATACTGAACTGAATGATCAGCTTAAGCCTTTCAGTTATCAGAGAAGTGAGTGCGCATTGTGACTTGCCTCATTCTATTAAGCGTGCATAAAAACATTAATAAACACACAGATTGAAACTTTAAGACAAAGTTTAAAATGTGCCATGTAAAATATGTAGCAAATTAGCTCAAAAGGGAAATATGTATAATCGAATTATAATTAATTATAAATATTTGGATTAGTTTCAGACTGTAGCAGAATTCATTTTACGATTATTTAATCAGCTTGTCAAAGCGAACAGACAGCATAATCAGTTATCAATTCTAGGAAATAAATTATCTTCCTGGCCAAGAAAGAATAACTTTTTCCCACTGTATAAAGTACTAGCAGGGTAATAGCATTTAGCTATATCAAAACGTTTAAGAGATTTGATTTGTGAGCATCAACACAGAGACAATAATGCATGGATATAATGGTTTAATAAAGGAAACTACGTCAGGCCACACACACAACTAAACTAAGCAAAGACTACTTTACTTACAAAGCACTAAATGGTTTAGCTCCCCAGTACTTGAGCGAGCTCTTAACACATTATAGTCCTTCACGTCTATTGAGATCTCAAAATTCTGGCCAGTTGATAATACCTAGAATATCAAAATTGACTGCTGGTGGTATATCATTTTCCTTTTTAGCACCTAAACTTTGGAACAGTCTTCCTAGCATTGTTCGGGAAGCAGACACACTGTCAGTTTAAATCTAGACTAAAAACACATCTCTTTAACGTGGCATACACATAACACATTATCTACCTCTATAATTCAAATCTTGTTCAAAACTTCTATAAATCTAAATTGTTAGGTCAGCCGGAACCGGGAACACTTCCCATAACACCAGATTTACTCGCTACATCATAAAAAGAATGGCGTCGATGCTAATATTAGTCTCTTTCTGTTTATCCCGAGGTTTACCGTAGTCTGCCAGATCCAGGCTGTATCCAGATGAAATGAAGGACCGGCGCCTAGACACAACGACAACGCAGCCCTGAAGTGTCAACTAAACTATCCCCTGTGAAGGCCTCCTTCCCTTTCCTTTCCCTATGTATAGATAAAATGTTATCAAAATGATTCCAGTTCGTATGGATCTGCGAAAATGGCTAATAATTCTGTATTATGCGGACGAGACAAGTAATTTGGCGGTCACTTTGTAAAGAAAGACTAAGTGTCTGCGCACATACACATTCAAACGCACATACCTATAGACTAAACACGTAAATGAACGTCAAGAACGCATTAAAAGTCTTCTGTTTTCAGTTAAAAAGGTGTAATTTAAGCAAACCTTAAGTTAATAATTAATGATTTTTACAATGAAAGTGATTCAATCAAAAACTTAATTTAACTCAGTAACTTTTTAGAGCTGCTGTAAAGTCAAAACAATCTCTGTCCATTAATTTTCCTTTTATCACTGTGAAGCTGCTTTGAAACAATCTGTATTGTAAAAAGTGCTATATAAATTAAGATGACTTGACTTCACTTCACTGCTGTGTGTGTGCACTTGGATGGGTGAAATGCAGAGCACAAATTCTGGAGTATGGGATACCATACTTGGCTACACGTTACTTCACTCACACTTACTTAAATAACCTTAAAGGCGCAATAGGTGATTCTCTACAGAAACATTTTTTGTTATGCTGGCTGAAAGTCTCCTCATATCCTGATAGAAATCAATATGTTAAGCAGTCTAAATGTATTTTTATAAATATATAATCATCTGTGGAAGGTGTAGGACCATAAAATGTTTGTTTAATCATTGCATTGGGTCCGAACGAAATGATAGCAAGTGTTCCATGTGGGTCAATGTGTGTTTGCATACCACTGCGCAGCCTGTTCACACAGACATCATACGTCATCAGCATTCAGCACGTTTCTTGTACGCTGTGCAGACAGAGTGAGAATGGCAAAGAGCAACAGCCTAACTTTTCTTTCAGAACCGACAAGTGTCACTGGCAACCCATGTGAAAAAAAGAATACTTCCATAATGTACTTAAAATGCTCTATTTTCAAGCACTATTTTTGTATACTAAAATATATAATATACTAAAAATTCTTCTTTAGATGAAGTACATCTAAGTGTATTACTGTAATGATGGGTCGGCAGAGCGGGGATCCATTTGCAAGCTTTATTAAGAACAGTATTTACACAGGTAGACAGGGGCAAAGGCAGGAACATAAACAAGGACAGGCAATGGTTGAGGCAGGCGGCAGACAAACAGTATCGGGTCACAGGCAGAGATCAGGGCAGGCGGCAAACAAACACAGTCCAGTACACAGGCAAGGTTCAGGGCAGGCAGCAGAGAATCACAAAGAATAAACAATCCAAACGGAAACCAGGAAACAGTCCACAAGAAAACGCTTAGTAATGATCACCACGACAAATCAAGACTTCGCAAAGGGTGTGTGTGTGTGTGTGTGTGTGTCTTAAATAGTCCAGGTAATGATCTGCAGGTGTGTGTGGCAATTGGTGATTGGTGCATGTGATTGGAAGGGAGGATTATGGGAAGTGGAGTCCAGGAACTGACAGGAACAGACAGTGATCGTGACAATTACAAGTGGTAACTAAATACATTGTTTAATACAGAGATAGTATGTTAAAAGCACATTTTAGTTCATATTCATGGTGTCTCAAAATAGCACAGTTGAGTACACTTAGATGTTCTTAAGATTATCTTAATATACTAAAAATTCTTCTTTAGTACTTCTTAAATATAAAATTAGTGTGTGAAAATAGAGCACTTTAAGTACATTATGGAATTGTACTTTTTTTCACCTGGGAAAGAATCTACGAAAAAAAGACAATCTTAGAAGAGGCTATGACGAAAAAACGTCCAGATCAGAAAAGAGCTAAGACCAGAATTAACATTGTTGTTGCTTTTCCATGCTGGAGACAACTGCGGGAATCAAAAGTTCTGAAAGATGATGCCATGCTTGCAGTATTTCTTTTGGACAGGTAGGTACGGTGGCCGAGAGAGCTCAACGCGCTGCAAATGAAGAAAACACATGCAAATAGAAAAAACACCAGCAAATAAAGAAAACATCTTCATCAGTTTGACAACACATGCGCTGCAAAAGTCCACAACACATACAAATAGACAAACGCGCTGCAAAAGTCCACAACACTTACAAATAGACAAACGCGCTGAAAATAGCACATACCAGGCTCAGCGATATCAAGCCCTTATGCGATGATCTGAATGATGATGATGATAATTAGGCTTCTTTTAGAAATAAATTAATAATTTAATTTGCCCCGCAATAATTTATAGCGCATCACGCATAACCGACGCGCTGTAATAAAATTAGATAACTCATTTAAAAAAAAAACAACAACTTGTAACACCTACATCTCTTCTCATTTTTTTCAATACGTATGGGCCACAAGAGAAATATTAAGAAATAAAAGGTTAAATAGAGTTATCAGAACATGTTGAAGTAGACCTGGCATACACATAACACATTACCAATTTATATTTTCAAATCTGTTAAAGGATTATTAGGCTGCATAAATTAGGTCAGCCGGAACCGGGAACACTTCCTATAACACCTGATGTACTCGTTACATCAGAAGAAGAATGGCATCTACGCTAATATTAGTCTTTCTGGTTATCCCGAGGTTCACCGTAGTCAACCGGATCCGGGCCGTATCCAGGTGAGACCAAGGACCTGCGCCTTGACACGACCACAACGCAGCCCTGAAGTATCAGCAGAGATTGAGTCAACTAGATCATCCACTGTGAGGGCCTCATCGACACGACAGCCACGACACAGTTCCTCAACAACCGTCCATACCGCCGTGATGAATACGATCCTCAATTGGATGGAACTGGAATAAATACTTTGAATGTTGCGATCCTGTCGGACTTATGATAGCTACCTGAATCGTAACAAAGCACTGTTGGCCAGAGGAGAACTGGCCCCCCGACTAAGCCTGGTTTCTCCCAAGGTTTTTTTCTCCATTTAAACACCTATTTGCCACTTGTCTGCCACCTGATGTCACCTGATGGAGTTTGGGTTCCTTGCCGCTGTCGCCTTTGGCTTGCTTAGTTGGGGACACTTGACATTTGACTTGACATTTGATATTCAACAGTGCTTTGATCTGCCTGCATTGACACTATTCTTTTAAGAGCTGCTGTGCAGCCAAATAATGTACCAGTTATCAATGTAAAGCTGCTTTGACACAATCTACATTGTAAAAAGCGCTATATAAATAAAGGTGACTTGGCTTGACTTGACTTGACTAGAGCTCTCATCGCTGAGTTTTTACTTTCACTTTCTGCAGTGAATAAGTGACTGGGATTTGAGACATAAAATTAAGTAAATTATTTAAAAATATATATTATTTATTATTAATAATTTATTAATAATATTTTTTAACGCAAAATAATATCCCCCAAATCGTTTGTCCTGGCGCCGGTACTGGCACAGACCACAACGAAAATGTTAGGGAACACATTGACTTACCTGTCTGGGACCGCTGGCTGGGATTGTTCAATGTTTACTCGCGATGTGCACCTAAAAGGTGAGTTTTTTGTTTATACTTTTATTTGTTAACATTCTGATCGTATGTGCATTATGAGCAGGCCTATCTGCAGTGCGTTTGTCTATTTGTAAGTGTTGTGGACTTTTTCAGCGCGTTTGTCTATTTGTAAGTGTGGACTTCTGCAGCGCGTTTGTCTATTTGTAAGCGTTGTGGACTTTTGCAGCGCTTTTGTCTATTTGTAAGCGTTGTGGACTTTTGCAGCGCATGTGTTGTCAAACTGATGAAGATGTTTTCTTTATTTGCTGGTGTTTTTTCTATTTGCATGTGTTTTCTTCATTTGCAGCGCGTTGAGCTCTCTCGGCCACCGTAGGTAGGTACATGGTATGATTCAATTTTGATGTGTTTTGATAGTAATGCATAATGTAGCTTATGCAGTTTGTTTACCTTTACGTGGTGTTCCAATAACGTTGTCTGGTCCTCTCGCTTCTGGTCTGTGAGCATTATGTGTTTTGAAGGAGGTGTCGCTTTGGACGATGATTTGCAGGGAGGGTGGGATCGAATGCTTTTAATGCTAGCAGGCTAACGTTAGCATTTCCCAGATCACCTACTGCACCTTTAAGGCTGACAAATTCATACTAACAGCAAAAAAAACTTTGTTTTTTTGTTTAGTTTTTATTCTTCTATTTTCAGTTTACTTAAAGTGTTAGTAATTCTGTTGTGTTTTTGTCATTTTTAGAATTTTTTTTTTTTACATCTATATATTTGGACGTTGCATACGTCTATAGTTTTTATTCATTTATATTTCAGCTATTTTTGTACATCAAGTTAAACTAAAAGAAAATGAGAAATGTTACTTTGGTATCTAGCTGAAATAGAATAAGTTTATGTTTCACAGTTTATTTTATTTCAGTTACAGTTTAAGCAACAAAAATGTTTTTGTATAGTTTTAGTTTTAGTTAACTGCAATAATCCGGTAACACTTTACAATAAGGTTCCTTTTCTTACGATTAGTTATCATAAACTAACTAAAATACTTCTAAAGCATTTATTTATATTAATTATTGTTAATTTGGACTTGAGCTAACATAAACTAACAATGTGTTTTATAAACAGTTGTGTTTTTATAAACTAAAGTTAACAAAGATTATGAAATACTGTAATAAATGTGTTGCCCATTGTTAGTTAATTCATTAACTAAAGTTAACTAATGGGACCTTATTGTAAAGTGTTACCTAAGTGAAAAGAAAAAGAAATGCTGTTTCAGAGGAAGAGCAAGTTACTATATCAGTTTGTGATGTATTGAGTGTTAGACGTGCTATATAAATCTAACAAATTATTTATTAATAGTAGTATAAATGTTAGAAAGTAGACATTATGGAATAAAAACATATGTAGATCATCTGGGTATTTCATACATACAGAAAATTCACGTAATGTCACAGTGTATATACTACAAAATGTATTACAGTATGCCATTCTGGTTCATGTTTACACCAGTTCCTGTTCTCTAATTATTTACTGCCATCTAGTGGCCCACATCCAAAATAACAGTCTGAATGTTCAAATCACTTCAGTAGACAAATATATTTAGTTTGTTTTACTTTGTTTACAATTAAAGTCAAGATCTATCTATCTATCTATCTAGTTTTATTTTAACACTGCATAATGAGCTCTTTTATTCCCATCAGGTTATCTGACACACGGCAGTCGCCCTCCAGCTGCTGTAACTTGGTTTATGAATAAATGTCAGTAAACGTTTTTCTTTAAAGACTGTACCTGTACATGAAGTCAGTAAGCATGTAAATATATCAGCAACCCTTTTCTTTTCCAATAAATATATTATTTTATTTATTTATTTATTTATTTAATATAATATAATATAATATAATATAATATAATATATATATATATATATATATATACACACACACATATATACACACACACATATATACACACACACACACACACAAATAATAAAAAATCTTTATATTTTTATGTTATATATTTTATAACATAAGTTTAAGGCAAGTTGTTGTCCAGAAAAACACAGTAATCGTCTCTGGCTATTACTCAGTGATGGGAGTTCAGGAAGCTGTTTCCTGGGCCCGTATGTATAAAGCCACTCAGAGTAAAATTTTAGTCTTAAGTGTGTCAAAATTCTAAGAATGACATAATTTTACTCTCATTCCTAGACTTAAGAATAAGTATGATTCATAAAGGTTCCTAAGTGTCAAGACTAGATCTTAGCTCCGAAATTATTTAGGAGCGCTGCAGTTACTCCTAACCTAGTTAGGAGTAACAAGATGGCAGCAAAGAAGAGGAGATACACGCTCTCCAATGAAGATATGATGTATTGGAGTTACATGATGACATGGAGTCGATAAAATGATATAAACTTGATTGTCAATTCTTTTTGTAACTGACCTAATAAGAAATGTAATAACTTTAAATAAATTTAATAAATATTACTTAAACAATAATTAATATGTTTAATGCATTTTAATACATTTAAAAGGTGCTGTATGCGATTTCTCAAATTCGTTGTTGAACACTGTTGCTATTTGAAATCAACCCAAACAAACCCACCCCTCTCTTCATCGCGCCGCCTCCAAAACTCACACTCCAATACTAACCACCCTGCTCCGAGTCGGTCTCGAACCTCGGCCCGATCGCTGCTGGCATGTGAGGCGAATGCATTACCAATGACGCATTACCACTGTTACACACGCAATGCGAGAAGATGTCTGTTTATCACAGCTGACGCGCAACAAAATGCTTCACGAAAAATAAAGCGCAGATGATGAACGAACGACAAGGAAGCACAAAAAAATGAACGTACAGTACACAAGAGTAAATACAAACAAGAGTTTGTTGTTAATCACCAACAACACAGCAACTCCAGACAATCAAAACCCAGTGTTACTCACATAAGCGGGTTCAAAGCAGCCTCCTGTTTTCAGGCCTTCCGTATTAGCTCTCTCCAGCACTGGAAAGCTTTTCTAATATAAACGCGAGTCCTAAAGCGCAGTTTGCCCAGTCATAAACCTTCATTCCAGTGATATTCTTTTGAGCTCTTTTGTATTGTGTCCCATCTCTCGTTCTGCAGTTTTTTCTTCTTATTTTCAAATCTCCCTCTTGCTCGTTCACTCTCTTCGACCGTCATACGCCCCCTAATGCTGATTGGTTACACGTTTATTGTTGGTATTGGCCTGACTAACTTCCAAACAGTGTATTTGAAATAGTCTACTTTTAATGACTTTGAATAAACTTTTTATAACTTTAAATGTAATAACTTACAAAAAAATTGATGTGCAAAGGTTTTTTTTTTTTTTTTTTTAATGACCCTACAATTTTGCTTAAACCATCAAAATATGAGGAAAATATTTTTATTTTTATGTTTATATTATTTAAATGTTTTAAAATATGACATTGACTACAACAATCAGTTTTTAATATTTCATTGGTTCTCTCTTGTTTTTGCATGTGTTCATAATTTCTTTGCATGACAGCCTGGCCAAAAATAATTTGAAATAATTTGAAATTTAATTTCATTATCACACATGAAACAATTGACTCCAAGCACAGCTACACGATATGCTTACATCAGGGATGGGCAACTTCGATAGTGACGAGGGCCAACATTTTTTTCTCCTTAATACCAGGGGGCCAGATTACTAATCCACACTGGCACCTTTTACACCTTACAATATTTACAGAAGAGAAATTAAATGCAAAATACAAATACAAAGACCAACAAAACATACATAACAGCCAGTATGATTTGGGTATGTGTGTGTGTGTGTGTGTGTGTGTGTGCGTATAACTAAGTGTAACTGGGTGTGGGAGTGGAAATATATGAATAAAGGAGCATGTAGGAAAGTACAACAGACATAACCAGAGTTAAGAAAATATATATATCAAAGAGGAAAAAAATAAATAAATAAATAATAATTAAAAAAAAAAATTTATGACAATAATAATGAAGATAATAATAGTATCACACGCAAAAAATGAGGAAGGTGACAATAGCAACAGTAATAGCAGTATTAATAATAATAATAATAATAATAATAATAACAACAATAATAATAATAATAATGATAAATCCAATTAATAAGAAATGACAAATAGTAATAATAGTATTAGCAGTAGTAGTAATGATAAACATATTAACAAATATACTCATTTCATCCGGAATGAGGGGGAGGTTAAAGGATCAGGAAGAGGAAAAATAAAGATAATAGTAATAGTAATAGCAATAATAATAATAATAATAATAATAATAATAATAATAATAATAATGGTAATATTGATACAGCCATTAATAGTAATGATAATAGTAGTAGTTGTAATGGCAGTGATAATAATAATAATAATAATAATAGTATTAATAATGGTAATATTGATACAGCTATTAATAATAAGATTATTATAAAGCTGCCTCTATTCCCCTCATGGCCATGGCATAGGATAGACCCCCGTCAGCGTCATGTTGCAACGGGCTATCAAGGTGTGGTGCTGCGGGGCCCAGGGTCCCAAAATCCATACCCATCCCCAGCCGTCCCACACATGCCACGCTTACCCTGTCTGTGTTTTTTTTTTTTTTTTTTTAATAAATATGGCTGCTTTCATTGTTATACTCATGATATGTTTATGTCAACTAGTGTATAATGCATTAAAAAAGCATGGCGTGTAGCATGGAACCAGCCCAGTGCAAAGCCCAGGCCGCCACGCCCACACCACACTTACCCTATGTGTGTGCTTTTTTTTTTTTTTTTTGCTTTAAACTTGTTTTATGCTCCAAATGAATGTGTGTGTGCACCTCATCTAATATGTGAAGCATTAAAACAGCGAGACAAGTGCTGAGCCAGCCAGAGACAAGAAATTCCAGGTGAAAGTACAAGCTGGAGGGCGAAAGCATGGCAGGGACTAGTATGCCACAGCCAACCAGGGTCCAGAAGCAGCAAAAAAGAAAAAAAAAAAAAAGAGAGAGAGAGATTTAAATATAATCTTATAAGTATTTTATTTATATTTGATATTAGTCGGTGTTGCTACCTCTTCCTGACCCCCCTCCCCCCAATCATGTGTGAATATTGATGGTGTACCATTGAGGATGGCTTCAGACAAAGAAGGTCAGTGGATTCATGACTGTTGGAAGTTAAAGAGAGATGACCAAGAAGGGTGTAATTCTGATGTATTATTTTGAGTGGAGGTAGACAAGTTTTCCATGGAGATGTACACTATTAGTACATTTTTCCAAGTTGTAATGTGTATGGTGTTCCTTGATTTCCAGTTCATGAGGATAGTTTTCTTGGCGATAGTTAGAGCCACTAGGAGTAATTGACTGTTTGTACTGTTTAAATTGATTATGGATATGTCACCTAATATACAGAGGGAGGGAGACAGCCGGATGTGACATCCTATAAGGTTGGATAGTGAGTCAGTAACGTTTTCCCAGAATTTTTTAACTGAGGTGCAATCCCAAATAGCGTGTAAATAGGTGTCTGGAGTGTTTTGTGTGCAATGTGAGCATGTTTCTGAAGAAAAACCCATTTTAAATAATTTCCGTCCAGTTAGGTGAAATCTATTAAGTACTTTATACTGTATAACTTGTAAATTGGCGTTTTTTGTCATGAAGTAGATATTTTTACAGATTTGTGTCCAGAAAGCGGCATTGGAAGCAATGGATAAGTCTGATTCCCATTTTGCATTGGGTAGGCTTAATGTATTGTCTGATTTGGATATTATTTTATATATTTTGGAGAGTAGTTTTTTTGGGGAGGTTATATTAATTAGCTCTGAGATTGGAGGGGGAAGGTCTAGATTAATTGTCTGAGTGTTGATTTTTGATTGAATAGATGATTTGATTTGTAAATATTCCAAAAAACAATTACTCCCAATGCCGTATTTCTGGACCAAGTGGGAAAATAACAGAAAGTTGTTATTAAGCAGGATGTGTTGAAGTTCTGTGATGCCCTTATCTACCCATGTGCGTAAGTTGTGTGGCTTCTTGTTAACTATAAAATCTGGGTTATTCCAGATCGGGGTGTATTTAGATGGTGCAAGAGGGGCGTTCGTGATTTGATGAAATTTCCACCAGGCTGACAGAGCTGCGGCTATTGTTGGTGTTTTAAAACAGTGATGCTTTTTGATTGTCTGATTATAGAAAGGTAATTCTGAAATGTTAATGTCTTTACAAATTGACTGTTCAACATCTTGCCATGTGCTTTCTGATGGGTTTGGGTGAATCCATTTGTATATATTTTGGAGCTGATTGGTCAAAAAGTAGTGTTAGAAATGTGGTGCTTCCAGTCCTCCTTGTGTCTTTGGTTTCTGTAGTGTAGTTAATTTAATTCTTGGGGTCTTATTTTTCCAATAGAATTTAGTGACGATTGAATCTAGTGATTTAAACCAGGTGAGGGTGGGTAGTGCTGGAGTCATTGTAAATAAATAGTTTAATTTAGGGAGTATAGTCATTTTAATTACTGATATTCTGCCCATAATGGATAGTGGTAAATTCATCCAGCCAAGTCAAGTCAAGTCACCTTTATTTATATAGCGCTTTTTACAATGTAGATTGTGTCAAAGCAGCTTTACATTGATAACTGGTACATTGTTTGGCTGCACAGCAGCTCTTAAAGAATAGTGTCAATGCAGGCAGATCAAAGCACTGTTGAATATCAAACAGTGATCAGACCTTCATCGGTTCCAGCGATGAAGGTCATCATTTATTGTTTTAAGTAATGGAGTAAAGTTGAGTCCAAACAGCTCTGACAGCCTGGGGGAAACATTAATGCCTAAGTATGTGATATAGTTGGTGCACAAAGGAATAGGTGGTGTCTAGGATGTCACATCCAAGCTGTTGGAATGTAATGAGAGTATGGCAGATTTACTCCAGTTGATCGAGTATTCAGAGATATTTGAGAATGAATCAATGAGTTTAATCGTTTCTTGTAATGATGATGGGGGGGTCTTGTAAATATAGTAATATATCATCAGCGTAAAGACTAATTTTGTGGTGCATGTTTAGTGTTTGAATTCCTTTAATGTAGCTGTTTTGACGGATGGCTGCTGCTAACGGCTCAATGAAAATGGTGAATAATGAAGGGGAGAGTGGGCATCCTTGTCTAGTCCCCTATTGTAGTGTGAAGATATGTGATGTTAGTTCATTGGTGATGACAGTGGCTGAAGGTGATGTATACAGAATTTTGATCCAATTAATGAATGACTCCCCAAAACCAAACCTCTCTAATGTGGAAAACAGGAATTTCCAATTGACCCTATCAAAAGCTTTTTCTGCATCGAGAGTAACTATGATGGTTTTGGTTTTTTAAGTTGATGAATAATGCATTAAGTTAAAAAGTCTGCGTGTGTTGTTGGATGAAAGTCTACATTTGATGAAACCGGTTTGATCTGGATGGATTATAAATGGTGTGACTTTTTCTATTCTATGTGCTAGTGCTTTGGCGATGATTTTAATGTCTACATTGATTAGGGAAATCGGACGATAACTTGAAGGTAATGTTGGGTCTTTATTTGGTTTAAGAAGGAGTGAAATTGTGGCTGTGTTCATATTATCTGGGAGTTTTGATTTTTGTTTTGATTCAGTAATCATACGGATGAAGAGTGGTGATAAAATGGACCAAAAGTGTTTGTAGAACTCAGCAGGGAGTCCATCTGGGCCTGGTGCTTTATTGTTTGGCATGAGTTTGAGCAAAAAAAGTTCATTGTTCTGATAAGGGAGATTCCAGAGTATTTATTTGATGTTTACTGAGTTGAGGTAAGTTGATATTGTTGAGAAATAAGTCAATGTCTTTCTGATCTGGGTCTTTATTGGAGGAATATAATTTACTGTAAAAATTTTGAAAGATTTGATTTATTTCTTCTGGTGAGTTGGTGGATTTCCCTGCTGTGTCTGTAATCAGTGGTATTGTAGCTTTTTCCTTATTTTGTTTGATTTGATTTGCCAAATATTTACCAGATTTGTTACTATGATGGAAGCTTTCTTGTCTTAGCCTATGAATTAGGAATTGTGTATGTTTATTGATTAATTCGTTCAGTTTGAGTTTATATTTTCTTAATGAATCCTGTGTTTCTTCTGTTGGGTTATTTATGTTAATGTCTTTTAGTTGTTTAATTTTTTGTTCCAATTCTACTTGTTGATCCTTTTCTTTCCTTTTTTTGTAAACGGAGAATGAAATTATTTTTCCTCTTAGTACGGCTTTCCCTGTTTCCCACAGAAGTGATGGAGATGTTTCCGGGGAGTCATTCATCTCTAGAAAGCATGCCCACTCTCTTTTGAAATAACTGTCAAAATCATGGTCTTTCAGAAGAGACGTGTTAAATCGCCATCTGGTAGTGGGTTTATGTTGACTAGTTGTGTTCCATTTTAATATTACCGGGGCATGATCACTAATGACTACTGGATGGATCCTTGATTCAGAAATATTTGATATGATAGAATTACTGGTGAGAAAGAAGTCAATGCGGGAATATGAGTGGTGTACTGGTGAGAAAAATGAGTATTCTTTACTGTTAGGATGCTGTAGACGCCAACTATCACCAAGACCAAAATCACTCATGAACTGTTTTATGGGTTCTGCAGATTTCCAAATGCGTTTATTGCCTAAACTATTACATCTATCTATTGTTGGATCTAGAACTGTATTGAAATCACCTGCAATTATGACTGGACAATTAGAAAAATTTGAAATTGAGGAGAAAAAGGTCTGGAAAAAGGATGGGTCATCTGTGTTTGGGCCATATAAGTTGCCAATTGTGACTGGGCTATTATTAATGGAGATGTTTATGATAATGAAACGTCCTTCAGGGTCTGTAATGGTGGTATTATGAACAAAAGAGATTTTTTTTATTTATTAGAATGCATACTCCTCTTTGTTTTGTGTTGTAGTGAGCCGAGAATAAATGACTATAATCTGATGATTTAATTTTGTTATAATCTGATTCTGATAGATGCATTTCTTGCAGGAGACATATGTCGGCTTGTAGTTTATTTAAATGATTAAAAACTTTGACCTTTGATCGCTCCAATTGTAAATGAGTAGACATATCAATAGAAAAAGATTCTACACCATCAGTACTAATTTGTGATAATTTTGCACAATGCAAAGCTATTTTTAAAAATAAATTAAAATATTAAAATGGGTGTCTTTTTAAATGATTTTTTTTTTTATAATAACATTAAATTATTGGTGTTGTGCTGCTGTGACTTCACCCTTGCAGGCTCTCTATTGACTGATTCAGAGGTTGAGGGCGGCCATTTTGAGTTGACATCATTGTAGTCCTTAGTTCACAACACTTAAGTCAACACTTAAAGGGATAGTTCACCTAAAAATAAAAATTTGATGTTTATCTGTTTACCCCCAGGGCATCCAAGATGTAGATGACTTTGTTTCTTCAGTAGAACAGAAATGATGATTTTTAACTCCAACCGTTGCAGTCTGTCAGTCGTATAATGCATGTCAACGGTAACAAAATCTATGAGAAAAAAAACAAAAAAAACACGCACAGACAAATCCAAACCCTGCGGCTCGTGACGACACATTGATGTCCTAAGACATGAAACGATCGGTTTGTGCGAGAAACCGAGCAGTATTTATATCATTTTTTACCTCTAATACACCACTATGTCCAACTGCCTTGACCGTGTGCATGGCATCCGGTGCGTGAGGTGTGTACGCGCTCTGGCGTAGTTTACGCAAGCGCTGGAAATGATCTCTCGCGCGTATACATCACTCATTGTTTACACAGTGCACAAACATTGTAGGTACAGCGGCTAATCAAAATGATACTTACTTGCGCTTATCCAGATTGTTCAAACTGAATTAAAACTAAAAGATTATGTTCTCTCACACAGACTCATTCGGGAGTGCTGACTTTCCACGTATTCCCAACTTCTGAGTCTGCTCGCCTGAAGTTATGGTTGATTGCTCTTCGGCTGGATATCAACACCCATTAACGTACTAAAGTTGTTGAGGGTCTGCAGCGATCATTTTTCCCCTGATGATTTTACATACCCAGGAGAGGATCATGTAAAACTTAAACCATCAGCTGTGCCTATGGTTTTTCCACATTCAACTGAGGTATGTGAACAAGATCTTTGTATGTGTCCTTTTTAATTGTAAAGCTGCCCTCACGAAAATTAACAAAATAAAATGAAGTTTTTATGTAATAAAACCATGTTTTTTAGTGGTTTACTTCCATTTGTATAACAACTGTTGTACTGCAGGCACCATGTTTAAACTACGCCAGAGCGTAGTTTGATGTACACATACCAAACACAAGCAGAGTTTAAACTTGCCTTCTCTTCACTTATCTTCACATTCTCTTGTACCAGAAAGATATAATTGTGGTAAAGTCATCAGCATAATTGTGTAAAGGCTGGAATACACCAAGTGACTTCTGCACAAATTTTTCTCTGATTTCTAAGTGCTAAGTGCTAGTTGCTGAAAGTCAAAGCCAGTCTGCAGATTTTGGGCAGTGGAGTTGATAGATTTCACGGAAAATCAGGTACACACACATTTTTTTTTTTTTTTTTCTCTACCTTCAGACCATGATTCCATCCAGTCAGAGGAGGTCAAACATGTTTGATATTTTGAGTCGATTTTAGAACACATATTGTTCTTTTGTGTGCAAGTTTGTTGCATTTTGAGCAAGCTGAAAGTCTGATTGTTTAGTGTATGATGCCCAGTTTTTCCTGTAACCATTTACAAAGCCAGCAACCAGGGCAGAGACAAAGGCGGGAGGAAGCAGGGAGTAACCCCGAGCAGGAGAACCAGGATGCAGGCTCATGGTGGAGTCGAGGAAGAAAGGAGCCATGGGGGAGCCTGGGTGGCAGTACCAGGTGGAACCAGGGGGACGACTGACTGAGATGAAGCAGATAGTGTAGGAGAACCAGACGGAGCTGAAGAGCCAGAGAGACTGGACGACGAACGAGACGAACGGCTGAGGTGGAGCCAGGGTGCCGAAGGACCGAGGTGGAGCAATTAAGGACCAAGGCAGAGTTGGAGGGAAGGAGGAGCTGGGTGGAGGAACAAGGCACAGCCCAGGGACCGGAAGTCCATGGCATAGGCAGAACGACAACTGAACAAGGCGAAGCCGGAGGGATGAAGGAGCCTGGAGGAGTCAAAAGAACAATGGCCCCAGGTGGAGCTGAGGGAAGGAGAAGCCAATGCAGAGCCAACTGGTTGACAGGCCGAGCTGGAGTGACGGGCTTTGAGGTTCGAGGTGGCAAACAGGAAGCAGATCCAGGCTGCAAGGTGAAGCTAGTGTAGGAGGAGCTAAAGGGCTGAGTGAAGTCATCGGAGACAGAGCCTAAGAACTGGGTAGCTCAGGCAGGGGGTTACAGGGGCACATGGGGGATACAGGGCAGGCAGAGAGTTCAAAATGGCCTCCTTGGCCGACACGGGACAGAAAAATAATTCAGGAATGGCCTCCTTGGCCGAAACGGAACAGAGGAGGTGGGAGTGGGAGGCAGGGTGGGAACATCACAGACATAGCTGACATGGCGCTGGGCAACGAAACAGCCATGGATTTAATTTCCTCACACTTTTCAATAAAGGGGACTAGAATTCAGGTCATTTACCACAGCCGCTCGAGTATGGGTGGGGCTCCACTTCATTCCCTCGTACTCCACAAGGACACCCTCAGGGACAGATGATATTGCGTCTCTCACACCTGTTCAGACATATCGTTGGGCTCGGACTCTGGGGCGATAATAGGCTTAGGCATTGGCTCTGGTGCTGGCACCGTGACAGGCTTGGTCTCAGTGTCTGCACGGGGCTCTGGCATTCTGTTCGTGATGGGCGTGCTAGGCGGCTAACATGGCTCTGGTGATTAAGGATCCTCTCACTCACCAATACCCAGTCAATGAATTCCTAGAAGCTCCCATGATGGCCGTCTCCAGACAGGTATGACTTTGTCTGAGCATTGAGCCCTGCAAGGAAAAACACACAGTGACAGTCGTCGTAATGCACAAGATGAACCAGATCTAAGAAATTCTCTGTGTGCTCATCAAGGGAGTGATCTCCCTGGAAAAGGAGGAGGATCCGAAATGTTGCTAGATCCATGATTTTCGGTGTGATCTTCTGTCATGGTTTTGGATGCAGATCATGGAATGAGATGAACAGGATCTAAACACAGCAGTTATTTTATTAAATATAAACTCAAAGAAACTAAAATCTCAGGGTAGCAAAGCACAAACAGAACAACCGTGTAGCGTCTGAATAGATCCGGCGGAGTCAATCAACTTTAGAATCTTCAGAATGCTTTTAGCCTCCTGAACTGTGCATGTAAATCACGAATCGGCTCCGGCAAGTCCGGGACCAATTGCCCCATTGGCACCTTTGTTACCCCAGTAAAGAAAAACAGAACATATTCTCACCAGCTCCAGAGACTTCAAAGAGTCACCCTGGTGGGACTAAAGGTGATATGGTCACAGACACTGGCCACAACCCCAATACACACACACATACAGACACTCACAAACACGCATGGAGATTGTGAATGTACATTTATCCTCCAAATAGGACTGTGCCAATATGTACCCGTCGCTGTATTTAAAGGTGCATGTATTTATCCCTAGTATATAAGCTTAGCTATGACTGTAGTTGTATTAGTTTTCTTCTAAACGATAAAACTCAAGTATAAACTGTATCTCACCTTTTATGTCTTTGCCATTTGACAAGTTTGGTCTCATTGTAAAGCTTTCGTTATGCTCTAATTGAAAATGTATGTCACATGACTGTAAAATGCATTTTTCTATTTTTAATGGTACTTTGAAGAAAATGTACTCAGATCGGACACTTCATAAACCATGCAAATTAGGTCATAAATGGAGACAAAGAAAGAGTTTGCCTGCCAAAATCGCACCCTCATCATTGGCTGATGTATCCCAGGAGGCGTTCTGGCCTGTTGTCCTTAAAACACAATGACACGCATCTCTCATTTGTCTCTCGATTGTCTCTCGCCATTTCACACACGTCTCTCCCGGACGTCTCGGCGACCGCGCTTCCATCACGCGCCCCCTCTCTTCGGGATGACCATCTTTTGGCAACAAGTTTCTTTGTCAAACCCTCTTCATCCGTCGCCCTAAGTCTTCACTCTTCATCGCCTAGGAGACGGACTCTTTTTCTTTCTTTTCCGGTTATCTTACTCTTAAGTTAAACCCTTGCTTGAAAATCCCGCCGAAGAACACCTTCTCGGAAAAGGACCAATTGCTTCAGCCGCACGCACCGAAACTCCTGCAGAAACACGAAACGACCACAGCACCTGAACCTATGCAAGTATAGAACCATTCTTTCCAAAGCGTTTTAAGCTCGATGTGTAAGCTGAGTTTCCTTGCTGGCTCTCAAAGGTTTTAACTGTTAGTAAGTTGCCATTCCTTTGATCACCTTTGATTTAGTAGTATAGTCTCTGTATCCGTAGTTTCATATATTAAATACATTATATTCATGCTTGATTGTTTTTTTTGCTCATGCAACAAACCCAGGTCACTTTAACGTTTCGATCCAGTATCCTTGCTTTATGCATTGATGCTAGAATAGGAAGTCTTTCTCGTGGCCAGAGAAAAACCTTCCTTTTATAATCGGCTATGAGGTGCTAACGGTTTGCTGGACAAACTAATAGTTTCTCTAAATTATTATCAAACCAGAACTAATCATATATGTGACTGATTATAATTCGTTGTAATTAATTCACAATATATGTATAATTCCCTCTCGGGTCGGTATATGTATTATAATTAATCATAAAGCTTTATGATTTATTATATTCATATATTTCACCCATAAATTAATTAAATACCTGTACAGATTCGCTACAACCGGTACACATGGATGAGATCAGACAAAGAACAGAACAAACACAGGGTTTAAACAGACAAGCAAACTAATCAAAGAAACGAGACACAGGTGATACAACTCAATCAAGCAATAAAAAACCATGGCAACAAACTAAAGAACCCAGACAAAGGAAACTGATCTAGAAACAGTGAAAACCAACTAAACATCAAACACAGAACAAATGAGACATAACCCTTACAATAACATTATAAGTGGATCTCAAAGAAACATTATAAAATAAAAATTAAAAATGCAGTTCATGACCCCATTTAAAGAATGTCAAGACTATTGTTTTTTTTTTAAAGTTATTGTTCAAAAATGTGCCAAAGCATTTGAGAAAAATTGTAAAGATGAACTGTATAACTTCTGTCTCTAGTGTCACTGTAGAGAAAGGCAAAACATATTTTCAAACAGGTTTCCACTGTTCAACAAACTGATCAATTGAGCAATGTACTGTGCACAACTATATTTCATGTACATTATTTATCTGTATTTTAAAATTAATTTAAACTGCATTTCATATTAGAGTTGCATTATGAATTAAACGCATGTATAAAGACAGCAATGGGGCACAGGCTTGTCATGTGTTTTTCTTAGAGTGTTTTTCCATAAAGAGTCTTATTGGAATCATGTGCTTTTGAGTATAGACTGCATAATGTGCATGAGTGTGTGTCTGTGTGTGTACTGTGTATGCGTGAAAAGATTTGTTTGCACTTGGTCCAGCTACATAAACCAATTAACATGCATAGATGTTTGAAATCACACACACACACACACACACACACACACACACACACACACACACACTGACTAACATGCTGGCAAAGCAAGACTAGCCATGACATCATGGACTGTAGAGCCTCACCCTTTAAAGCCAACAGACGTTCTGCCCTTAAAAATAAGTTGAAAAACATCTCTTGAATCTTATATTTTACCACATGACTGCCAGATAAAGATACAAAGAAAGATACAAATATCCTCAAATACAATCTCCAAATCACATTTGATTCCTAAAAAGGAATGTTCTGGGTTCAACAGAAGTTAAGTTCTACCTTTAACATTTGCAGTATAATGCTGATTACCACAGAATATTGAAAAAAAAATGATTGAAAGTTTCAGAAATTTTGTCTTTGGACTATACTTCAATGAGTGCGAGACATCACTTCCGTTGTCATAGCGCGTTCAGACCTCACCAACCGGATGCGCAAGGCAGTTGGACATAGTGGTGTTTTAGAGGTAAAAAATGATATAAATACCGTTCGGTTTCTCGCACAAACCGATCGTTTCGTGTCTTAGGACATCAATGTGTCATCACGAGCCACAGGGTTTAATTTGGATTTGTTTGTGCATGTTTTTTTTTATTCTCATAGATGGTGTTACCGTTTCAATGCATTATATGACTGACAGACCGCAACAGTTGGAGTTAAAAAATCATCATTTGTGTTCTACTGAAGAAACAAAGTCATCTACATCTTGGATGCCCTGGGGGTAAGCAGATAAACATCAAATTTTCATTTTTGGGTGAACTATCCCTTTAAATCTCCAGACCACCGGCCTGGACCCCCAGCCACTAACACCTACCCATCCCACCCAGGGCTCTAATCAAACATTAGTAAAAGGTCATTTGTTTTTTAAAATACTTCCTTGTCACTGAATAAATATGTTGATGTTTTACTTCTTTAAAATCAATGCCTTTTTATAATTTGTGAATCAATCATGATGTGGGCTTATTTGGAACATATGTGGGTTTAAATAATGCCAAAGTACCAATTAAGCCCATGCCAGACTTCTGACTTTATTTATAAAATATCTTAATTTCATATTATAAAATGTACATCAACTAATTAATAATAATAATTAATTAATAATAATTAATAATTAATTTTCAAATTCGAGAGAAATCTTGCATTTTAACAAATGATTTGCTTATGATCCATGCCAATATCTATGAAAAAACACCTAAACTTAGATTTTGGTAGGCTTAATAGGTACACTTCCCCCACAGTATGTACAAACTTCTTCCAGTGAAATGTTTTGTTAAAAGTGATTTTACTTTCTATCTGCCAACAATGGTTTATGTGACATGTCATGTAGTATAAAGAAACCACCTATTTTACAACAAAAAGAAACTAAGAGTATCCCTTATTTTCCACTGGTGAAGTTGCCAATGCCAGTTAGATACAATAAAGCAATGTGGACAAAAATCCACCTGTCATTTTATGACAGGCATTTTCATCACAGCTGAGCCGCAGTCTGCACGATCAGTTCAGTTTGGACAACAGGTGCAGAAAGCCAAAGCATAGTAGAAAGAATATAGAATAACTTATTAATGTCAAATGTGGAGGAATACAATTGTGGCACGGTGTTTTTTTCTTCAATAACAAATAAATATCAAAAATTACATTTAATTAGAATGAGATTTTCTACATTTTTGGGGGCTACTTCTTTTACTATCCTCACTCAATAACTGACAGTTGATAGATGCATAATCCATTCCAACATGGAAAAACAGTGTCAACAAAACTTCATAATTGATGATTAACGACTGGATTAGGCAATCACATTTGCAAGCTCTTTTTACATGCCGCAGGACATGAGGGAGTGGACGGCTCTCTTAGTTAAAGCAAAAAAGAGTATGTGAGAACAGGAGGTGCAAACTGAGCCGCTCAACAGCTGTAAGAAAATCTGATTCAGTAACCCGACTCCACACTACAACTCTACATTTCCCAATTACTCACTTCCCATGTTTCAAGACCTTTCCATCTGTTCCACTTTCAGCCACAGTCAGAACTTGGAAGGGAAACTCATTTGTTACAAAACTATGACTAACACAGATTGTTATCAGTACATAAAGGAGGAACCAGATATATTTGATAGAAGATACACATGTATCTCTTTTTTTTTTAAGTTTGGGAGTCTATGGTAGCCCATAAAACATATGGTAAAATGTTTTTTGGCATGGTAAAAACAAATTTGGCACTCTAAATAGGGAGGGTTTATATATTTAGGGCCCGAGCACCGATGGTGTGAGGACCCTATTGTAATTGCTCAGTCAATTCTTCTTCTTCTTCTCCGAAATAAATCGCATTTTTGAGTGCCTAAACATGCTCGAAAACTCATGAAACTTTGCACACGCATCAGAAGTGGTGAAAATGTACATCTGATATGGGTTTCAGAATTAGGTGTGGCAAAATGGCTCGATAGCGCCACCTACAAAATTTCAATTAAGCGCCCTTCGCGCTACATTTCACGTACAAGTATGAAATTTGGTAGACACATGTAACAGCCCAATAACTACAAAAAAGGCTGTGGGTGTAAAATCTGAAAACCCAACAGGAAGTGAGATATTTTGAATTTTCTCTGCAAAATGTTTGTAGTGTTTGCCATTTCCACGCCTTGTACTTTAACAAACTCCTTCTAGAGCTTTAATCAGATCAACTTCATATTTGGTCAGTCTAATCTAAAGGCCTTTGTGACATTAAATTGCGAAGATCTAGAGTTTTTGCTGAAGGGCGTGTCCGTGGCGGCCTGACGAAGTTCAATGTTTCGCCATGAAACAGGAAGTTGCTGTAACTCGGGTATGCAGTGTCCAATCTGCCTCAAACTTCACATGTTTGATAAGAGTCCTGGCATGAAGACATCTACATGCCAATATTCAGTTACAGTCATAGTGCCACTTGCGGGCAACAGGAAATGACATGTTTTACACTGTGATTAACTCCTCATAGAGATTTAACCAGATCAACATCCATATTTGGTCTGTCTAATCTTAAGGCCTTAGCGATGTTAACTTGCAAAGATCTTGAGTTTTCGTTGAAGGGCGTGTCCGTGGCGGCCTGACAAAGTCTGATGTTAAGCCATGAAAGTGGAAGCTGTTGTAACTCAGGCATACCATGTCCTATCTGCTCCAAACTTCACATGTTTGATAATAGTCCTGGCCTGAAGACATCTACATGGCAATATTCAGTTATAGTTAAAGCACCACCTGCTGGCAGCAGGAACTGTGGTGCATCAAAATGACTTATTTTGCCATATTTCTTCTCTATTTATACGCTTAAATGACCCACTGTTCACAGTTTTCCTAAGGTTACCGGGTGGCGGTGAGCCCGGGTGCAAGGGCCCTTTCATCGCTGCTTGCAGCTTTATTACAAGTTGCAATTGGGCACTTGCATTCTTTAAAACACTATGCTAGTAGTAAATGATTACATGTAATCTGGATTATATAATCAGAATCTAAAAATTAAGTACTTGTAATGTTTTCAAACACTTACAATCTGACTACAGTTACTTTTTTTTGGATTACGTGATTACATATTATTCATATAATGGCAGTAAATTATTCAAAAATGTATTGATTCTCCCTAATTCTTATTTTTTATCTTTTTAATTCACTGTTCGAAACTGTTCTACATTTGTGGAATCGCTTTATTTATTAGCTTTTCATCAACTTATGAACCCCAGCTTGGGAAACCCTGACGTAATGTAATATTTAATGTGCTTCATGTTGTTGATAACAAAGAATAGAAAGTAATTTCTTTCTCTTTGGATTTTTATATCCTATTTAAATCAATGTGATAAACGAGTTAGTAAAGTAATCTAAAAGTAGTCAGAATATACCTAGAATGTGTGATAGATTACATTACAAACTACCTTTTTCTTAATTTGCAATCAGTACTGGACAAACATTTCAGATGAATTTCTTTAGGCCAAGCCTCATAAAAATAACCAAAAGGAAATTTTGATGCTGTTTTGATGCTCTTGTCCTGTCCACCGGACAGGACAAGAGGCTGTGGCAATGCTGTTGCATATTAAAATTAAACTTTGTATGTCTCAATGGGACCATGCATGGCCTGAAAGACCTCAAGATATTTCTGGACTGCGGCATCTAATGGTCAAAAATCTGCTAATCTGGAACTCTGTGGCTTTATTATTAAATTTAACATTGCTAGGTTTTGGACACTTTAGTTTGAGAAACTAGTCTTATGTGTGTTACATAGTGAGTTTTAGATCACTCAGGCCTGTATTGTTGAGGGTTGTCTGTGTCTGTCTGTGTGAACCTTCACTTTATCTCCTTGCTTATAAAGTAAGGAAAGGGACATTCTGATATCATTTCAGGCTTAGTGATGAAGGCCATGTCTGTTTATGTGTTACATTGTTTCTATAGCAACTCATAAAATGTTTGAGCTTTGAGTAAGCATGCACAGACAGCACCTGACCTGTTACTCCCTGTGTGGGAAAAAAAGGGATTATTTTTTTTTTCTGTGCAAATTCTTACTTCCTCCCAGAATGTAATAGAAGTATTTCTCTTCTCAAAATGAGAAAACCCTAAAATTCACAGACCTCTGTGTGAGAAGTTTCACTTTCACATGGATTTTCATATCAGGACTTTCAAAGAGTTGTGCATTTATAAGCCCAAAGTGAAAATGTTGTCATGGTTTACACACCCTTGTGTCATTTCAAACCCATGTGACTTTTTCATAAACAGAAGTAAACTAACAGAGGCTCAACAAGAATGCTTGATGTGAGAACAAACCTCATTGGTTCTTGCGCGTCACTCAGTCACGTTTGATCATCCACATTTACCATATATTATATATATATATATATATATATATATATATATATATGGTATTCAGATGACTTGATTCCTATTCCTACTTTTTGAATTTCAATGGATGAACAAAAATGATGAGAGAATATATATAAAAATATCATCATTCAATTTCTGACACAGCTGTAAGCCGTCGACCAATCACAACAGACTGGGCCATCTGACCAATCAGAGCAGAGTAGACCAATCACAACAGACTGAGTTATTTTCTGACCAATCGGTGCAGAGTAAGCTCGTGGAAAGGAGGGGTTTAGAGACACTCCATTTTCAGACTCTCTGAGAAATGAGGTGATTCTGCAATGTATATTATAAGAAAATTATGACATGTTGGGTAAAGGGTAAATAATGACATATTTCCTCAGTTATTGGAGATAACTGACCATGTGATATTTATGCCCTTTATTAAGAACCATTTATGAATTTATGAAACAAAATAATTTATGAAACAAAAGCATTCTAACAGGTCTAGCACCCGGTTGGCACCTGTCACGCAAAACGCAACCTACAGTGCTCTTAATTCACATAATCAGCGATCATCACTTAAATAATACACATAATAGTGAGCTCTATGAAAGTATGTACACTGTGGGAGAATAAGAGTGTGATGGGAATCACACACATTTGTAGAACCTGGCCTGGGTTTGCCCTGAACTTGCCATGAAAAGCCAAAGAAAACTTCCCTAATCCCACCAAGGAAGAGGGCCATGAGGATCAGGCCTGGTCTGAAGGTTATTCTGAACCATTCAGCAAGCATTAGCATGGGGATTATAACTCGGCACGCTTCGTTGCACTCCTCGCCCAACCGGGTCTCATCTCTGGTTGGCCTGCGCAGACAAAAAACCTGCTTGTTGTGGATTTTAACACAGAGACAGACCTAAAGCATGGCAGACAGACAGAAGCTGACTGTTATTTGGTCTCATGTGGTCTGAGGCAACACCTGCCAACATACTTGACAGGTGAGCCATCTGCTGTCATGTGACTAGTGATTTTTCATCTGTCCTTCTGGCTTACAAGATCATATCTTCATAGACAGTGACTTTTGAACCCCACCAGGTCACTGAGACATCTGTTGCGGAATCTAAATATATAGGGAATAAAAAGTATAGTCCTACCCGCAGCCACAGCTGTCATGACATACTCACATGTCTAATCATACAGAACTGAAAACCAACTACTGCATGAGTCTGAAATGAAGATATGAACAGTCCAGAAACTAACCAACCAAACCTAGAGCACTAACAAGCAAAGCTTTCCAAGACCAGCACAAAACTTTTCTATTACAGTTAAAAAAGGTCGACGGAAAACCAGCATTCATGTTATGTTTACAGACTTTGCATGTAAAAAGCTAAAAAAGAAATGCTCAAACAGGCTCAGCAGTGAATTACAGTGCTGTATGTGTGTGTTCAGAGACATATGACAGGGTTTAACCTGTATAAAGTCTGAATATTTCCAAGTTTAAATTAAATTTAAATTTTGAATGCGGTCTAAGATAAATTCTCTCAACTTTATGGACAAACGTTCTACCAGTAATAGAGCGGTCCAAGTTATCTGGACTTGTTGTCAAAAATGTTTTCAAAACATTAATAGAGCGTTTTTCGCAAACATTTTAGTTCATGTAACATTGTTGTAACATTTTGTTCATGTAACATATTTAAATGTTTAAATGTCACTTACTATTTGTTTCAACAACGTTAGGAGAACATGTTTCATAACTTATTGGGAACGTTAGCAAAACGTTCTTAAAACATAATTTTGTCAGCTGGGTGGTTATCAGTGAAGCCTTCTAATTAATAAAAACATATTTGGCCATTTATGTATAATGGGATTAGTACTCACCCTGATACTTCATCACCTCCGACACTCGTTTGCATTGAAACTGTTGATATCCAACTCGCAGCAGTTCACACCCTCAGTCATTGATCAGTCCAGCTGATCACAGATACAGCTAACTAATACTCACTTATACATGCATGCGTGCTTACATACACGCGTGTTTCGAATAGCTTAACAAAAACTTGTAAAAGTATGAAAAACAGCTTCACATCAGCCGAACACCAGACTTTAAATGTTAGCGCTCTCCTATTCCTCGTTTGTAGGCTACTGTTGTGACACGCCAGCAGCGCGCGCGCACACTCCTCAGTCGGATGGGAGAGGTTTACCGATGACTGATCACGCGCTCTTGCACGGATCTGTCCCACTAAAAACAGTCACTAGCCTAGATAGATAATTATTATGGCTAAATAATAACGTGCTATCCTTTAAAGTTTTACTGCATCCATGAAACACTAGAAATGCTATATGTGTGTTGCAGATACTTTCACTATGTTGCTGTTTCACTGTAACATTATTTTTCATTAAAATTGTACATTTATATCAGTCCTTAGAATGGGTCGACTAATTTAACGTTGTAAACAAACGTTATTAGAATGCCCCCTTGCGCCGTTTTAGCAACCTCACTAGGCCTACTTTTACCAATCACTAATTCTTAAGTGTTTACAAATAACATAAACATTATTGTTTAGAGAGGTAAAGATAAGAGGTAAAGATAGGTCTCCAGTTTTGACACTGTAAATTTCTTAATAATAATTAGCTATTCTGAACTCGATAACGGCATTTCATGCCATACCATGTAGGGTAACATGGGGGAAGATGCCCCCCTTAAGAACAATGTGCATTTACTTTTAAATGGTAACACATTGATATAAGTTTAGCATGTGTAGGATGATGATGCATCAGTCAATGTGTCATTATAGGAAACAAATAGAAACATTTGCTAATTTAAATGTAAAATGTAAAATTATTCAAAGATGCCATCTTATTCCACCCACTACTGGAAGCACACCACCAACCAATGTTTAAATATTAATACTAATAATAATATGAATTACTTTATTAACTACCTGCATGTAGCCCGTAAGAAAGGATAATATCACTTAACTATATAATCTATTACAGATCAGTGGGTAATTGCGACTTTTTATCTTACAATTCTGACTTTATTTTGAGTTAACGTGTCGAATCGGCTGAAAAAATCAGTTTGGGAATCCCTGTCCAATGGAGAGAAACTGGCGGACTGGCCTCCAGGTGGCGATACGCAGCATAATATTTGAAAGGAGAAAACCTCAATGTTCCACACGTGTCAGTTGTGTTTATTTCCGTTTAGGTTAAGTTTTTGCGTGAGGAGCTGATCCTAGGGTTATAAATGCCTCTGAAGAGAGCTGTGATTGTGCCGGGAAATGGAGCAGGGAATATTGAGCACTGCAACTGGTATGGATGGGCAAAAAAACGAATAAGCGAGGTATGATGACTTCAAGAGAATAAAATCATACAGACACAATTCAGCTGTTATAATGAAATATTAATTCATTTCAACTAACTTGGTCGAATATTAAAATATGGTGTATCATTTTTACAGATTCCAGAAGTGTTATGCACGCTGAAGAACATGCCGGATCCTGGTAGTTCAAATTCACATGACTACATTACATGAGATGTGATGCATATATTTTCGGTATAATATATTATATTTAACCTGACAGTAACTGCCAGAGAGAGCATCTGGCTGCCGTTCATGGAGAAGGATCTGAAATGTGATGAAGAAACGGTCATCATCGGACACAGTTCAGGAGCTGCTGCAGCCATGAGGTAAGGAAATTCGATGATTCGTCAAAGCGATTCATTCTAAATAATAATGTCAGTAGTGTTCTGAATGATCCGATTCATTAGGACTGATTCATCTATGGTCACACTGTTTGCCAACGAATTAGCTATTTGCTTAATTATTTAATTAATCTATCAATGTATTTATTTACGCTTATTTTGTTTTTGTTTTTCCTTCCTAATAATTCGAGTCAAATAGAGTTCAGTGACTCATCTAAATTATCACATCATGAGTGATTCATCATTCACTTCTGAATGATCAATCTCTTAGCCAGCACATTTTTAAAATGAGTTGAAAAGTAAAATACTCATATTTATAACCCCAAACAACTGAATGCGTGTGTGATTAAAATTCCTGGTAACACTTTACAATAAGGTTCATTAGTTAACATTAGTTATCTACATTAGTTAACATTAACTAATAATTTCAACATTTACTAATACATTATTAAAATATTGTTAACATTAGTTAATGCACTGTGAACTAACACGAACAAGCAGTGAACTGTATTTTCATTAACGTTAGCGAAGATTAGTGAATACAGTAACAAATGTAATGCTTATGGTTAGTTCATGTTAGTTAATACATTAACTAATGTTTAACTAATAAACCTTATTGTAAAGTACCCACTTTCTAAACTACTTGTTTTAAACTGATTGCTTTCTTTTGGTGGGCTTCAGGTATGCAGAAACACACAAAGTTTTTGCCATTATTCTGGTAGGTGCGTACACATCAGATCTGGGAGATGAGAGTGAACGTGAAAGTGGTGAGTTGGAATAAAAGTCACTCATCACGTCATTCGTCATCAATGTGACTTTGTGCTGCTAATGTGCCTTCTCTTATTTCACTCAGGATATTTCAGCCGGCCATGGGAATGGGAAAAGATAAGAACAAACGTGAAGCACATACTTCAGTTTGGATCCACAGACGACCCTTTTCTGCCCTGGGAAGAGCAACAGGAAGTGGCTGATGGACTTAAGACTGATTTATATAAATATTCGGACCGCGGACATTTCCAGAACACAGTCTTCCCCGAGCTCATTGACGTAATAAAAAAACTCAAAACCAACAGCTAAATACAAAAACAACAAAAAATGTAAACTTCATCCTGTGTATATTTAAAATACACTACTGATATGCTATAAGTCAGACCCAATGTCCTGCAAATTTTATTTTACCTGCTTTAGCACACCTGCATGTAATTTTCAAGCAATCCCAAAGAGCTTGATTAGCTGGTTCAGGTGTGTTTGATTAGGGTTGGAGCTGAACTCTACAGGACAGTGGGTCCTGTGTTGCAGACCTCTGCTATAAGTTATCAATTTATTTCTTAAGGGCCAAAATAAATCTTGTACCTTACAAGAAGAGAAGACAATTTATTGTGGCAGAATTTATAATGGTCCATTTTGATTTTCAGTACAAGTATATCATATAAATCCACAAGTTTTCTTCACAGTAGTATGTAGAAATCCAAACATCTGAAATAAAATGTAAACTAGGACAAAACATAGTAATCGATACAAAATCAAAGAAGCAATGGCACTTACAGCAGTTCTGTTTTCAAACACAACATCCAACTCAAAGTTTAATGCTAGTTACACATCTGTGCAAACATTTATCTCAGTTCAGATTATTACAATTATAGTAACAAAGTCCACATGTGAGGTTTTATTCCTCATATGTATAAATAAAGTCCTATATTTAGACATGAAAGGTTACAATTCTGGTTCTAATCAGTTATAGCACCATTTGTTAAAGGTCAATATAAAAAATTTAATTAAAATATACACCTACTCTTATTTGGTTGAGGACCAGTATGTCTAATTATTTTAATAGTGGACTGAAATAAAGCATTAATTTTTACTAAATCCAGTAACACTGACTTTTTATGTAAACAACTATATTTCTATAAATTTCACCCAAAAATAAAAATGATCATTTTCTCATCCACATGTTCCTAAACGTGTCTCCCTTGGAACAAAAAATAAAGTTCACAGTCGCACCGTTCTTTCTTTGTAACAACAATTATATTCTGCCGTCACACAAAGCAACTGTACGGCTTCAGAAGACTTGGAACAGAACACACAAATTGTACGGACAACTTTTATGGTACTTTTTTAGAGCTCAAAATGCAAAACTACATTTGTGTGTTACACAGGGTTTTAAACAACATATGGGTGAGTAAACTATAATTTTAATAAATAAATAAAAAACCTGCAACAAATGGAGGTCTCATAAAACTGCTGTCATGAGAATCATATATTGCTTATTCTATAAACCTGAGATTGGAAGTAAAGTGCACTTATCAAAAACATACCATCATGTAGACCAGCCAAACTGCTCACAAGTAAACCTTTTCTTTGCTCTATTGGAGAGGTCTTACTAGTTATTTTCAGAGACATATAGTTATGTTTTAAGAAAAGCAGTTATCTATAACCCATGAGGTTATAACATCACACATATTCATCAGAAATGGCCAATCAGCAACATTTCTTCAAGCAGCGAGTGTGATGCTTCCAAGCCAAGCCAAAATGGCCATCTGAGCAGCTGTGTGGCATGTCATGCTTTAGGAACTACAAAGTCTTCTTTTTCCTTCTTGCTTTGGAGTAACCTCTTCCAAACCAGCCACCTTGAACTGCTGTACCTTCGCCTTGAGCCTGCACCTCTTGCGAAACGTCCTCCAGAGCAGCAGGTGGAACTATCTCTTTACGAGTGTGACTCTTCTGCTCTTGTGGACAGAGTGGTTTAGCCAAGCTGAAGATGGGGTCTTGTGATCTGTTATTTATCAAAATTACAGCAACATTAATAAAACAGACAGCAGCTTTAGATGAAAATATGTGTATGTATTACATTGGTCATTAAGCAATCATTAATAATAAAAAGCTCTCCTGTAGTTTAAACAGTAGAGCATGACACTAGAAATGCCAAGATCATGGGTTTGATACCCAGGGAAGGCAAGAACTGATAAAATGTAAACCTTGAATCCAATGGATTAATTTAATCCTTTGGATTAAAGCGTCTGCCAAATGAAGAAATGTAAAAGTATTAAAAGCAATCAGGCTTGAGGCCATTATATTATGAATATATTGTGCTGCACATTGTGCTTAACTGCCGAATCACCCTCTGGTGCCGTTCGGTCATTTTTTACCGAAAAGTTTTATGTCTTGTTTTTTAGAATTTTTGACTTAATCAGAATGGTACGAAACATTTTGGTACGAAACATTTTGGCACTTGCTATGTAACAACAAGAAATAATGGACATGATTCAAAAGGTTAAATGGTCCTGAAAAAAAGTCACACTGGTGTTTTTTTTTTTTTTTTTTTTTTTAAGTGTCTAACTAAAGCTCCAAAGCATTCCAGATTTACCACAGTTTAAGCAGAACTTTTCATTTTCAGGTCTATGCTCAAAAAGAGGTTAACAGTTAATAAATGGATCGCAACTATTCCATAAATATAATTTATTACATAAAATCCCCTAAAAACACAAAATAATAAGTAAAAACATTATCAAACCAAAATACAGCACATTAATTTCATTGAAATAATAAAAAATAAAAAAATACATCAGTTATTTTTGACTGCCACACGAGGGTTAATCAGTAACAGCTGATTTTCAGATTTTCTAAAATTCTCTTAAACGACTAAAAAACAAGAACGCAGATATTGATGATATTCACAATATAGCACAGCCTCTCATAAATTATTGCTTAACTAAAGTTGCGGTCAAATTAGCCAAAACCAGTCATTTCAATAGGAATCCATGCAATCTGGAATTTCACGAGGGTGAATGATGTCCGCACGCAGATTTGGATTTGCCACGTTGACAAACAGAAAGCTGCTTGTTTTGAAAGTGACATCGCTACACTATTGATTAGTGATGCACCGAAATAAATGTTTTACCAAAATTAAATGGGTTTACATGCTGTTGCTGAACTGAGGTGACTACAGTGATCAATCACACCACATTAAAGAGCACCACAATTATTCTTTGAATTTCATTATAAAGTTTACAGAATTTGAAAGCGCAGACATTGTATTATTTCAAATATAACAAAAAAAAAAATTATTGGATTGTAGGTCATCAACTGAAAGCAGCATAAACAAAGATGTCATCAAAATGAAGATCAAATTAAATCAAGAAATACTGATTTATAAATAATATTAAATCAATATTGTCAACCCATCTCTAGCATCCATACAGCTGACATGTTTACCTGTAGTGTATCCATGTTGTGTGAACAAAATAGACACTGACACAGTCAAAACATGCCATCAGAGAAGTGCTATTTAAATGTCAAATTAAAGGTAAGTGGGTCTTACCTGTTGTAAACTGGAATTTCCAAACCCAGCTCCTCCATGAGAAGAGCCATCACAGCATCACACTTTCCATGAATTTTCAGAGTAGCTAAGTTATCTTTTGGTGTCCACTAAAATAAACAAGAAAAACACATTAGGCTGTTAAATCATGTCAAATGAAAGTCTCTTTTCAGTTTATGGAAAATAGACGAATCAAGAGATTATAAGCAGCTTTACGAAAGGAAATATTACCTGAAGATTTACAATGTACAGCTTTGGTCTTTTGTTGGCTGGTCTATTCATGCACCACAAGCAAGAGTATTTTTTTAACACCTGATGGACAAACATATGATACACAAAATCAAGCTGCATTATTTAGTACAAAACACTGTCAAAAATGTTGCAACTCAAACTGCAATATGTGAAACTTATATGTGAAACATATGTGAATATGTGAAACATCTTATATTGCTGCTGCTTACAATGGTTATAAAAAGTCTACCCACCCGTTAAAACAGCTGGTTTTTGTGATGTAAAAACAAAGATAATTTGATTTTCTTACAGCACTCAGTCTGTTTGGATAGGAGTCTATCAGCTTGGCTCATCTTGACTTGGGAATATTTTCCCACTCTTCTTTGCAAAAACCTTCCAGATCTGTTAAATTGTGAGGGCATCTCCTGTGCATGGTCCTCTTTAGGTTCATTTTCTATAGGATTCAGTTCTCTGGCTGGACCGTTCAACATTAATCTTTTTCAGCTAAAGCTATTGTTTTGTTGATTTGGATTTGTTTTGGATCATTGTCATGCTGAAAGGTGAAAGTTTTCAGCAGACAGCAGAATATTCTGTGCCAAAATTGACTGGTACTTGGAGCTAATCATGATTCCCTTCTCTTTCACTAAAGCCCGGTTCCAGCTGAAGAAAATCCGGTCAAAGCGTGATGCTGCACCACCATACTTTACCATGGCCATGCTGGTCTTCTGGTGATATGCTGATTTTTTTTTTTTACAATTTTGGCCAATTTTTTTACAATTAGTGGCCTGTCTTCTCATCAGCTTTAGAGTGATGCCCTGTTTTTCATAATGTGCCATACGTTCTCCACTTGTTCCATGGTACAACAAATGCCTTGTGAATTTTTTTGTATCCCTGACCTGAGCGATCAGAGTCAGCTATAGACAGGTGTGGACTATTTCACATGAGCTTGATGATTAGTTAATTCTGAACACAGCCACAAACCCAATTATAAAATGGTGTGCACACTTATGCAGTTAGGTTGTTTTAAGATTTTATTTTTTATTTTGTTTTAGTTTAGTTTTTATAACTTTTTATCTTCTTTCTCTGAAATGTGTCACTTTTCGATGGCATTGCATAGGCTGTAATTTTTACAAAAGTTCTGATATGATTTATCTTTGTTTCATTTTTTACATCACAAAAATAGCTGTTTTAACAGGGGTGTATATGTTTTATATCCACTGTACATAAAGACTAAAATAACAAGGAAAAAATATCAAGCAATGCCTCCAAACAACGTCATGTTTTATCCATGTGTGAGATCCAGCAGCCTAAGATTCAAGCCATGCTGATTACATCAGTTAACCTGCACCAGCCACATCCTCACCTTTAAACTAGAGCCCAAACAGAGGATCACGTCAGCCTGCTGTGCGGCCTCCGCTGCCCCCTTCCAGTTGAGCGGTTGCTCCAGAGTGCCACGTTCACCGAAATGCACTATGGTGTCTCTGAGCTCTGCTCTGCAATGAGGACACAGCCGGCCGGTCCCGTGTCTGTGCAGAGCCGTACGCTCGGTCACGTCAAACAAACGGATAAATTCTCGTGCTGGAGAGCAGGAAGCACACACCTGTGTGACAGATGGGATGACAGAAGGAGAAAATAAAAAAAGTCTGATATTACAGGAACGAATTGCAAATTAAAACAGGCAGGAAAACTCAAGTCTAGCATGGACCTTTACATCAGATTTAGAGATCTTTATGCTATCCTTTAAATTGGGTGAATCCAGAAAAATCTATATTTTAACTCAATTTATGACTGATTTAAAATGTTACAAATCTCATTGGCAGACCTCAATGAACATGTTTCCGTGGAGTTCAGAGAGGGCGTGTCTGGGCAGACCGCTGCGCAGGTGAAGACCGTCACAGTTCTGTGAGACCACATGCTGAACCTGCAAAGATGAAAACTGTTATTCAAGTCAAAATGTATTTGTATAGTGCTTTTCATGATACACATCGATTCCAAACAGCTTCAAAGAAAATCGTGATGTTAATGGTTAGACAACTTCCAATGTTTAAAATAATAATGGGTGGTGATAAAGTTTACATTCTTTGAAGATATAACAATCAGGCAGCCAAGATTTACTATGTAGTACATCCTGCTTAATGTGAGTGCACTGTTTGTATCCAGGTATTCTGATGATTCACAGAAACTTTCCACATAAATCATGCATCGTCACTCACCATCTTAAATTTATGTAGCATCCAGATGCACATGTGTGTGAGGGTGGGCTCAGCTCGACTCAGATCTGATGTACTGACGGATACAAAGAATGTTAATGTTAATATGCAACACCATAACACAGCCATTCGGGGAGGGGGGGGAAGGAAAAAAAAAAAAAAAAAAAAAAAACAGTAGACAGGACTAAATGTAAATCCGTAGTTTAGACATGAAATACTGTAAAAGTGGATCTCACACCTCACAGAACGGCCCTTCTGCAGCTGAGTCCACACCCCATTGGGCCCCCGATAGTCTGGGATAGAGGCGGCCTGATGAACGCATAAGAAAACAGAACAGAACTTACAGATAACCAGGAAACTACATTTTAAACAGCACCAACACAGAGATGGACGATATAATATTTACAACACATGATTTAATATTATTTTGTTGGCAATACTAAAATGAACAAAGCAGGGTTGCCAGGTCTGCGCAACAATACTAGCCCAATGGCCAATCAAAAATAGCCCAATGCAATTTTCTCTGCCAGGTGGTGAGTCGGAGCCGAATATGTACATAGAGACCTTTTAACCTGTGGAAAAAAATAATCAACCTGTGGCAACAATTTAAAAGCCTCCTTTTATTTTAAAAGTAGCACTTTATTTGGCCATTGTGTTTCCTAAAGAATATGCCAGAGTGCCAGTTTCACACTCACTACTTGTATCAAGTCAATTTTACTTGCATAGTGTTTTTTACAAAACACACCATTTTAAAGCAGTTTCACAGAAAAGTAAGTAAAAGTTATACAAGTTGCAGGATATGTGTATAATAGTTGTCAAGATTGTAATGTGTTTTGCAGTGATATTTCAGATTGTGAAATCGGTTTTGATTTCAATTTAGAATACCATTAATGCAACACCAATTTTTTGGTGTTGTGACAAACCTAATTACTATTAGGCGACGACTATCATAATTACTGCCACAATTGATGTAACCGCATATTGCAGTTTAAGATTTTGGTGTCGTGCCTCCTCAGAAGGATTTCGAATGCAAGAGAACAAAAAAATATTTTTACATTTGATAATTAACTTCCAATTATTGTAGGTACAAACTAAATAGTGCCCTAAAGTCATCACCTTTTGGTGACTTTTGCTGTTTTGAAGCCAAAATATGTTATTTATCCTATGCGATTCATGCATGCAGGTGGCTGGGGGAATCAGTTCCAAATTTTACAAAATATTACTTTGTCAACAACTTCTTCCCATTAAAACACCATAAAATCAACTTTTTTTTTTTTCAAAAACTTTCACTGTTTTCCATACATGAAAATGCAGGGATATCAATGTCGACAGTTAAGTTAATTTGCAATTTTGCCTGGTTCATTATAAAAATGTATATTATACCTGAATTTTAACCTGGCCCCCATGTATAATATAAAATTATACCTCTAGACTATCATAACTCACAGTATTACAAAGAAATGCCAGAACTGTCACTGGTGCATGACATCTCTAAGTGGTTTCATCGAGACGTTGATTAAAAGTCATAACACATTTTTAGTCCCCAAGCATGAAAGCCAAAGGCAACTGTGGCAAGGAATCAAAAACTATCTGATGGTGGATAATTAAAAAATAATAAATAAATAAATAAATAATGGAGAAACCAGACTAGACCAGGAGGCCAGTTCTCCTCTGGATATAAAGTTAAGATATAATGTCATTAATTATACAGCTAATAATTAGTAACTTTGTAACTATATTGAACGAACTGTAAGATTAAGGTATGATAATCAAAACTCGTTAGTAAGGGAGTGTTAGAAAATTATTTAAAAGTGTCTCTGATTTAAAGTTTAGTAGCAAAAACACTATAAAGGTGGGGAGCTTCATTTGTTTAAATGAACTGTTTTTTAAATATATAAATAAAACTCACTAAAAACTCACTCTAAAATGAAGGAATATTTCTGATATGTGCATAGGTTCCCAGGACATTTTAAGGGTTTGAAAACTTATCAAAATCATGTTCCACCATAAATGCTATCATGAAGGCCTAGTAATAAAGTGCCTCATGTAATGTGACTTACTTTAAATGAAAGTAATCAAAGTCATCATAAATTATTTTAAATTACTGTTATGTATGAGGTGCTCTTTGAAATATTATCAATCATTCTGTCATTCTTCTCCCATTATTACAGCAAAAGTGGGACATGCCAAACACAAAAACATTCTCAAACTTAAGTTGATGTTGTCATTTGTGATTAAAAACAAAAAGAATTTGAAAAGAATGCAAAATAGAAGAATTTTCCCTGGTGGTCTTAGACTTTTGGACCCCCTGTAGTTTGGAGGGAAACACGTACAGTACTGATTCCTGCTCCGGTGTAGATGACCACGTGCTTGGCCTGCTGGACTGCCTCCGCCAGCTGCTTCACTTTAGTCTTCAAGTTCTCAGCCTCGTCAAAGACCTGCAGCCAGCACAATGATATTTACATGAACAGTGACAGTAAAAAAGAACATGCATACTTCCCTGCTGAACAATATGCAAAAAACAGCATTTCAAATGAGTAAGATGTCTGAACACACAGTATTCATCAATCAGTAGGCAAACAACTCTGCATCTGCTGAGGTTCTTATTCTGAAATCTTCAACTGGTGAGCACTTTGCTCTATCCACTTTTATTAGCGGACGACAGGGAAAACAGTATAAGGCGTTTGAGATGCAGCTCTGGGCTCAGTATCTGTACGCTGATTCATCACTACCTCCTCTAGTTTTCTCTTCAGCAGGTGTCTGCGGCTCTGTCGTCTGCTCAGCTCCTGAACCGTGTCCTGATGCGCCTGCAGCAGCGACCGCTCCTCCTGCGTCCGCTCTCCATCACACTTCTGGAGGATCTGGGAGATCTTCAACACAGACACACGCCTTCATCAATTATTTGATGTTTTCTTGTAGAAGGCACTATATGGATTAAGCTACTCTGTTAAGACAGACTCATGGACCAGTGCCCAGTTACTTTTCTTGCAAATGATCATAGTCCTTTAACAGCGACACATACCATATTTACAATAATTGTTACTACGGCAAAGTCATAAATAACATGAGATCTCCTTCAAACACTGCAAGAAGCTTTCGGAATCTTTCTTTCATTTTCGTGGAACCATAACCATCAGTTTGGTCGAAACTGTAATTACCATGGATATGTTTGTAGGGGTTTTGACTGAACATTAGCCAGTTTTACCGGCTGTGCCGCTTTATTTATGTTTCGCGTCGCTACCGTTTCTGCTCCTATGAATTCATTATAATTACATTATCTGTTCATAACAGAATATATCGTATTCATACCGTTTTCACCGTCTGTCGTTGTTTCTCTCGCTGGATTATTTTCGCCTTTTCTCGCTCCTTTCTTTCAGCTCGCGCAGAGGCGCCGCTGTTTGTTTGCACGTCCATGCTGAACATCAGCAATGACGTCACATCTCAAGTCGCTATCGCGGGGTAAAACGAGACTTGCAAGAAGCAAATGAGAAGAGACGTCGATCCGTCTAGTAAAAATGTTATTGTATTAATTTTAATTAATTTATTTAATTACTTTAATAATTTTAATTAATTGATGTATTTATTTATTTATTTATTTAATTCCCACCCTGGCCAAACTAGCGTTTTAGTTGGATGGATCTCAACTTAAGTAGCTGAAAAAGTCCTCTAAAACTCTTGTCACTGCGTCAAAAGTTCGCAGTCTGGTCCGGGCACAATTACCAGTAGGAGGCAGTAGTGCACTATTCAACCACTGCGAACCATTGTTAACATAAAGAAGAAGAAAGGACTCGTTTCCGCTTTCCATAAGTCCATGCTGATTTGAAGAATAAAAAATTCAGTTTCTCTAATTCTGAATTTATTTTATTCATTTCACCATGTCTATTAAATTGAACGCTCTTTTCAGCGACTCATATGTAGATATAAGCCAGTACAGAGACCAGCATTTTAAGGTAAGTTGAAATGCAATAATGCTTGCAATTTTTGAGCATTGTTCTTTCCTTTTGATAAGGCATAACATAAACATAACGCAGAACCGCATTAGTTGTGCAAATAAATCAGTGCATCTGGATTCATAGTTCTTTTTTCTGTGACCAAAATAAAGCAATAATAATTTATTTATAGTAATGTCACTCTTACGATATCAATAAAAAAAACTCGGAAAAACATTGAGGTGAAGCAGCCCTTATATAATATTTATCATATTTATTCAAATATATTCAATATTTGATTGTTTAATGCATTGATACATATGGTTCCTTTAAAAAATAAAGTGTGTTAGATATAGTTTTTTTTTTATTATTATTGGGTTTATACTCGTATAGTTTGGGATCATGGAAGATTTTTGTTGAAACAAGATTCTTTTGCTCACCAAATCTTTATTTAATCAAAAATGGTCAAAAACTGTTCAATTGTGAAAAATTATTACAATTTAAAATAGCTGTGTACAATATAATCTCTGTGCTTATATTGTAAAATGTAATTTATTCCTGTGATCAAAGCTGAATTTTCAGCTTCATTACTCCAGTCTTCAGTGTCACGTGATCCTTAAGACATAATTCTAATATAAAGTTTTTTTTTTTAAGAATTTTTTTTAACAGTAGTGTGCAAGACAGCAGATAGAGGGAGATTTCTGCAGCGGTGCCCTTAACTCATGTCGCTCACTCAAAAAACTAAAAACTACTTTCTACATTGTTGAAAATGAATCCGAACCCACGAGAAAACGGTCTTGATTGCAGGGTAACCGTTATGAGCAGGAGAAGCTCCTGAAGCAGAGCTCCACGCTGTACGTGGGAAACCTGTCCTTCTACACTACAGAGGAGCAGGTGCATGAGCTCTTCTCTAAGAGTGGAGACGTCAAGAGGATCATCATCGGTCTTGACAAAGTCAAGAAGACGGCATGTGGCTTCTGTTTTGTTGAGTATCCTTTTCATTCAGAACCAAGGGATGTGAAATGCTGTCATATTATGTTATCTTAACATGTGTGGACTCTCTGTGAGTCATAATCTTTTCCTCTGCCAGCTTCTCAACTCTTTAAGGAAGGTTTGGTAATTACTTTTTTCCCTCTCTCTTACAATTAAACTGGTCTATTTTGCTGCTGCAAGCTTTAAAAGGGTTAGTTTACCCAAAAATGAAAATTCTGTCATCATTTACTCACCCTCATGTCGTTTCAACAACTTTAGTTCATCTTCAAAACACTTAGGGTAGGGTTAGTGTAGGTGTTTTGCTTTATATATGATTTATATTGTCTGTGGAAGGCGTAGGACCATAAAAATGTTCATCCAATGATATCCCTCTGTGTGAGGGATATGATAGGATGTCCTATCTGCCTGTCAGCGCATTTATTTTCATACCCACGAGCACCACAACCAAAACAGCAGCCACGTTTTGCAGTTCCCCCTTAACCAAAACAATGAGCTTATGCTGCGTTCACGTTATAACTAACTTAATTTGGAAGAGATGGAAACCTGTGACGTTATGCTCGAAGCGGTTTGTGACTCGAATTTATGCGTTTTAATGGCAACACTATCAACGCCGAAATAAATCTGCAGCAGTCAGGTGGTGCAGGTCAGTGCTCATTATTATTGTAATGTTATGTGCTTTGAGTAGTGTTGTCAAAAGTACCGGTACTTCGGTACCAAGTTGGTACTGAAATTTTGAAAATGTGACGATACCAGCATTTCTGTAGTACCGGGAGTACCGAGTATCCGGGTATATTCGGTACCCACTGATAGGGCTGTGCCAGTATTTTACATGAATATGACAGGAGTGAAGCACAAAGCTTTGTTTACAGAAGAAATAGGCTAATAGGTTAGCAATTAAATGTGACATCGCAGCCATGGAAACATTTTGTTTCATGCCGAATGAGAAAGGTACGTGAGTCCATACATTTAAGCTTTGTATTCTTTTTTGCGAATTGCGATCTGGTCACCCAATTAGCAGAGAATTTACCAATATTCCATTAGTTATTCCACTAGACATGGAATCTCTGCTTCTTTTCCCAAATCTTCACTCACGCAGGGGATTATAAACGTTTCTTCCTTTGGTTCGCTCTTAATTAGGCCTATTATATTTGCATTCTATACTGTGGTAAAGAAGAAAAAACACCGTAGGACAGAAACCTTTTTGGTTGCACGTTAATTTCTATATTAGACTTTATAAGGCGCATCAAGTTTATTGTTTCACACACGCTGGTGATTTTTAGTTTCGCTTTCTCTGGCAGTGCAAAATCAAACATAGCCTAAATTTCTGAAGATAAAATTAGCTCTTCAGACCTTTTACAACAGGTGTCAGTTGTTTGTAACATCAGGAGATAACATGAAGATATAAATAAAGAGAAATGGTCTCTTTCCTGCTTGTGTCCCACATCAAAGCGCAGAGCGGTAGGCTATATGAGGCATCTTTGTGTGAAAATAAAAAAAAACTAATGTTTTTTAGAATAATACTTAACTTTCTTATTAATTAGGTTACCATTATTTACTGATAATTATTTCATAGTTTTACAGGCTGTAGTGTGTCCTTTCACTGAAGGAATAGCTAAAATAAACACGGACGTCTGTTTCTAAATGGATGTTTGAGCATTTGTTTATTTATTTTTTTTATATTTTCAAATTTTTTCATTGAGTTATATATACACACACGCACCAAATACTTATATGTATGATTACCATCATATTTAATGTTTTTAAAAATAGGCTAGTTAAATAAAATAGTAAAACAGATTTTCCTGTGGTACCGAAATTGGTACAGAGAACCGTAAAATTTTACTGGTATTGGTTCCGACTACTGGAATTTTGGTACCATGAGAACACTAAGGTAGTTTAACACCATTTCTCGTTACGTTTTTGTTTGCTCCTTGCTGTACGCATTCATGTGTTTTGGAGGTGGCGTGGCTTTGGAGACACTCGCAAGGTAGGGTGGGATCTTATGCTTTCAAAGCTAACTCGCTATTGCTAGCCTCTCCGAAAATGACCTACCCTACCTTTAAGATATTTTTAGATTTGTGTCCCTCCTTTGAAAGTCCGTTCCACTAAAACTTTGACGCTTTCAGTTCATTGACATTGTAAATATTAGGGGTGTAATGGTACACAAAACTGACGGTTCCGTACGTACCTCGGTTTTGAAGTCACGGTTCGGTACAGCAGGGGGAGAAAACTAAACAAAATTGCTTTTTTTTTTTTTTTTTTTTTTTAATTAAACAGTAGTTTACTGAACAAATTGTGTCTGTCTTTAAATGAATTCAATTATAATTAAAAGTTTCTTAAGGATACAATTTTTTTTATCTCTGTTAATGCTGTAAACTATATAAGGAGCCCTTACTTGCACATTACTATAATATTAAACATTAACAACAGAGCCCAAACTATTAGCCTAAATTCAGTTGCTATTTATTTTTAGATATAACAATCAACACTCAAATGCACATAAGGCAGTTTTTGCATTAACTTCTAAATCTAATAATAAAATATTTTTTTTCTCCAATTCATTATTGAAATATAACAATTTACACAGTGGCTGTCATTTTCATGACATTTATTTAAACATACATTAAATAATCACTAAGACATCACTAACAAGTTAAGTAAAATTTAATGAATATATAGGCTAATATAGAGCAGAGTTCAAGAGTTCATTTCTCTGGCAAGCTAACTAACTGTGGACTCGCCTGAGGTAAATGCTATGTGACACAGTGTTTACAAGCTGTTTTAGTGATGTCTTTCCACCGTTGAAACATGGATTGAGTGATTACACGAGATATGTTTCAGTAAGTTGTTCTATATCTTTCAACATACCTTCAGATATTCATTCATGTTTATTCTGTAACTAGTATTAAAGAGGAAGAGATGATTGCGTTCACTTGCACTCCGTGCTTTTTTGTTTGAATTTCTTGATAAAATGTTTCTTATCAAAAGTAACAAAACTCAGTGCTTATTGTGGTTAATGGTGGTTAGGCAACAATGCTGTAAATTTGTTGTGTAGATCCAAAGGGACATGGCTGGGCGGGGCACGTTTGGTACGGCATGAGAATATTGCGGTACGTACCATGGGTGGTGTATCATAGTTTTTCGGTTCGGTTTGTATCGTTACACCCCTAGTAAACATAATATGATCTGAGTAATTTTAATCCAGGGGTCCGTTCTTCGTACCTCGCTTAATACATCTGAGATGATTTGACAGATGCTAGATCTTCTAATCGTGATAACTAATCTCTGGCTAATTTGGTTCTTCAAACGAATTTGCGGATTGGATTAAAATATCTGGATTAAGTTGTCTAAGATTACTGCGCGTTCTCGTATTCCCTGAAAAGGGCAGATGTATCGATACTCGAAACCACGATCAGCAATGCAGCGATTGGCTGGTGTCAAGAAGGCAACGTAATGACATTATATATTTAAAAAAGACACTTGACGAAAAACTTGACGAATTTCTAGACATTTATAAGGAAACAGCCAAGCGAATAAAATGACAGAAGAACGACATAAATGATATAATAGATAAATGAAACGTGCACTTTTTTATATACATGATTACCCAATTATTTAGGCTATATTCACAATTTCTAGTATTTGTACAGGCACTTTTTATTTCAATGTTGTAATTAGCAACTAATTTACATTTAAAGCAGATTTGACACCATTAATTAAAGTTTCTTAAGGGTCAAGATCAAGTTATCTGCATCTCCTGCGCTTCATCAAGCCACTCCCATAATAGCTGTCGCGGTTCAAATGTACATCAAGTGTGTAAGACCTCAATAAAATTATTAGGTAATTACTCCCTCATGAATGAATCTCTCAATGAGTAAAACTGGCTGTGTCTATATTGATATACTACACGACATTATAATATTATTTGCAAATTTATTCATTATTATTGTCCCTGGTTTACATTAGGGTACTCTTGTGGGAAAGTAGCAGTGGCTGGGACAGACTTTGAGCATCACCTCCGCTTAAAAATATGCAATCTAATCCTGTTTACATGAAATAAGCCTGCTCCAGAGCAGGTTTGAGTTTACGGACCTGTTGCTATGACAGCAAGTCCAGGATGAGCGTCGAAGAACCGAACAATCCAAGATCATGCCATCATCAAAATCAAATGCCAAATCATCATGCCAAAATCAAATCCAGCTAACTGAGTTAGCGACGTACGAAGAATGGGCCCCAGGTCTTCTGAAGAGACCCGATCGATGAACAGATTTAATAAAGGCTGTTATTCACATATCAACATTGATCAAAATAATCTCATTGGAGTGGGGGTTCAATCTTCAGCTGGCTGGCAGAAACCGCTTCTGACAGGTCACGTGACCTGCCACCATCCACTGGCAGATCAGCTGACCTGCCACCCCAGTTAAGACAACTACTGAATGAATAGAAGATTTATTCATTTAGGCTCATTAAATTAATAAAAGTTACAACCATTTTCTATTTTCTGTGAATTGTTTAAAAAAAATACTTTGAATAAATTAATATATTTATTTATTTTCATTCACGTCCGACCGTTTGGTTACTGCCGCTTAGTCCAGCCAACCGTTATTGAGCTCCAAGTACCCATACCACTCTCGCTGCAAGAAATTACATTAATTTATTAGTGTAATTCTATTCTAATGGATCTTTTCTTTTACATGATCCACATTTTAGGAGGGTTTATCCTAATTAAAGCAGTCAACTGGTTGTGATCCCAACTGGTTGGTTACTGATGCTTCACTGGCCGCTCAATCCAGCCATCCGCTGTTGAGCTGAGGGTTTAACGTGTTCCCTACCACTCTCGCTGCAAGGACATGATTTTACTATTGTTAATATAATCTTATGAATTTATTATTTTATATGATTGATGTTTAATGGGGATTTATCCCTACTAAAGTATTCAAATGGTCATGATCCCTATTGGTGGGTTACTGCTGCTTCAGTCTAGCCAGACGCTATTAAACATCCAGTTTAACGCATTCCCTACCACTCTTGCTGCAAGGAAATACATTATTTTATTATTTTAAATATATTCTAATGAATCTGTTTTATATGATTGACATTTTAGGAGGGGGGTTTATCCCAATTAAAACAGTCAAAAGACAGTGATCCCAACTGGTTGGTTACTGACACTTCAGTCCATCCAGCCACTATGAGCTGTGAGATTACCTCGTTTCCTATACCATTCTCGCTGTAAGGAAAAACATTGTTTTAATATTATTAGTATATTCTTAGGAATCTACTAATTCACGGGATCGACATTTTAGGGAGGTTTATCCTGGTTAAAGTGTTCCAATTGCCGTTACAGTTAAACCCGCAGTTCAACAGTGGCTGGACTGAGCGGCCAGCGAATGGCAGTACTTGAATCAGGATAAACCTCCCTAAACGTCAATCATATAAAGGAATATATTCATAAGGATATATTAATAATAATAATAACAATGTTTTTCCTTGCAGCGATAGTCAAACGGGAATGCTTTGAACTCTTTTCCACTCTCATTACACACAACTAAGGTGCCCTTGAGTGAGGTACCTAACCCCTAATCGCTCTCTGGGCGCCACAGTAAAAATGGCTGCTAACTGCTCTGGGTGTGTGTTCACTACTCACTGCTGTGTGTGTGCACTTGGAAGGGTGAAATGCAGAGCACAAATTATAAATGCATTTTGAAAATGATGAAAAGTCTTATGGGTTTGAAATTAGGGTGAGTAAATAGCTGTTTTTACATGCTCAAATGATCAGTTTATAATGGGATTGATGGCTCAAGCAGACTGAAAAGCATTCATGTAAACTCCTCAATCGATCTGAAGTAAATTTTTAATTGAATTCAAATGGGTGGTGTAGACCTTAAATAATCTGGAACAGGAACAATTAAGCATGTAAGTGCTTGAATCCGACTATTTTCTCAGTCCCATTCAAAAATCCCTTGCGCACATGTGCACTGTCATGATGCGTATGTTTACATACATTGTACATCATACAAACATGTCTATGTTTATGACTGAATATTTGCTCAATATGTGCCAAAATCTCTTCTAAAATATTTATTTTAGAGAAAAAAAAAATTATTGTGGTGTATTCCCCTGGTTCTGAATGCACCGCTAGGCAGTGCACATGCGCTGAATTTTTGTTCGGGATACATGAAATGCACATGTAAACGAATAACATTAATGGAATCTGAATCTGAAATCGGATTAGATTAATTTGGATTGACGAAAATTAGTGCATGCAAATGATGACAATTTTCATTTTGGGGTGAAGTAACCCTTTAAGAAATGCAACATTTAAATGTAATTTAATTCCTTAAGATCAAAATCTTTGACCACTATCACGTTTCTTTTTCAGCAAAGACTTTTGCTTTCAAACACTGAAACTGTAACAATAGTGTCAGTTCTTTAACTGCTGATATGAAGGTATTACACTCGTGCCGATGCTGAGAATGCCATGAGATTTATTAATGGTACGAGGCTGGATGACCGGATCATCCGAACGGACTGGGACGCAGGCTTTAAAGAGGGCCGACAGTACGGCCGGGGCAAGTCAGGCGGTCAGGTAAGTGAATAATGAAGAAATAAGTAACTATAATCATAATAATTATTGCTTTTATATTTCAGGAATATTGTTTCCTATGGACCCCCTAAAGGGACATGGAGATGAGATGAAAAAATACATTTCTATGCTTTTGCGTTCCCCTGCAAAAGCGTAGAAATGCATTCGCTCACAAACCTTTTGTGGTTTCTCAGGGGAACGCAAAACATTTGCAAAAGAACGCAAAAGCTATCACCCGTCCCTTTAGGGTCTCCGTGTGTTTCTATGCTACTAACACAACACAAATCTAAAAACTTATTCCTATAAAGTGAAGTCCAGAAGCCTGAGACCATTTTCATGCTTCCATTCTGGATTCTTTTCTTTTTTCCAAGCCTTTCAATGTCAGTAATTATTTTTCTATTCAGTTTATTATGAATTTAAATATTTCATTGGTTATGTCCCCCTTTTGGCCTCCACTGTAAATATAGCATTATTTTAAGTGGTTTTTCCATGCCGTGTTTCTGTTTCCAGGTCAGAGATGAATACAGGCAGGACTATGACCCCGCCAGAGGGGGTTATGGGAAGCTGGTGCAGAAACCTTGAACATGCCTTTTGCCAGAATTTTTTTAAACGTTTGCATTTGCCTTTTCTATGTTAAAAATAAATACGGAAAGGATTGTGACAGGACTGGAGGCTATCAGAAATGTTAGTTTTTGGGATGTGCAGTAACAGATTGAGAATTTTGTGTGTGTAATGTACATATTAGATTAATGCTTTAGGAATGTCCATGCCTGAAATTCATCTTGCCTGAAATTCATCTTGTCAGGCATGAGTAGTTATTCTTTTTTTCTTTTCTTTTTTTTTTTTTTTTTTAAATAAATGCTGTTTTATAAACTGTGCCTTTTGTTTGTCTTTAGATGAAGCCAGCATCCACCTCATGCAAAGTATTGTGATTCCTGGTGAATCTGGTCTGGTGACACATTAACTGTTTATCCTTTTGATCTTTAATTCATAGGTTAGATTTTTGCTAATTTTTTCATTGAAGGAAAAGAATTGAAAGTGGGGGGGGAAATCACATTATGAAATAAATGTTTTTCTCCAAAACACGTTGGCCACAATTATTGGCACCCCTAGAATTTTTTATGAGTAAAATATCTCTGAAGTATATTCCCATTCATATTTACATTTTTTTTTTTTTAAGCACACCAGGGTGATCATAAACATGAATTGTCCAGCCATGACTTCCTACTCCACAGGAGTATAAACATGAGGAAAGGCCAAATTCCCTTAATCATTCATCACAATGAGTAAAACCAAAGACTATAGTTCTGATGTGCAGCAAAAGATTGTTGAGCTTCACAAAATAGAAAGTGGCTGTAAGAAAATAGCTAAAGCATTGAAAATCCCCATTTCTACTATCAGGGCAATAATCCACTGCGTGATTCAGTTCCAATCAACTAAAGATGTTACAAATCGTCCTAATGCGCAGTGAGGAGGAAAGTTTGAGTGGCCAAAGACTCTCCAAGAATCACTGCTGGAGAATTGTCAAGTCGCCTTTATTTATATAGCGCTTTTTACAATGCAAATTGTGTCAAAGCAGCTTTACAGTGATAACTGGTATATAATATTGGCTGCACAGCAGCTCTTAAAGAAAATGGTGTCAATGCAGGCAGATCAAAGCACTGTTGAATATCAAATGTCAAGTGTCCCCAACTAAGCAAGCCAAAGGCGACAGCGGCAAGGAACCCAAACTCCAACAGGTGACATCAGGTGGCAAACAGGTGTTAAAATGGAGAAAAAAACCTTGGGAGAAACCAGGCTTAGCCGGGGGGCCAGTTCCCCTCTGGCGAACAGTGCTTTGTTACGATTCAGGTAGCTATCATAAGTCTGATGGGATCGCAACATTCAAAGTATTTATTCCAGTTCCATCCAGTTGAGGATCGTATTCATCACGCCGGTATGGACGGTTTGTTGAGGAACTGTGCCACTGGCTGTCGTGTCAATGAGGCCTTCACAGTGGATGATCTAGTTGACTCAATCTTTGCTGATACTTCAGGGCTGCGTTGTGGTCGTGTCAAGGCACAGGTCCTCGATCTCACCTGGATACGGCCCGGATCCAGTTGACCATGGTAAACCTCGGGATAAACAGAGACTAATATTAATGTAGATGCCATTCTGCAGAGATTAGTTGAGTCTTGAGTCTCAGAAAGCCTAAAAACAAAATGATCAAACAGCACCTACATCCCCTCAAGTTGTTCTTTCTCATGCAGAAACAATCTCCAGCGTATTCAGTTGTCAGACAAGACTGGAACAAACGGGACCGGCTTCTATGGTCAGATGAAACTAAAAAAAGAGCTTTTTGGCAGCAAACCTACCAGATGGATAAAAAGTACCCCATGTCCACGGTTAAATATACTGCTGGATCTTTAATGTTGTGGGCCTATTTTTCTGCTGGAGGTCCTGGACATCTTGTTCAGATACATGGTATCATGAATTCTATCAAATACCAAAAGATAAAAATCAAAACCTGGCCACTTCTGCTAGAAATCCAATAATGGGCCGTGGTTGGATCTTCCATCAGGACGATGATCCAAAACAAACATCAAAACCAACAAAAATGTGTTACTGAGCACAAAATGAAGCTTCTGCCATGGCCATCCTAGTCCCCTGACCTGAACCTTAAAGAAAATGAGTGGAGTGAACTGAAGAGAAGAAGCACCAACATGGATCTGGGAATCTGAAGGATCTGTAGAGATTCTGCATAAAGGATGGTCTCTGATCTCTTGTCAGGTGTTCTCCAAACTCATCAGGCATTATAGGTGAAGACTCAGAGCTGTTATCTTGGCAAAAGGAGGTTGCAAAAAGTATTGAATAAAAGGGTGCCAATAATTGTGGCCAAAGTGTTTGAGAAAAACATTTATTTCATAATGTGATTTTCCCCCCACTTTCAATTCTTTTCCTTCAATGAAAGGTTAGATTTTTGCATGAATTAAAGATCAAAAATCAAGTCAAGTCACCTTTATTTATATAGCGCTTTTAACAATGCAGATTGTCAAAGCAGCTTTACAGTGATAACTGGTATATAATTTTGGCTGCACAGCAGTTCTTAAAGAAAATGGTGTCATTATCCATCTTAAGTAAATTAAGATGGATAATTTACTTTACTTAAGAGCTCTGGCCATCATCGGCCAGAGCTCAGTGCTCATTTCCTATACGCACACATATCACACACACACACACACAGTTTCGCCTCACACAAACGCAAACATAAACATAAACAATCACGCACGCAAATTCACAAGTCATTTTATGATTGTTGTGTTTAATGCAAATATAGAAGTTTTTTTATATATATATAATAGGCTACTGGTGTGAAGGAAGATCTTTTGAATTGTTTTATTGTGTTTTTCTTTGGCTTCCTGTTATTTCTCTCGCTCTTCTAAGAAATTAAGTGTTGAATCCGCCGAGGTTTTTTCAAACATCAAAGATACTTCTACCTCATTAGCAATTAGCAATTTTGTTTTTTTTTTAATTTTTGTTTTCTTTATTGTTTTCCTTTATCCTTTATGTTAAATAACAAATTGGTGAAAATACTATTTTTTGAACGTGCTTTAAATATTTTTTTGTTTGCTTGTTTTTGTTTAATTCCTACTTGAATTAGAGAATATAATTATGAAACTGAACTTGAACTTGCTTTAATTTATTTTGTTGCTTCCTTTCTTGTTAATTTGGTGAAAATACAACTGTGAATCTGAACTTTTTTTGTGTGGGACTCTGATGTATGTTTGTAATCGGTGGACTATTAAGCTATTCGGGAAAAACAAACAAACAAACAAACAAACAAACAAACAAAAAACTATTATTTGACAAGATTGAGCTTGTCTAGCGCCCGAACTACATAAAGACTGCTAATTTGAATCTTATTTGGGCCCGCCACCGTTACACTACGGTAAACCTCGCGATAAACAGAGAGACTAATATTAGGGTAGATGCCATTCTTCTTCTGATGTAACGAGTACATCTGGTGTTATAGGAAGTGTTCCTATAAAAGGATAAACAATGCAGATTTATTTTTATAGTCATCTTTGATCATATTTATCAAGGGTACCAACAATTTTGTCCACGTCTGTATGTCTCAAAATAAGATTGTTCCACCATAACTCTGTTAACAATTCTCATCCAGAAAACATACATTGCATTGATAACACACTGACCTAAAAACAACAGAGCAGTACATAAATGATGAACTTTGAAAACTCTTGAAAGCTTGAATGATTTTTCACATAAATATTTCATTATAGTATAAGAATAAGATATGTTCATTTTACTGTATTACAGCATAAAGAATGAATGAGAAATGCATATCTTTGCATATAGTAATTTACTTGTGAAAAATAAAAAGTTGAAATTAATAATTACAAACAAACAAAACATCAAAAACATGTCTAGTGTAATCATGTATGTTCAGTATTGGAGTCCCAGCTCTGTGTGGATTTTGTATGTTCTCCCCATGTTGATGTTGGTTTCCTCAGGGTTTCCCCCACAGTCCAAACACATACAGGAAAGGTGTATTGGAGACTGTAAGTTTGTCTGTAGGTCTGAGTGTAAATATGAATGTGTGCATGTGTTTCATCCCTGTGATGGACCGGCCATTTGTCCAGAGTGTTTTCCTGCCTATGACCCAAGATGCTGGGAAAGACTTCAGCCTCCCCATGACCCTACAGGACAAGCACTTGATGTATTGGATGGATGGCTGTACAGTACTCTGAGGGTTCTAGCTCTTCTTTCCCCACCAATGTGTCTTCTATGTTTCCAAACAAAATCATTATGAAGATTTACTAAAAGATGGCTGAAAACATTTACTACTGTAAGAGATGAAATTGTAATTAGTTGTGTTTGGAGTAATTATTATTTAATTTCATTATAAATATTCTGCTAAAATTTTAAATTGTAATATAATTCCTGCATCGTTCTAATTTGAATGTGATTTGAATCAATTTTGAAAGCAGCGTGTTAGCGTTCGAAAAATGTGATGCAAATATATAGTGTTTTGCAGATGGTGAAGTATGAAAAAAATTTTTTTTAGGAATTTTGAAAAATGTGGTCATTGAATGCATTTTGTGTGAAAGCAATGAATGATTCACAGCTTGGTCCACATTGACTTCTATTTTGCTGAATGTGTGAAGAGTTTTGAAAATGTGGCTTCAGTATTGACTGATGCTTGTTAGCAACTGAAAAAAATTGTAATACAAAATTGTGGTTATAAGGTATAACTGGAACACAAAAAAGTGAACTTCCAGATTGTGTTGGTGCCGCAACAATCAGCATTGATGTTAAAATTCGTCAAATTTTGTCCAATAATTACTGCACAACGCTTTGCATCAATCTCAGTCATTACCATGAAGTAGTGCTGCACGGTTAATTGTTAAGAGATCTTGATTCAAACACCCACATGATCTTATTCCTAAATGACAATTCAGTGACATCTATTAAACATTTGACAAGTACGATCACAGCGAACATTCAGATCTGCGTTCTGACCCAGAGAAAGCAGTTATGTATAGGTCCATTATATGTCCATTAATGAAACAAGTGAAGTCTTCGTGTGTGAGTCACTGAATCATTCATTCAAACTGATTTAAAAAAAAGGAAAAAAAAAAAAATCAATTCACATTAATTAAATATATTTTTTAAATAGACTGCAGCAATTAACATTTTTTCAGAACCGTTAGTAAATTGCATGTTATTTTGTTTAGTTGTCTATTCAGAATTGTGGGAGAATCATCTTTATTTTAAACAACAAAATGGTGATTTTCAATTTATCCAGAATCGTGCAGCTTTACCATGAAACGTAACTGAATGCTATTTTAGCAAAATCTTCAACCTATTAGCCATTCTGATGTATATAAAACTATTTTATTACACAAAAAATAACACAAATCAGGATTCTAAACTATTAAAATTTTGGTAACAGGGATGCAAAAATTTAAAACATATTTACACTGACCTTCAGAGGTAGACAATCAACATTTCCAAAAGGTTAAATGCTTCCTTTTATGTGCATTTTTAAACACAATAACAGACACAGAACTGGTTATTTAACATGATTTTATGTATTTTTAAATAATGATGAAACTAGTAGTCAGAAACTCAGTCTGAGGTTATGATTTGTTGGTAAATTTCAAGTAACTAAAATGACAGTATCTCTCTTGAATGGTGGATCACTGACAAAAGTAAAAAGCTACTATTCTGACATATTTGTACCAAACTGCATTACAAGGTAGAAAAACGTTCCTCACACAGAACTGATGATGATGTGATTCAAACACATCACAACCGCAACAATCAACATTCTGAAGTTTTGCGTGGACTTGGCCTTCAGCGTTTGTTTTAGCCAATGACAGAATGGCGGTTTTAGATGATTTCTTCAGATCGGTCTTCGCCATTAAGAAAAAGAAAAGAATATAAATAAAAGGCAGAAACCTGCAGCTCTCACTGCAACAAACTCTGTGCTCATTTTTTAAAATGACCTTTAACTGACTTCAGTTAATGACAAATCTACATGCTACAAAAACCATTTTAACCGCTGACACATTCTAGAAAAACAACGGAAAGTGCTCAGAAGTGAGAGAACAGCAGTTTGCAACAACAAAACGGTCAAATAATGCCGGTGGAAGCAGCCTGATATTACGCATCGATCCTGTGGCTTTTTCGTTAAAAACCACGGAACATCTGGGAACTTGGAACATACTTTGAAGTTGATCAAATTTTAACAAAGCAAATCTGGTCCAGGACTTCAGGTTTCGCCACAAAATTTGCTTTCAAGTTACAAGCTTGACTGTACAAGTAGATTTCTCATGTTTAACAGTACATTCATTAAAAGCCTTTATAAAAGCTTCTCGTAACTCAACAACGCCATGATATTTATAATCTATGAAAGTCCTTCAAGTTTCATGTTGCAAAGCAAAGACTATTTTCTTTGCAAAAAGAAACCTGATTAGAAACACGTAGTCTGTGTTATGGCTGTGTTCTAAGATAAATGGCAATAAATGAAATTTAAAATAAGTTTAAAAAAAATATCCACACGCTTGAAATTTTGTGGTTGCCAGTAAACAATTTCTCCATTGCTGAAGATTTTCTCATTTGTTTCTGAACAGCCACCTTGTTCTCTGAGAAGCTGTCACAGCCTTCGTTAAATTTGAGGTTGAGGGCGCTGGGAAAAAGGCATATCTGAACCGCTGTGTCAAGCGAAGAGGTAAACGCAACCTGCAAAAAAAACTCCAGCAAGCCTTTCCAGTGGCTGAACCAACAGGAATGTTTGGACAGGCTCATATATTGGGAATTTCCAGCTTTGCCTGACCAAAACTTTGGATTTCTTTGTCTTGCTGTGAAGTCCATTCCCACCTGTTGTGTTCATCATCCAGACACGAGTCTACAAGTCCTCAAATCTATGTGGCTTTGTCTTGATTTGAACAGTCAGACAGTCTGCAGTCGCAGAGCTCTCTGTAGATCCTCTTGCGGACTCGTGGCATGTCCTCTTGAGTGAAGAGCAGCGGCTTCATGAACGCCAGGCACTTGCAGTACTGCAAAAGAAAAAAGAGGTTCAGTTTGATGATAAAAAATTGGGGGTAGGCACCATAACCACAATCTCATATTATGTTGAGTAATTTTATAATAGATAAATATAAATATTTTAATGAAACCCCCTCTTATTTAAGCCCAAAGTATACTCCAGTTGATGTATATGCGTACACAGGTGGTTGACAAATTTCACTACCCCTCCTGGTCTACAGGAGACAGAACGGAGCAGTAGCACCTGGCCAATCTCTCAGTTATTACCCATATACATATCTTTATAATCTTTTAGGCTACAGTACAAATGCGTATACTTTCTTACCTCCTCACACTATCTCTCATCCACATAGCAACCTATTGTTGTTGTAGCTTGCATGCATTTCTGTCTTTTCCATTTATTCAGTTCTTTCTTCAACTATCTTCTGAAACAACGGCCCTGGGGGACTGTTGACACCTTGTAGACAAACTAATCGGTGCAAAAAAAAGAAAAAAAAAGAAAAAGAAAAAAAAAGACGTATGTGCAACCTGTGTTGTCAGAAAATTTGGTCTGCATGCGCACAGTATGGACACACTGTACTGATGACAAAATTCACGCCACACGCACGGTTTGTGGACCCTAGCGTACCCGTAAAAAGCAAAGTGCATGACAAATAAAGTTATTGTCTTCTAAAATAAAGAATAGATTCTGAAGTGCTGAAATGAGTCGTCAGTAAATCCACTCTCACTTCCTGCTGAACCTACGTAACTATGTAACAAATTTGCATAATGCCCGTCTATGGTCTTCATTGGCTGAACGGAAACAACGTCTACTTTGCCCCACCCTCAAACACTTTAGTTGTGGCTGAGACTGGAAGAATTTGGTTTGTGTTGTTCATGTCGAGAAGACGCTGTTTTCTGCACTGCGAAATGCGAATCCACTCTACATGAAGTAAAGGATGAGATTGATACATTAAAACTGTTACTATTGTTTCTGTTCGTTTCACTGTGTATCAAGTGCTGAGGAAGATCCAGAGCTGAAATTCAGATATGGTAATAGTCATGTGGTTTCTGACATGTGCTGTAAACAGTCGACCAATTACAACAGACTGGACCATCTGTCCAATCAGAGCAGAGCAGACCAATCACAACAGACTGGGTCATCTGACGAATCAGAGCAGAAAAGGCTTGTGGAAATGAGGGGTTTAGAGAGACTGAATCTTCGAACAAACCTTTTTCAGACTGAGAATTTAGGTGATGCTGCAATGTATAAAATGAGAAAATTAAAGTATTTTTTGACCTTGCAATGCATGTAAACCTATTGTAGGAGACTCCAAAACAAAATCAGGAACCTTTAAAATAGCATAATGGGGCACTTTAATGAAAATGCAAACAAGCATCCAACAAGTCATGTTTTATTTAACAGCATTGGTCCTGGACATGTGACCAAAAGCGAGAATCTTATTGGTTGTCCAGAGATTGCAACAAAAATTCCTGTCAAATCGACAATATTTGGATGTCCTGCCCACATCCAAATATCCTGCCCACTGATAGCCATGCAAATATATTTACTTACTTATAGCAAAATCTATAGCACAGCTGGCATGAAGTGTATATAATAACATTATCATATTGTATATTGTAATTATTACAAGCACAAGTTGTAATGGCTGCTGAACACATTCTTTGTGTCTGCTTAACTAAATGCATGATGTTTACTAACCACATAACTTGAATTATATTAATAGCTGTATATTACTGCCATATAAACATTACTTTGATGCACTCATCTCTGACTGAAAACAGAATACTTCCTAATTGTATTACTGAAACAAGCATTTTCTATAAAGCTGCTTTGAAACAATGTGTATTATGAAAAGCACTATACAAATAAACTTGAATTGAATTGAATATATCATATCACCCAGCCCTACCTCCAAGACAAAAACTCCACAGTCATTGTCGTTCTTCTGCTGTGGAATGGTCTGTGGAGAGAGCAAAACCAAAACCAAATAAAAAAATATAGCCGCAAGCAGCAATTACGGGGCCAAGCACAACGAAGGCACAACAAGCCAGCCAACACGGCTGGGAGCATCAGACCAACTGCAACAGTGAGCAATTAAAGACCTATTGAGATCATTTTAGGCAAAAGAGCAGAAAAATCACAAATATAGTCAATAATAAAGATTTACTGGTTTATCCCTTTTGACCAATAGATGGCTCTGTGACCAAATTAATACGGTGTGGTCAGAGTGAGGTGACAATGACACTCACAAAGTTTGCTGTCAATATGTCAAAGCATTGCAGAGATACAGCCTCAAGTGTCATTTTGGCATCAAGCCTTGCTGCGGTATGCGAAAACGGTTTTGTCTATCAACACGAAATCCATAACTTTTTGCCGGCATGGTCTGAAGATGATATGATTTGATTTTGGTGAAAATTGGACCAACGGTCTAGGAGGAGATTAAAAAGTGGTGGAGAGGAAGTTTTGCTGATTTTGGCATCAATGTTCTCAGCATGGCTCACGGAATCTATTAAGACCTCATTACAATAGGCCACATTTATATAATGCTATTACCATTTTAAAAAAAAAATTCATTATAACATTTGACCACAAGGAGGTGCTGTCTCAAAGCCTTTTGAGTACCTTCAGAGCATGGTGCCGATGACACATACTGAGTTTCGTAATGGTACACCAATGCATTCATAAAATATAGCATTTATAGCACAAACCGTAAGTCAAAACCTAGCATGTTTGGTATTGTTGGACTCGGCAAGGATTCAGGAGTCTAATGAGATGACTCACGTGAAAATCACGTGAGCTTGTGAAATTCGTTTGGGCCATTTTCGAGAAAGGATGGTTCTATGAAAAAGCTTTTGATTACTTTTTGTCGGCATGGTCTCAAGATGATCTGGTTCAATTTTCGTGAAAATCGGAGCAATGGCCTAGGAGGAGTTCGAAAAAGTAGGTTTTTCGGATAAATCAAAATGGCAGGAAAATTTTTATGATGGAAAATGACGTCATAGGGAGCAATCGAATTGTCTTGAGCCATTGAGAATTTTGTTACTAGCCCTTACGGTTCAAAAGTTACTAGCATAAACATGAGTGAAATTCTGGACAGGTGGTGGCGCTAGAGGGATTGAGTTAGAGACTCCAAATGTGCTATGGACACAGTTGAGACTGGCCTCTATCAGTGTGCCAAATTTCACATCTTTTCAGCATACGGTGCTATGGGCTACCATAGACTTCCAGAGCGGAAGAATAATAATAAGAAAACTAATGATTACAAGAGGTGCCTTCGCACCTTCGGTGCTTGGCCCCTAATAAAGCTCTCAATGTGTTTATTCAGATCATCAGGAAACGTTTAATTAAAGCTCACGTTACAGACCTTGTTGACGACCATCTTCCAACCCTTCTGAAAGACGTGTTGCTTCTTCTCTTTTGCTTCTGCCAGGATGTATTTAAGGATGTTCTGTAGATAAGAGTCACACATCAGCTCTATGTGAGGATTTCAGTCTAAATCACAGTTCAAAAGAACTCACATCCACTGCAAACTTGAACAGGATGCCCTGTGAGTCATAGAAGTTGATGTTCTGCTTGGAGACGTCCACGGTTATGAGCGACCAGTGGATCTCCAGGTGAAGAGGAATCAGAATCAATGTCTTAGAAAACAGGTCAACCTGAGGACATTAAGACAGACATTAGCCACTTTCCACAATTTTGTGTGCCAAGAATAGTGGCACAAATTCCATATTCTTTAGAAAGAAAACTATTAGACATATAATAACTTTGAGAAATGTCTCAAATGATTTTGTCCATGTAAAGGAAGTCAATAGCCTCCAATTTTGTTTGGTTTCCAATGTCCTTCAAAATATCTTTTTTGTGTTTATCATGCACTAAACAAAAACAAATGAGATACCATTTTTTCAAGATTCAATCTATATGTGATGTTTTGCATGCTGTGCCATTCACCTTTTTGGTCCACCGTCTCACTCCTTCATAACCTTTTGCTACAAACTGTCGGTAAAAAAAACTGTTGAAGAAATGAACCTAGAAAAGGACAGATAAAATAATAAGTAATTTGCAACATTAGAGCCACATCACTACAATCAGCAAAGGAGAACTGAAAAAAAAAAAAAATCCAAACATACAGAAACCCCAGAGGCCAAGCATCATTATTATTGTATTATTATTCTGCCTTTTTTGCCAGTCATGTATAGCCTCTAGAAATCTTACCTAATCTATTCATTTTAATAGGAATCCACACAATCAGGAATTTTGTGTGAGGGCAAAAGATTTCCCCATGCGGATTTCGCAACGGGTTCAAGTTGGTCGCACGCATTCGCCTCACTGACCAAGAAAGCGGCTTGGTTCGAAAGTGTCATCCCTACACTACATACATTTTTTGCAAGCAAATTTTGCCAAGATATCACTAATTAGACTAAGCACACCTGTAGGGTAATTTTAGAGTTAAAGAACCAAAAGACCAGATATGATGAATGAAGACCCAGAGTCAGAGTTTAAAAAAATAAATTGAAATTTTTTTTACTGAAGAATAGTTTGCAGTTTGATCAGCAGAAGCCGGTTTCAATTCTCACAAGGAGTTTGTAGGCCGCTCTGCGTACATTCACATTTCCACAGCAATTATACTCTAACAGAGTCCACTAACTACGTCATTCTTTAGGTTAAACGATCCTGATTGGCTAAGAAAAATAGACAAAATTAGTAATTTTCCACACATGGACTGATAGTCAGAAGCATATCTCCATCCATCACGCTTCTGACGCTCGGACCCTGGATTTAGGTACAGGATATCCTACTAGATCATGACAAGGCGTCTGCAGAGCAGAATGCCAGTTGTCCACCCACACCCATAAAGGACCTGTACAGAACACTTAGCGCACATACAAAGATACACATGATTCACAGCTTCTTCAAGGTTGAAGTTGGCTCAGGCTTAAACTATAAACAGGAAAGATTCCCAAAACATACTGATAAGTTGTACTTTTCTCTCAGTGAGAGGTACAGACAATATTCATCATTATTCTCTAGTGTTTGAAGGAAAATAAATGCTTTAACATACGTTGAAGAAGTCATTCAAATAATTTAATTTTAGAAGGATAAATGTTGATTAATAACACTCAAAAGATATATATTGAAGTGGCAGTGGATTCCAGAATCCAACCCTTCACACCTTTAGACTAAACTTTACTTAAGTATTTAAGCAATATCACACAAGATATTTAAGCAATTTCACACTCTCAATTGTGCTGCTGTTCTGAATATTAGTACAGTTGTGATGCGATTGTAGACTCAAGGCTGCAGGTAATCAAAGCCAAACTGATATTCAGAACAGCAGCACGACTGTGAGCGGTGATATTGCTTTTATAAACAAGTTAATATTGAGTAATTTACATTGTAGACACAATATTGTCAGCTACTTTAGCGATTTTTGCTCCATCAATAGAACAAACATTGTATGTCTTAGAGTAACACACTAATGGTTTTTTATTCCTGAATAAATCTGTTTTTGAATGAATCAGATGAGTGAATGATTCAATGACCCAATCATAATACACAAAATGTCAATGTCATACCACTGTAATCTCATGAAAAGGTCACTGAAAAATTCTCACCACAATCTGTCTGAAATGTGTAAACACACCAGGGCTGGGCGATTTTAAGAAATATTTTATCGATAATCGCCTTTGTCTGCACTTTTAGTAATTATAGCCTACAACTCTGTTAGTTTTACTTAATTATTAAAACATTAAAGGTTTGTTTTACTTTTATTAGTTTCTGCTTAAACTAACAGAAAATATTAGTTTTCCTATTGATGTTACTAATAATTTCTAATCTTTCACTTTTTTACAAAAAGTGAAAAGTTTTAGTTACTGTATAAAACGAAAAGTAATGTGATGAGCAAGATAATCAAGAAATAAACTGCATTAGGAAACTCATTAATGCTTTTACCTTATGGTTTGTAGCTTCCATGATCAATTCTCCATACATGTTAATCACCTGCAAAAATCCATATAACAAATCCTAATCCAGCAGATGTGCAAATGCATTTTAGAAATGAATGACATGTATTTACTTCTTATAAATATAGATTTAAAAGCTTACCTGATCATTCACCCAGTTTTGGTCATCAAGTGTTGAAAGGTCATCTAAGGTCAAAGTGTGCTTGTTGTAGGTCACTTGGAAGAAATGCATAGGAGCACAGGCCAGACCTGCCCTGTACTTAGCCACTTCAGCTGTTATCAGCTTCATCCTGAAGGAATATACAGAAAATAAAGTGACATTAGGGCACTGATCCCAAGCGCACAGATAGGGAACAAATTGATGTTCCATTACTTTTGAAAAATCAATGGAGCCACAAATCCCACGTTCTTTGATATGTGAAAAGTATAGTTTATCTAACATATCTAATATAATCTAACATGAAATTAACATTTCATCAGAGGTAGCTCAATTTAAACGCATCAAATCACCCTTTTCCCAAATTGTTGACAGCTTTTGTCAAGCTCAACCATATAATCTTGCTACCAAAGCTACATGAAAAACTAAAATTTTTGTTACATTCGTTGGAAATATACACTACCGGTCAGAAGTTTGGGGTCGGTAAGATTTTTTAATTTTTCTGACAGAAGTCTCTTATGCTCTTCAAGCCTGCATTTATTTGATCTAAAATACAGTAAAAACAGTAATATTGTGAAATATTAATATAGTTTTAAATGTCTTTGTTCTGTGTGAATATGTTGTAAACTGTAATGTATTCCTGTGATCAAAGCTAAATTTTCAGCATCATTACTCCAGTCTCACATGATCCTTCAGAAATCATTCTAACATGCTAATTTGCTCAAGAAACATTTCTGATTATTATCAATGATGAAAACAGCGGCTTCTCAGTGTAAAACATGATACATTTTCATTTCAGGATACTTTGATGAATAGAAAGTTCAAATAAAAAGTTTTTGTAAGAATGTAAAAGTCTTCACTGTCACTTTCGATCAATTAAATGCATCCTTGCTAACAAATATATATATATATATATATATATATATATATTAACTTACTGAAGTAGTGTAGGTATTATTAAAAAAAGGTTTTCAAATTTTGGTAACAGGTTTTTGCAAACCTAAAACCAAATACAGGTGAATTATAACATTTAGTTTGACCTCCTGAGGTCTTTCTGAAGGTTAAGTTCATCCTTTCACTGATATATTCCCTGAAAATCACATATATTGGACTTGATTTTGTACCCTATTTGTGGAAAGTGCCAGAAATGGGCATTAACATTGTCAATGTGGGAAAAAAAAAAAGATTAATTAGGAATTGAACTTGCCTGTCTTTTAGATCAGACTGAAAGATCTTATTTAGGTGATCAAGGACATCAGTGTCATTTAATGGGGTGAAGCTTCCATATTTCCCATAGAACTGCTCAAGGAATTCTGAGAGAAAAAAAAGAAGCATGTTTAGTAACAAAAAACAACACCATGTCAGCAGAAGTCGTCGAAATCAGCCAAACACTACCATGAATACACTCGATGATGCCCTCAGTTGTAAATTCAACAGGAGGCAGTGCAGACACATGGCCTGTCCCCTCCGTGGAGTCACTTCTGTTCTCCCCAGCGAGGGGTTTGCAGTAGTGGTGGTCCCAGGAAGCCTTGTTTACATTAGGGCACAAGCTGGGCGGCTCGGTTTCCATGGCATCATTGTGAGCGGAAAGGTCCGGCTCTGCGCTGATCAAGGAAGAATCTGAGGGTTTCTTCATCAAGTCATTCAGTGTTTCAGAACTGCTCAGCTCTTTGGCGTCACTGGGATGCGTACAGTCGGTATGAACACTGTTCTCCAAGCCATTCACCATGACCGTGCTTTCACTCGCACTCTCAGTTTGGGAAAAGTCTGGCTTCCCTCTGGGAGACGGTGCCTCCTCCATCTCAGACACAGACCCTGCATCCACTGCGTCTGCTTCCAAAGTTACAACCCCTGATGTGCTCACCACCTCCTCCGCAGCCACATCTTCTTGGCTCACCATCTCTTTTTTCTTGCGGCCACGTTTCTTGGAAACCTGCTCATGTCCTGGAACGTGGGGCTTGCCATTGGGCCCGCAGCAGTCGCACATCTTCGGCACCCGTTTCCTCCTGGAGCGTCCATTTTCAGGCATCTCCCCTGAGCCTGATTCTGCCCGATCGGAGCTGTTTGGTGCCGGGACCCTCATCGCAAACTCTACCCCATTCCTCCCGGGATCCTCTCCCCCCTTTTGTGTTTTTAGCAAGATTCCACCATCGAAAGTTTGGATCTTGGAACTGGAATTCTTGTCAGTTTGGATGTACTCTTCTAATTTGTATGTTTAAAAAGGTCTATTGAAGGAACAAAGAGTAAAACAATCATAGTGATTTGATCAATCTTATAAACAGTGTGTAAAGTCAGTATTTTGCAGAAGCATAAAAAGTATTGTGTATTAGCCTAACTATTAGGCTAATTGGCTATTCAAACAATTTCATGCACACAAGTAACTTTGTAAGTAAATTTTGCAAAACAAATGTGTCTAACTCTGCTGTACATTCATTTATTATGCAATTTAAATATTTCTTGTTGTGTATCCCTAGCTTATGTCTGTCTATTTGTAATTGAAAAATAATTTTGATGGCTTATTTCTGTTTTTTATTTTTTCCCGTTTTTTTTTCTGTTTACATGTTTCTTCATGGAGTCCTGGAGCAAGAAAACCCTGAGTTTGTTTGTTTGTTTTATTCTTTCGCATAAGCAGATTTTTAATCGAAAAGAAATAGCGAATATATTTGGTGTGTTATCGCATGGAGGCTATACTGTCGAACAGAATATTTACCATATTCATATAACACTGTATCTACATGCTATTACCATGGTACATGTTCAAAAACACGGTTTAGTGATGCTTTCATATTGTAATACTTTGTGAGTTTGATACACCATGATATATGCTATGAATGATTATTATAATCGTGAACCATGGTATTTAACTGAATAATTCGAAGAACACCGATGTACATGTTGGATTGTATTACCACGGTTCTAGTGTAGATCTCGTGTTGTTTAGTCAGTAAAATCAACGGATCGCAGACATCCAGCAATGGACAGAATGATTTACTTAGGAATACGAGGAAGAAAAATATGATTTCTATTTTCTGATCGAAACTGCATTGGAATTCGAATGCATATAAGGCATAACGCCCTCATCGCGGTTAAAGGCATAAATAATCTTAAATGAGATAATGATAATCAATGATTCAGATTAGATAATTTATTTAGCAATCCAACAAAACCCCCAAGTCTATTTTTTGAAACCTCGCACACAAAGGGCGCAGACAACTGTGATTTACAGTCTCACCGTGTGTCGGTCTCAAGGATGAAGTGTGCAGGACCTTTAAGGGAGTGCGAATAAATTCCGATCAATATTCCACTATCAATGATATCGTTAAAAGTGATGTTATCAGGCGTTGTTTTGGTCGCAGACCGATCGCGGCGCATGTCAATGACGTCACGCGCAGTTTTTTTGGCGACATCTAGCGGGAGGGAGACACTGAATGCTGTTTTTTTTTTCACAACTATGAAACATCAACATGTCTAATAATAGGCCTAATATGGACTTTGTATTAGGTCTACATTAAAGTGTTATTCTTGGATATTTTGAATCTAATTCTTCAAAAGTAAATGTCATAAAATTGTTTCTAAACAAATGTTATTTTCATAAATGTAGCCTATTTTTTTTTTCAAGCAATAAGCCCACTTTTTCTGCTTTCTTCTCTCTTTAACGCTGGATTTTCAAAAGTATGTGAAGTTCGCGGCTCCATTGTTGCAGTAAACTTGCACAACGTTCTTGAATGAATAATTTATTAGCTGCACGCCGGTCTGTTATTGAAGGGACATCGACTTTACATTTTCACGCCCTTAAAGCTGACGCGGAACAAAACGAACTGTGATTGGTTGCATTACATGTCAGTCAAACGTCCTCTTTGGCGGTCCTTGGCCAGTGAAAGCTGAGATAGAGTCCAGACCTTCTGCCGTCAGCCTGAGTATAGAAAGAATTATGAAAGTGTCACTTCACAATACAATAGCAAAATATATAAATATGTATAGTTTTTACATTAATACCCATTGTGCGAGCTGTCTCTTTAATACCGCGTGGTCGCTGCCCAAATGTCAAAATTTTGATAGGAAGTGGCAAAAAAAAAAAATCCAATCAAAGTCGCTTATGGGTCATTTTTTATGCTTTCATATGTATAAGTATCTATAACTTCAAAACGAAATGAGATATTTTCCCCAAAATTAACACGCATATGTATGGGCACACTCTGAGGACAGCCCCCAAAAAGTGGTGGAGATCAGGCAATAGGTGGCGCTATAACTGTCAAAAAACCTTTAAAAAACATTTTTTCCTTATTAAATTGCCTGAAACTGTCATTTGGTGACACCAGATGGCAGCAGAAGGCCACTAATATAGTTAAAATTTCAAGGTTTTGTCATTTAAAATCCCTTTTAAACTATATAAATCCTTATAATATTACAAATCACATTTTGTCAAGGTTTACCACTTCATTTGTTCATTTGTTGTATGTTTTGCAATAAATATAACATTACAATTACATTGAGACCTGAAAATGATGATTTTTAAAGGGGAAACCTGGAATAAGCATTTTCTTACCTCGTTATTGATTTCAAATATCCGAGTTAACATAGAAAATTAACTTCAAATACAAAACAGAGACTTTGAAAATGAAAGTGAGCCAATGGCTGGTCCTCTGCTGCCCTCTGCTGGTCAAAATAGTAATTTTGTCATACTACTCACTAATATTATTCTATAATTCATGTTTAGACTTAATAAAATCGTACTCGGTTACTAACGTAACCTCGGTTCCATTAGATACGGAACGAGTACTGCGTTGTCTGCCATTTAGGCAAGACGCAATGGGGAAACTGTTTTCACCGATTCTGAAGCCTTTTTTAATCACGCAGTGAAACTGCACGGCCATTGGTTCGTGGAGTTAAAGTAAACGAACCAATGATGGGGCGGCAGAGCCACGCGAGCCAATGGTGAGTGAGCCCGCTCGAGCCCACCAAAATGGGTGGGGTCTCGGGCTATATAAGCGGTCGTCTCACCTTGGCAGACTGATTTAATTCGACTGAAGTGACGGCATGAGGCGTCCTACAAATAGCGCGGCAAAATACGCAGTACTCATTCTGTATCTAGGTTTGAAGGCTCCCGTCTAGAAGCCATACATAGAGATCCCACAGCTTAGGTTCAGGGTGCCAAATTGTCCCTCCCGATTGGGAGAGGATGTCTCGTCTCAGGGGGATCGGCCATGGCTCCATGGACGATAGCTAAGACAGGTTCGTGAACCATGGTTTGCTCCTCCATAGAGGAGCCACCAGGAGGACCCTGTGGGCACCTTCCCTGATTCGTCTGATAACCTGGAGAATCAGAGCGACCGGGGGAAAAGCGTACAGGAGGAGGCTGGGCCAGTCGTGGGCCAGGGCATCCTTGGTCTTTGAAAAGTAAATTGGGCAATGAAAGTTGTCTTCTGAGGCGAAGAGGTCAACCTCTGCCCTCCCGCAGACATCCCAAATTTTCTGAACCACGAGGGGGTGGAGCGACCATTCCTCCGGGGGAAGGTTGCTCCGGGACAACATGTCTGCCCCTTTGTTCAGCACGCCCTGAACATGTGCTGCTCTGAGTGAGAGCAGGTTGTGTTGGGCCCACTCTAGGATGGTTTTCACTAGAGTGAAAAGGGGCTTGGACGAGACCCCGCCCTGGCGATTTATGAAGGACACCACCGTCATATTGTCTGATCTGATCAGGACATGGTGTCCCGCAAGGAGAGGGAGGAAAGATTGGAGAGCTTGATATACCGCCATCATTTCCAGGCGGTTGATATGAAGCTCGCTTTCTTACCTCCTCCAAGCACCGAAGGCCGGGTGACGGTCACACAGAGCTCCCCAGCCCATCTTGGAAGCGTCTGTGAAAACGTCTTTCCTCTTGCACATCGTCCCTACAGCCACGCCCTGTTCGAACCAGCAGGGGTTCATCCAAGGAGCCAGGGTTGCAACGCACATCTGATTCACCTTGAGCAGTGACCATGCTGCCAGGCTTGGGGCGGGATCTGCGGTTTCAGCCAGAACTGTAGTGGGCGCATACAAAGCAGGCCCAACTGTAGGGCTGGTGATGCTGAGCCCATGAGACCTAGCATCCTCTGAAACTTTCTGAGCGGCAGAGAGGATAAGGGCGTGAAAGTTTCCGCGAGCTGCTGAATGGCCAGGGATCTCTCTGGCGAGACTACGGCCCTCATGCAGGTCGAGTCGAGAATAATTCCCAGGACCAAGATATGTTGACTGGGGGATAAAGAGCTCTTTGGAAAATTGATCCTGAGCCCCAAGCACTCTAAGTGGCTGAGGAGGAGGGACCTGTGTGCCACTAGCTCCGGTTCAAGCACCAAGTCGCTGTCTGGAACTGTGGTGCACATGAGGGGTGAAAGAGGAAATTTGCTCTCTTTTTGAGAATGTCTTTTTTTTTATTATGTCTGCTATAACAGCGGTGCACTGCCAGGGGGAAGCTGCTTGGCCGGCCAAGGTGTATGCCCGTCCAGCGAGGGTCGACGTAGTGCTACACGGCTTGGATGGGTGGGTGACCTTCGTCTTCCAACCAATGGCGGCGGGTGGGCACAGGTGTACGGCCACGGTTTCGTCCAGAGGCGACAGCTTTTCGTATCCCTTCTGCTCATTGCCGTCAACAGAGGTGAGAGCATGAGAGGCAGAAGAGCACAGGCGGGCAGAGAACGGGGCACACCACGATTTCGTGAGCTCCTCGTGGACCTCTGGAAAAAAGGGTGCTGCCCACTGGGGAGAAGCCTGACGGCGTCCGGGCAGAAACCATTCGTCCAAGCGGCTGCGTGTGGGTTCCTCAGGCGCAGACCACTCCAGGCCGAGTTCTTAGACAGCCTTTGAGAGCACACAAGTGAGCTCAGAGTCAACAGAAGCCCTGGCGTCGATAGGCTTGAGAGACGGCAAGGGGGCGGAGTTGTGATGCGAGTCCGGCCAATCCTCAGCGTCCGAGGCCGCTAGGGACATGCTGTCATCCAGCGGCTCCTCTTCAGATCCCCCGAACAAGACCAGGTCGCTCGCGATGGCAGAGGGGCGCTGGTCAGAGCGGGAGAAGTGGACAAGGGAAAGCTCTCTGTTGAGAAAATGAGGCACGCAGGACCTGAGCCAGCGTGAGCTCACTTTCATCCGAGCACTGAGATCCTCTGCCCCGCTGTTTTTACCTCACAGATTCCTGGGAGGAAGAAAACGGGAGGGCGCGAGGGGCGGAGTCGCATTCTAAAAAGAAAGCTATCCGCAAGCGCAAGGAGGCCAGACTCATACTCTCACAATGAGAGCAGGTCATTTCAGTGAGCGTGGCTTCTGTGTGGGATTTCTCCAGACATCGCATGCACTCACTGTGCCCGTCAGCCACAATCGTGGCGCAACATTTGCAACAATGTCGCAGGAAATTTGCTCAAGAAAATAAGCTCTTTTAGCTTCCAACTGCGGCCACAGAAGGAAGAACACCGTAAGCACGCGCTCGGCGCTGTGGGCGGCTCGGTGGCGAAGCACTGACCAGGCTGCTTGAGAGCGGCATGGAGGACAGAACTGCTTGAGAGCGGCAAACTGATCCAGCTGCTGACGAAGCGGCGCGCTGATCAGGGCTGCACGAGAGCGGCGAACTGAGCGGCGAGCTGGCAGAGCGGCGAGCTGAAAGTGAAAGTAAAAGCTGCTCGTGAGCGGCACATCATTTTTTAAGTTCATGTGTCCTTATAATCTTGAATAAAAATAACTTCCACTCACTCTTGCAGCAACATATCTTCTTTTTCTCTGATGATGAGGGCGGGGCAACCTGTCACTCACATGAGATCCACCAATAGCAAACCACAACCATACAACCATCCAATCAATTCCACACAGACAGAATCAAGCCCTGGTCTACATTTGTTCTGATCCTGCACACAATTTAAAAATCTAGGGAACGAATTAGCAAATCGTGCGCACGATTTACTTTTTTTCTTGCATGTCATGTGTGGGTCTCTGTAATAACCTATTTAACTATTGTATGATGTTTATTACATTAAGTGCACAAACAACATGCTTGAAATATGTATTGCATAATAAAACAAACTGGAAACACAACCATGCCTAAAAATGTTTTTTTTTTTTAATTTTTTTTTTTTTATAAGGATTGTTGCAATTATATTCTATAAAAGTAGTTTAACATTAATTTTACACAATAATAGCAATATGGTATAGTATATAATAACACTATAATACATTTTTAATTAATTAATTGTCATGCTAAGTACACACAAATATCAATTTGAAACGTAATTGGTAACTATATTGGAAGCAAAAAACATACCTAAATATAATATAAGCTAAGCTAGCATGCTAATTGGGTAGATGTTTGCGATGCTAGTACAGTATCTCACAGAACTGAGTATACACCCCTCACATTTTTGTAAATATTTTATTATATCTTTTCATGTGACAAGACTGAAGAAATGACACTTTGCTACAATGTAAAGTAGTGAGTGTACAGCTTGTATAACTGTGTAAATTTGCTGTCCCCTCAAAATAACTCAACACACAGTCATTAATGTCTAAACCGCTGGCCAAAAAAGTGAGTACACCCCTGAGTGAAAATGTCCAAACTGGGCTGTGGTCATCTTGGAGGTGTGTTTAGGGTCGTTATCATGTTGGAATACTGCCCTGCGGCCCAGTCTCCGAAGGGACGGGATCACGCTCTGCTTCAGTATGTCACAGTACATGTTGGCATTCATGGTTCCCTCAATGAACTGTAGCTCCCCAGTGCCAGCAGCACTCATGCGGCCCCAGACCATGACACTCCCACCACCATGCAGTCAAGCAGGCACACTTGTCTTTGTACTCTTCATCTGGTTGCCGCCACACACGCTTGACACCATCTGAACCAAATAAGTTTATCTTGGTCTCATCAGACCACAGGACATGGTTCCAGTAATCCATGTACTTAGTCTGCTTGTCTTCAGCAAACTGTTTGCGGGCTTTCTTGTTCATCATCTTTAGAAGAGGCTTCCTTCTGGGACGACAGCCATGCAGACCAATTTGATGCAGTGTGCGGCGTATGGTCTGAGCACTGACAGGCTGACCCCCCCACCCCTTCAAACTCTGCAGCAATGCTGGCAGCACTCATACGTCTATTTCCCAAACACAACTTTTGGATATGACGCTGAGCACGTGCACTCAACTTCTTTGGTCGACCATGGTGACGCCTGTTCTGAGTGGAACCTGTCCTGTTAAACCGCTGTATGGTCTTGGCCACTGTGCTGCAGCTCAGTTTCAGGGTCTTGGCAATCTTCTTATAGCCTACGCCATCTTTATGTAGAGCAACAATTCTTTTTTTCAGATCCTCTGAGAATTCTTTGCCATGACGTGCCATGTTGAACTTCCAGTGACCAGTATGAGAGAGTGAGAGCGATAAAACCAAATTTAAGACACCTGCTTCCCATTCACACCTGAGACCTTGTAACACTAACGAGTCACATGACACCGGTGAGAGAAAATGGTTAAATGGGCCCAATTTGGACATTTTTACTTACGGGTGTACTCACTTTTGTGGCCAGCAGTTTAGACATTAATGGCTGTGTGTTGAGTTATTTTGAGGGGACATCAAATTTACACTGTTATACAAGCTGTACACTCACAACTTTACATTGTAGTAAAGTGTCATTTCTTCAGTGTTGTCACATGAAAAGATATAATAAAATATTTACAAAAATGTGAGGGGTGTACTTACTTCTGTGAGATACTGTATATAAGCTAACTAAAAAACATTAAGTTAATTTCACAACCTATAGCTTCAGTTATATACTAGTATATAAGCCATGTAATTTAAAATTAATGGTCATTATAATGCATTTTAAACAATATCATAATGTGATTTTGCAAGAATTGTATTTAGGCACTAAAAATACTACAGATTAAAAAGGAGACCTGATTCCTGGGGGACTCAATTTCTCATGACAAAGGCACAATAGACCTTATTCAGAGCAGCGCCATGACAGGTACAATAGCGAGGCTGTGAGGAATAGACTTAGCATGTTTTCATTGGCATCTGCTGTAAAAAAATAAAAAAATAAATAAATAACCTGTATAAAGCTCCTTGATCACTTATAATTTTTTTTTCCTACAGAGATTTCTTGGAAAGATATTTTTGCAGTGTTTCGTCAACAGTCCAAAAACAGATTAAATAATAAAACAACCCACTGAAGAGATGTACGTCTACTGTATATCCCTCACAGCCTCGCTTTCAATCCCATTAAAAATCAAAGATGCCGCTGCTGTGAATATAGAGAAGATGTTTCAATTACTATACATTCTAAATCTAAGAATATTCCTGTTGATGTTCAGCTCACATTCTCATAATGGACACACATATTTATAAATGAAAGGTGCGGAGCTTCATTTAACCTAGTTTATTAGAAATGACAGCAAACCATAGATAATGCACCAAATTCAATATTTACAAAAACAGTATGCTATATTCTACAAAGATACATCTTTAAAAACGCATTTTATGTCTAAAGAACATTTGCCTAATTTAAGCAGCAGTATCCACAGCACTTTTTCTGCTGTTTCTATTTGCTGTGAGTCATTTGTAAAGGCAGATAGACAGCTAAAGCTGAGACGTATGCTGTAAATCAATCGGATCTAGCCTGATAACTGATACAGTATAAGGCACCGACATATATCACTATTTGTCATAGAAAGTTTAGTATATTACACTGTTCTGCTTGAGATTAATGAATTACATTCACAATAAATTAAATCAGACATGCTGTTGTTCAGAAATGACCCTGTTCAAATGATGCCATCTGAGATGAATTCCAAACAGGGTTGGTAACCAGGTTAGAGATCCTGCGTTTAAATTTAATATATTACATTAAAAATATTGATGTTAGGTATTATTCATCAAACACGAACAGAATGAATTTCTGTGTAAAATTTGTTAACATGATCTTTGATGGTCATTGGGTTTAATTCTCATGAAAGAAACACGATTTATATATAAAGTGTCCTCTAAATTAATAATAAAAAGGTAACATAAACAATGCCAGTTGTTTTGCAAGCTATTTAGACAGAAAACCATACTGATTGAGTTTCATGAATGAGGCCCATTGGCACATTATACTTCTGTATGAAAAACATAAATGTCAATAAAATAATAGGACACATAATATACGCAACTAAATACATCAGTGCTACACATTTTTACAAAACTAATACACTCTTTGGCTACTTAACATTCATATGTTACAGTACACTGATCTAAACCCTTAACTTCCACGTTGCTTCAGTGAACATGCTGGTCTGGTGGGAGAGGCCTCCATACACAATCTCCATGACAACAGAGAACAGCTGGGAGATTCTGGAGTTTGATAACATTTTCTCTGTGATGATGAAGTGTGCTTTTACATTTAGCGGATGCATGTGTCCAAATGAGGAACATCACAAGCACTTTATGTATGAGTAGCTTGATTTCTCACGTCTTTTTCTCCATCTGTAAAAAAAAGAAGTTTATATTAGTTTTTTTTTTCAATTGCTAACAAGCATCGTTCAATACTGAAGGCACATTTTAAAAACTCTTCACACATTCAGTGAAACAGAAGTCTATGCGGACCAAACCGTAAATCATTTTTCATTGCTTTCATGCAAAATGTATTCAATGATCACATTTTTCAAAATCCATGAACACTTTTGTCATTCATACTTCACCATCTGCAAAACACTATATTTGCAGCACATTTTTCGAATTCTAACACACTGCTTTCAAAACTGATAAAAGCACATTATGTAAATTAAAACATGAATAATTCATACACTGAAAACATGTTAATTATAGAAAAGCTACAGTATATTCATGTCACTGTCTGTATGAAAAGCATTTGTAATGAATTTTTTTTGAGTACATTTATTCACAGCGGTCTCTTTGGTGCTGGCAGGTGTGATCTGTACCTCAGAGGAGTGTGCCATTCACATGAGGAGTGTGGAGCGTTTTGGCCACTGATGGTCCACTTCCTGCTTCAGACAGAACCTGCACCTCAACTCGGTACACACTCTCTGGCTGGAGCGTGTCTACAGTGAGCGACAGCTGATCCTGAAGGACAAAACATTCACAGATCAATGTTACGGGTGCAATAAAATTCAAGATCTATTGACAGCATTTTCCATTTCAACTTTACTATCAGCATTTAAAAAACTGCAAATATAGGAATAAGAAAGTATTTTAACATAAAAAAATCATCACATTTAAAAAGTATCCAACAAATGGTCGATAAATCAGTCAAAACGTATTTTGTGCTCTACATAGAATCATCTTTTAGTATTTTGTTTGTATTAGTTCTTATCAATAAGCTATGTGACTCACTGGAGGCAGGATGTGTGTTTGGGAGATCAGTGTGCCATTAGTGCTGCTGCTGGACACTTTGACCCAGGAGAACTGGAATCCAGTGACGGGTGTCTGGCCTGTGCTCTCTGGCGACACTTGCCAGCTGAAAACTGCCTGTATGGAGCTGTTCACTGGCTGGAACGACGCTGCCAGTTTCTCAGGCCGCTGCAGGGCTTTTTTAAACTGAGGATGGCGCTCTAGGACAAGAGATTGCACTGGTATGAACGATAAAGGATAAAAAATTCTGTCATAACATTTGCAAAATCCTGGGTGAACCTCAGAAAGACTGCCCGACTCACATTTAAAAAAAAAAAAATCAAAGACAAAAAGACATTTTACATAAAAAATTAAACCGAAGGTTCACAGGCACCTATTGTATCCATTTTATTAAGTCTTCTTCTTCTGCTCTTGAATCTATGGCAGACAATAGAACCACTTGTAGGAAAGTTATAAAATTTGACACACAGATAGAGGACAGTCTCAATATTATCTAGAGCAAATTTAGAGTCTCTAACCCAAACCCTCTAGTGGCACCAACTGTCCAAATTTGTTCATGTTCATGCTAATAACTTTTGAACTGTAAGGGCTATAAAGAAAAATTTCCTTTAATTCCTTGGCTCCAGACGATTTGATTGCACCCTATGATGTCATTTTCCAAAAATTTTCCGCAATTTAGATTTTTACAGAAAACCTACTTTTTCAAACTCCTCCTAGATTGTTGTTCTGATTTACACATAAAAAGTCAGATAATCTTCATGCCATGCCAACAGAGTTATGGAAATCAAGTTGATTAGTCATATCGTTCTCCAATATAACAAATTCGACAAAGAGCCTCATGGCCGTGAGGCTATATCTCTGCAACGTTTTAGCGTATTCAGACCAAACTTGGCGGGTGTTATGACAACCATGACCTGAGGTTTACCTGCACAGTTTCGGAACAGTGTCACCTAGTGGTCAGAATATATGAATTTTTTTTATTTTTGCTTATAACTTCTGAATAGAACTTTAGATTCAGGCCGGCAAGCTGTCAAACAATATCCAATTTTCCCATGTCGACCATTTTGGGTGTTGGCCATTTTGAATTTTATCGTAAAATGCTATATTTTATGAAGGCATTGGAGTATTGTTACGAAACTTGGTATGTGACTTTGGCATGATTTTTTTTCCTACAGAAATTTCTTGGAAAGATATTTTTGCAGTGTTTCGTCAACAGTCCAAAAACAGATTAAATAATAAAACAACCCACTGAAGAGATGTACGTCTACTGTATATCCCTCACAGCCTCGCTTTCATTCCCGTTAAAAATCAAAGATGCCGCTGCTGTGAATATAGAGAAGATGTTTCAATTACTGTACATTCTAAATCTAAGAATATTCCTGTTGATGTTCAGCTCACATTCTCATGATGGACACAAATATTTATAAATGAAAGGTACGGAGCTTCATTTAACCTAGTTTATTAGAAATGACAGCAAACCATAGATAATGCACCAAATTCAATATTTACAAAAACAGTATGCTATATTCTACAAAGATACATCTTTAAAAATGCATTTTATGTCTAAAGAACATTTGCCTAATTTAAGCAGCAGTATCCACAGCACTTTTTCTGCTGTTTGTATTTGCTGTGAGTCATTTGTAAAGGCAGATAGACAGCTAAAGCTGAGACGTATGCTGTAAATCAATCGGATCTAGCCTGATAACTGATACAGTATAAGGCACTGACATATATCACTATTTGTCATAGAAAGTTTAGTATAACATTTCCTTTAATTCCTTAGCTCCAGACGATTTGATTGCACCCTATGACATCATTTTCCAAAAAATTTCCGCAATTTAGATTCTTCAGGCCATGCCAACAGAGTTATGGAAATCAAGTTGATTAGTCATATTGTTCTCCAATATAACAAATTCGACAAAGAGTCTTATGGCCGTGAAGCTATATCTCTGCAACGTTTTAGCGTATTCAGACCAAACTTGGCGGGTGTTATGACAACCATGACCTGAGGTTTACCTGCACAGTTTCGGAACAGTGTCACCTAGTGGTCAGAATATATGAAATTTTTTTATTTTTGCTTATAACTTCTGAATAGAACTTTAGATTCAGGCCGGCAAGCTGTCAAACAATATCCAATTTTCCCCATGTTGACCATTTTGGGTGTTGGCCATTTTGAATTTTATCGTAAAATGCTATATTTTATGAAGGCATTGGAGTATTGTTACAAAACTTGATATGTGACTTCGGCATGATGCCTTGAAGGTAAGCAAGTTTTGGGGCAGTGCCACCTTGTGGTCAAAAATTATAATGAAATTTCAAATAATGCTAATAGGTTTTGATTTATTTTGCCCATTTTATTGAAACTGATCTGATAGATTCTGTGAGTCATACCGAAAGCAATGATACCAATTATGCCATAGTCAAACTTACTGACCACCATTTTGAATTTCCTTGAAAACCTACTTTTTCTAACTCCTCCTAGACCAGTGGTCCGATTTTCACCCAATTCGATTTGATTTATTTAATTATTTATTCATTTATTTATTTTGCATTGCATTAATGAAAACGTCTCAGGTTACGGATGTAACCATGGTTCCCTGGGAACCAGGGAACGAGACGCTGCGTCGAAATGCTAAGGGAACGCCTCCATGTGAACCGGTGTCTGAAACACTTGTCAAATCACGCCAATATCATATTGACCGGCGACAGCCCGTGACATCATAATGGTGCAACCCGAAAGTATATAGGGGGCGCCCAGATAACATATCATCCACTTATTGTCTGAAGGGACTGTATGCAGGCGGGCCCTGAGGCGTGGCTGAAACCATGGGAACCATGGTTACATGCGTAACTTGAGACGTTCCCTTTCGAAAGGGAACTTGTGCTGTGTTGAAACGCTAGGGGAACGATATACCCAAGCTGCCATGCTGAGGGGAGTGCATGCCAACGTATGGCAGTGACAACTGTCAAAATCAAGCAGTTTCAAATGAATTGCCAGACCCACTCTCCCTGCGGATACATAACTGGACTGTCAGTGACAGCACTCCCTATGGTCAAAGCCCAAGCTATAAGCCTCAAAGAGGCCTCCATAATTAACACATAAAGGCCTGCCAAGGCCGCTCAAAGGCCTAGAACCAACAACTCCAACAGAAGGGGTCCCTTTAAGGGAGTGTGGCTAGGGGGCCCGAAGGAACCCCAGCCAGTCACTTCTCAGGGGAACAAAGTCAACCCTAAATGCCACCAGGGAGGCTGACCTGGTTGCTAGCTCTACTAGCAACCTAGTCTGCCAACAACCTGTCTGTTTCCTCAGAAACAGAGTCTCTAGGTACATAAGTCTCACAAAGTGAGGGGAGTTAATCTTCTCGATCCTATGATCTACAAAGCGCCTATGTTTGAAGGTGCTAAGGAGGCTGTGCACTCTAGCAGGGACCCTCGTGAGGGGAGTGCTCCCAGCCTAAGGGCTGATCTAATTGGGAGGTCTCAAGAGAAGCCTTCAACCTAATGACCAGACTTAGATAGCTAAGTACTCAAACCCACCCTCAGAATTAGGAAAGTACAAGCTCTACCTATAAGGTCGACCAGGCTATAGGCTAGAATATGAAGGTGAACTAGATTAGCCAAGCCAGCTACACATAGTAACGTGTAGTCTTAGGGGGTCCAGAAAGGCCAACCACCTGACAGCAAGACCTTGCTGACCGATACCCAACTGCTGGGGACTCACATCAGGGAAGTCTACAGCGGCCAACCACCTGGTATCGAGTCTTAACTGGCAGAGAAGTACCCACACTGTGGGGAATCCACCTTCAGTGGGGCCCACTAAGGCCAAACACCTCGATGGCAATAGTTCACTGGCTAAATGTAGTCATTGCTAGCCGCCATGCACCCACTTATTGGGAGCTGGCTCTCAGGGAGGCCTGCTAAGGCCAGCCACCTGATAGCTAGCTGTCTAGGGCCTGCAACACTGGGGCTCGCCCACAGGGAGGCCTGCTAATACACAGAGAGGCCTACTAAGGGCAGCTACCTGCTAGCTAGCTGTCTAGGGCTTGCAACACTGGGGCTCACCCACAGGGAGGCCTGCTAATTCTCGAAGAGGCCTGCTAAGGCCAACAAACTGAGAACAAGCATTCGCTAGCTGGCAGACACCCACACTGCTGGGGACTCGCCCTCAGAGAGGCCTGCTAAGGCCTACTATCTGAAGCAAATCTATGCACATTTACCAGAGAACCCATTACTGCTGGGGACTAGCCTCGAGGGCAGCCAGCTAGGGCCAGCAGCCTGGTAGCCAGTTCTATGTGGCTAAATACAGCACCCACACTGTTGGGGCTCGCCTTCAGAGAGGCCTGCTAAGGCCATCTATCTGATAGCAAGTCATTTCTAGCTGCCAAGTACCCAAATGCTGGGAATGTACCTGCAGGAAGGCCTGCTAAGGCCAACTACCTGGCAGCGAATCTTCTGGCTACCAGTGCCCAACCAGATGGGGACTCGTTCACAGGGAGAACCAAAGGCAAGTCTTGCTGCTAAAAAGTACCCGCAGTATAGGGGACTCACTCACAAAGAGGCCTGCTAAGGCCTACTTATCCAAAAGCAAGTCATTGCTAGCTGCTAAGAACCCCAAAACATAGGGGGTTTGCCCACAGGGAGGCCCACCAAGGCCTGCTACCTGACAGATTGCCTTCTGCTAGCTATCACATACCCAAAGTGCCGGGGACTCGTTGCTACAACATCCACACTAATGGGGGCTTGCCACAAAGAGGCCTGCTAAAGCCTACTATCTGATGGCAAAGATCATAGTTACCAGAAACCTGTTTACTGGGGGCTGCTCACAGGGAGGCCTGCTAAGGCCAGCTACCCAACAGCACATCTGCTGGCTGCTAAGAGCCCAACATGGTGGGGACTCACTCTGAAGGGAGGCCTGCTAAGGCCAGCTACCTTAAGCAAGTCTAGTAGCAGAGATAAACTGTTTAAACAGCGCCTAAGCTACTCAGTATAAAAAAACCCTTTTACCCTTTAAGGAAGGGGAGTACAAACATACGCTAACATGCCCTGGAGGAGGCCCACCTGGGCCTACTACTGCAGACGAACACGGGCATCAGCTCGTGGCAATGCTCGGGCTACAAGGGAGCGTACTAAATGCTATCCTCCTCGGCCATCTCCTGCTTGGCTGGAAGAGCACTGGCATTTGGACCTGAGGATGCAGATGATAGTGCATCCTCTCCCGGCATCTCTGTCTCGCGAGCCGCCGAACCGTTTGAGAGGTCAACACCCCTCTCAAACTGTTCGGCGAGCTCCATCTGGGAACCCCATGATCTGATTTTCTGCACCATTTTTTGCACCATTATGATATCATGGGCTGTCACCGGTCAATATGATATTGCTGTGATTTGATAAGTGTTTTAGACACCGGTTCATGTGGAGGCATTCCCCTAGCATTTCGACGCAGCACGAGTTCCCTTTCGAAAGGGAAAGGCTTAACTATTTCGAAAGGCTTAACTATTGTGAAAATAATGCCACAATGCAAACCACAGATTTTTTTTTCTTTTGATTTTAGGGTGAAATGTGAGGGTGACATATTTACATGAGATTCACCCAACTAATTTGATGTTGTATCTGATACCAATAACAATAAATCTTTTTGAATGCTCTTGTGCTAGATATCATCTTACCATCTCTGGCACAGGCAGTCAGTTTTTTCCGTCTGCCCATCAGTGATAAGCAAAGTGGAGTAGTAACAGAGGTCATGACCTCAGTCCTCTGCTCTTGTTCCGTAATGGGCTTCACTGCCACACGGTACTTACAGGCAAAAAACAGGCCAGTAATCACAAAATGTGTTCCCTGAAGAGCAGAAAATAGCACAGTTATTACTCAGTATAACAGTATATTGTCTGTGGAAATGACCTCAGAATGAAATGAAAGAGCAAATGAAAAACACAAGTAACTGCATCCTGCTCTGCTGAAAACAAATCAGATAACCGGTTCACCCATCCGTATCATAATGATATCACACTAAGACACGGTCACACATTTCTATTGTGTCCAGTGCCAGTGATGACAGATCATATGTGGAAATACAGCGCTCTTGGGCAGTAGTGCCATTATCTGTTACACTATTCAGCTGCATAAACTTCAGGGAACAAAGAAATCAGATGTACGAACAAGACGCAGTAATAATAAATTCAAGTGTCACGCCAAGGTTTGATAGTGACATCATCTTTTAGTATTAGTATCTGAAATGTAAGAAGATATAATGGTTTGGCGGTATTAGAGGGATCGTTCACCACAAAATCAACATTCTGTCATCATTTTTTCACCTTTTGTATTTTTTATTATTGTAAATGTTTGTCACAACTGTCAGTTGACTGAACTAAATCTGTGGTAAAAGGGCGAGCTGCTTAAGCAGATTGTTTGAAATGGAACATTTGTATGTCATCGTCTGTATGGGATAGGTTTACTTAAGATAAAATCTATAAATAACATTAAAAATATGCAAATGAATGCCCAAGCATCTTTCATACTGCTGTAGCAGTTTTGCCCTACTACGGAAGTATTTGGCAAAAGCAAAAAAAAAAAAAAAAAAAAAAAAAAATTGTTTTCATTAAATTTTGGCATGTTTTGAATGGTAAAAATGTGCTAGAATTGTTACAGGTTCACTAGTTTTGTGTTTCTTGGTTTTGATATTTGGACTGTTATTTTGAAGTGTTTTTCTATTTCCATTGTTCCCAGTGTTTACTTCCTGTGTTTAGTCCCATAGTTACCCTTGTTAGTTTCTACAGTTACCCCCATTTGTTACCTTATCGATTCATTTCGATCACCTGTGCCATGTCTAGTCCCTTGTTATCCCTTGTATTTATACTCCTCTGTTTGAGTCTTTGTTTGTTCGGCTAAATGAAACCTTTTATTTTGGTTTCTGTGTTTGGTAAATTAATTCTGGTGCATCACTTGTTTTTACAATTTATCACCACACATTTTGTTTTCCTGCATTTTTATTAAATAACATATGGTATTTATTTATTTATTTTTTTAATTTTTTTTTTTTTTTTTTTTTACTTAAACACTTGAATTAGGTAGCCTTGTTATCACTTTCCCAACATTTGTCTCATTATTCTTAAAAGTAGGCTAATGGAAATTATGTTTACAACAATAGCTGCAAGCTAGGTTTATGGCCTGGATGGGTGTGAGACTCCCGGCCTGAAATTGTGTCACAGAATGGCATTAAATTATTTGTGAATATTTGTAAGTTATTCGTGGCTTGAAACAGCTGGAAAATTGACAGTGTGCATTTCTATGGATGTTTTGCTTTCAGGCAGGCAAACTAAAACCAATAAAAACATTTCTGTTAATCGAAATAAAGCTGAAATAAAATGTAAGGCTAGTTAAAAAAATTTAAAAAAAGGAAAATTAGAAATGTTCCCTTAGCAATAAATAAGGCAATAATGTTTCCTTGGCAATAAATATTTTCCTGACCGAACTGATGTGATTGACCGACAATTTAGAATTAAATTAAATTAGAATGGATAAGTGTCTGTCACCCATTAAAAATACCAACATTTGTTTTCCAGGGGTTAGTTTTACATACACAAATATAGTAATTTTTCTTTCGTTTTGTTAATCTGTTATGTTAATTATTTAATATTCCGCATATAGGCCTATTTATTCCTTATATATAGCCTATATAACTTTATTTAGTTTTTCTTCGTTCACAGAAGCTCTGGTGCGCGATGTGACATGAATCCTCATGCTCTGTTGTTTATGCTGCTATAGGAAAAAAAATCCAAGTGATAGCGCAGATCGCCTCACACGTGAACTTGACATCGCAGCCTGTTAATTATAAAAATAAAATAGTCAACTAAACCCAAAACCATTTTTGCGCATGTGAATGCTTTTACGTGAATATTTGAAGGCGAGTGAAGTGCACAGCTCAGTTTATAAAATAAATAATACTATAGCATCCAAATACATCAGGAGCTTGAGCCCCTGACCCTTTGATCACAAAAGTGAAAGTGCCCTTTGCGGTAGTATCGTGATGCCCCCCGCGTTCCCATTTCTCCTCCCCCGGAACGCGATTTCTACCAAGGGAGACCCACAACCAACCTTTGTCCATCACTGGATGCTCACATTTAAAGAGGTTAGCCAATCAGAGCAGAGGTCATTAAAACAGTTACACTGTTACACCGCAGGGAAATTTCCACATTTCACTTGATCTTAAAAAAAGAACAAAATGGCCTCTTCAGACAATCTTAGCAAAGAAAGTATGTGACACTGTAAACTGATGAGACACACCTGAACTGTGGCTGTTTTCTCGCCTTTCGTTACGTTATTGGCACAAACTTCAGGATACCATCTCAGAACATATGAACTGGAATCCTTTTGGCTTTCTACAAAAGTAAACAAGACAGAATGTTGTAGATTACGTTTTTCCATTTCTGAGGTTCTGCCTCCTCCACAGAGGCAGCATGAACATATTTTCAGGGATCAACTACATTTTGCTCCCAGCTTTCTGTTTCCATACGCAAGCAACATGACATCTTTCTACAAACCCGCGTCAGGTCGCCATCCCCCTTCATCTGTTTTTGATTTCACACTCGTACCGGCATTATTAAATCACTCTTCATGCCTTTCTTTCCAGGAGATAACAGTAAATCAACACCCTGTATTTATGGGTACTTGTGGTTTCACTGGAATCTTCCCTTTGAAGGCTGTCATGTCGCCAAATGTGTATTTTTGGAACACAGTTACTAAGCAGATTGTGAATAATCTGTTGGAAAGAGTGTAGAGAGGACATCCCTGCGAGATTGTCTTTTTTTTGTGGATAGATAATATTTATCTCTGGTAACGTTCTTCCATAGATCATTAGTCACGCTGTTGCTTTGGCAGTGACTTGTTTAAGGGGACACATGGATTCGATGGATTGTCAACAAACCAATATGCTTTGTGTGACTGGTGTGAAGTCATGTGAGAGTGTTTTTTGTTGGGAGACAATTCTTGCTGAGAAGTAAACTTTGAATGACCTCAGTCACACTACCTTGGTTTATAGAAAGAAGCTCACTTGCCTTGGATTCGGCTCTTCCAGAAGACCTTGACCTGCAGCTGGTTGTCGTGATAATGAGGGGCGGCTGCCTCTAGCCTCAGGATACTGGGAGAGGAGTGGGATATTGGAAGCTCATTAGAGAACTCTCCAGAAAGATGGCCATTCCCATAAGAGGATGCTAGAATGAGACACGAGATTCATTTACATTTGCCAATAGTCTTTATTATTTGAATAAACAAATTTTCAAATTTAATCTCCATGTACAACATCTGTGGTATGGAGGTGACCAAAAACAACTAAGTAGAAATGGTCTCACCTGCCTAACTGTTGGATAATTTATGAAGTCTATTTTTAGGACCAAACTTTTACAACAAAATTTGTTGCACTGCCTTTAATTTATGCTGATTTACATAAATAAAATAATTACTTTAATTGTTAAAATCTTTACATTTTAAAGACAATTAACATCTTAAAGAGGACCTATTATGCCCTTTTACAAAGTCTTGGTTTTGTTTTTGGGCTCTACTAGAGGTTTTCATGTTTGAATGTTAAAAAAACACCTTATTTTTAATATATTTGACATTTTTGCAGCTCATCTCTTTCCAGTCTGTCAGTCTGTTTAGTTCCTTTCTCTATGAAGCCCCTCCTTCTGAAAAGCGTAATGTGCTCTGATTGGCCAGCTGGACCAGTGTGCTATGATTAGTCAAGGGCTTTGAGTGTGTTTGGGAAATGTCCTGCTCTTTACCATAACCATGAGTTTCAAGACAATACTAACTAACTCAACCAGGCCACGCCCTTTTATTTTGTGTATGCGTTGGGTAGGAATTATTTAAATGAGGAATATTGTGATGTATTTGTTCCTGGATGAAAACTCAGGACTACAATGGAGGTGTTTCAGGGAGTTCAGTGCACACTGATATAGAGAATAACTTCCTTTAGAGGGACTTTGTGCTTTGGAACTTTGCAGAGCTTTTTCATGCTCAAACAGCAACATTATACACTAAAGAAAGGTGAACATGAAAAAAGCATAATAGGTCCTTTTTAACAATCCAAAAATAGGGTTAGGTTTCATAATGCAAAATATAATTTCTTATGGGTTTCTCATGATTTTGGATTGAAATGTGACAGGGCATGTTTTTATAATATTTACCATCATAGATGGTAATAGAATAAAGTTATTTTTGTCCTTCAACAAAAATATTCTTTTAACTTACCCTATAGACTTCTCACTATAAATGTGTAAATTCAATTATTGTCTTTGGTAATCAATAGCATATCAAAACTACGCTGAAAATAACACCGAATAATATTTCAAATACATCTTAAAGCAAATGCTAAATGAAACAGTATTGTTGCATTCCATCCCACTTGAAAAAGTGCAATAGATTGGAACTTGAAGTGTGACTTCCAACTTGAAAACTCAAAGGCAAAGATTTTCAACCACAATTCGTTGAGGTGCATGATGTCATGTGAACATGGGCATAAACATTCACTTATAAGATAATAAAACGTATCAATGAATCAAAGTTAATACATTTAGCCAACATTTGACATTTGATCTTCACTTCAGAGGTTGCTTTCATAGCTCAGGAGATGTAACGGAGGTCTCATTCAAGTATCAACTTTAGTCACAGATGTTTCTCATAAAATAAAAAGACAATTGTTGTACAGAATACAGCTATAAAATCAATGTGGATGGCATTGCTCAGATTTAATTTTGGATGGTTATAATGAGAAGTGTTTGAGTTCATTTTGAAATCTAAAACTTCTGATCTTGGCAAATATAAGCAGTTTGAGATGTTGAAATATCTTCTGAAACTCTAGAGGAGAATATTAGGATTTTTTTCTTTTTTCTCAGGAGAAACATCTGAGAAGAAGTTAAGCAAAGATCTCCATTAAATCTCATTGATGTCTAGAAGAAATATCATTAAAGAGACTGCAATTGTGATTTTTTCCCCCCCCACAATTGTATGGGTTCAGACGTCATCTTACGTTATCAAGTAGGAATATCCCAAATCTTTGGAACTTTCTAATAAAACACAACATTTGATTGCACTGAAAAAGGAGATAATATTTCCTATAATAAAATGACAAAAAGAAAGCACTGACTTTTTAAATTATATTTGTTTCTGTTTCAATGACAATTCTTCCTTGTTCATAAACTGTGACTAATGAAATCTTGGGTTCAGCATTAGGCAGTCTGCAATACATTACTGTAAGGGAATATGGAGATATTTTGTAACTGATGTGGTGTTTCAGAGACCTCAAGAGAAATAACAGAGAGCTGATAAACCCAGAGGGGAAAATATTAAAGACATAGAAGAAAGAAAGTGGAAAAATGACTGGAAAGCAAAGAAGAAGAAATTTCATTTTTAGAAAAATAGATTATGTCTTTGAATATTTCAGACTGCTCAAGTAAAAGAACTAAACAGAGTCATACTAAAATTATCATATCTCTTCACTTTTTGTCTGGAAGGTCTATCCAGGTAATTAAAAAAAAACAGGAATAACAACAACAGTGGAGATGAGGAACTTGTGTGGGGTTAACTGCAGTCCTCTTGAGGTGAGTAAACGGGGTCGTGCCCTTCAAACCCTCTCCTGCTGAGCCACAGTACTGTTGGACTCAGATAAGCTCTGGATGCTAATACAGGGCTGAAATGTGCTGCCTCTGGGAAAGGTTAACCTCATATACTTCTGTGCCAAAATCTAAGTCACCGTAAGAGGACAACATTTCTGACAAAACACTCTCCTCTCCAAAGAAGGTTTTCTGTGTTTTTAATGGCTCTGCTGTGCTGCAATTATCAACGGCACCACTGATTCATGGTAAAAGGAGGTGGCCAGAATCAAGAGAGAGAGCAAATATTTTATTTCTGACACCCCTTCATTTGTACCCTTTTCAATTTACTTAGTAAAACTGATTGAATAATAAAATAATGAATAATAAAAACTGAATAATAATAATAATAATATTAAAATTGGCTCACACTCTGAAAACAATTAATTATGAAGTTTCATAATTAATTTTCCAAACATTCATATAAATCTTTCAAAGTATGCAGAAAGTCAAACCAGATCTCTCTTGCAGAGTTCTTACTGGTGGCTGCAGCGGTGATGAAGGAGAGGTGAGCTCGGCTGCTCTTGAGTCGATTCTGACCCCAGTAAGAGATGGCCTGAATCTGTGCTGTGTAGTGTGTGTTGGGCTGTAGACCATGAAGCTCCATCTCCGTTACATCCTACAGGCCATAAAAACAAGACATTAGCATTAATGGTTTAGCACTAAAGGTGCGTTCAAAATTAGAGTTGTTTGGGTGAATTTTCGCAGGGCGAAATCCAGGCATTTCAATAGGAATCCATGCAAGTGTAAAAGGTTAAAGTTAGTCACACCGATTCACCATGTTGAACTACAGAAAGCTACTTGGTTTGAAACATAGGCGTAATTTGCGGGTGGGACGGGTGGGACATGTCCCCACCAATTTTTGCCAGTGTCGAAATTGTCCCCACCACTTCTCACGGCACAGATGTACCTAATACAAAATAAACATCTATATTTGATTAGCAATTTATTAATTTGTTCATTAAATAAGAGGGGATCTGGCGCTGGAATGTATTGTTTTTTAAATCACCCTGAGTGCTCATTGCCACTGTCAATGGCACAAGTGTTCTCTTGGCACTCGTGCACACTGTGCAGTCTTCACATAGACGAGTGCTTCAATCTATCCCTTCACCATTGCGGAGACACTCTATTCGTTTCAGTGAAATCACAAAACAAAATGCACACAAACATGTCCGTGCTCTTGATATACAATCACTGATGAACACCTTTGTTTTTAATGAAAAAAAAAACAAAAACTATACGAGGGCGGATTAGAACCCAGGACCTCTCTGACACACTTAACAAAAGGTCAGAAGGTCTCCCATTCATGTCAAACATTCTATAATAAATAATAAGTAGTAAGTGTGCATTTACAGAAAAATGGCATATGTGAAGAATTTAGGCAGTATTTAGGCCCTGCACAGTACAGAGGCTGCACATATTACAGTTACAAATTACCTGCTTTTATCATCTGCTCGCGCTTGTTTCTCAATTCTAGTACCACTGAATCTTAGTGCTGCCTTTGACACCATAGATCATGACATTCTCTTGGATAGGCTGTAGAATTTGGTTTGCATTAGCAGACTTGGAATTGGCATGATTTAAGTCCTGTTTATCTGACTATTACCACTTTGTTTATGAGTGCCACAGGGCTCAGAGTTAGGTCCTCTGCTTTTCTCCTTATATATGCTTCCTTTTGGAGACATTATCAGGAAACATGAAATTAGTTTTCCTTGTTATGTCGATATTCAGTTCATTTGAAAAAGGTTTGCATTCCAAATGTTCCATTTCATTGTGTTCCAAAGTTCAAATTTAGTGAACCCTGACATGCAATTTCATATCATTTGAAGACGTGTGAGGAACAGAAGATTGATACATCACAGCATGACATCTTAGCTGAATTAAAAGAACACAAACTTGCATAAGAGTGGAGTAGCACTCTTATGTTGTTTAAAGTCACATTACCAGAACAACTGAACAGTTGTAGAACAGCATTTTACAACTTAAAGCAAATGCTAAATGAAAGTTATGGCATATGCTTTTGAATTTGAAAAGCTATTTCATGCATTCATGACTTCAAGACTAGATTATTGTAATGTGCTCTGGGTGGGTGTCCTGCAGAGTTATTAAATATGCTTCAGGTATTACGCTTGCTGCATCTAGAGTCTTACTAGAACAAAGAAATGTGATCATATCAGTCAATTTTATTGTCACTACATTCATACACATTTCAAAATTCTGCTAGTTACTTATAAAGTTTTGAATTGTCTGACTTGACTCCTTAGTACCTAAGCGAGCTCAAAACACACTATAGTCCATCATGTTCATTTTGGTCATTTAATAACACTGAGAATATAAAAATTCTCTGCAGGAGGTAGATCCTTTTCATATTTGGCACTGAATCTCTGGAATAGCCTTCCCAGCATTGTTCAGGATTCAGACACACTTTGTCAGTTTAAGTCTAGACTACAGGCCCATCTCTTTAGCCAAGCATACACCTAATTCATCACCTAAACACATGGTTTTGCTGCATTAGTTAGGTCAACCAGAATAAAAAACACTTCTCATATAATATAAGTCATAATTATTATGTGAAAGGTATCTATGCTAATACGAGTATAAATCATTAATTTAAGGTTAACTGCTGTTGGACAACAGCCAAAAGCGTCTATGCAATCAGCCCAACTACAGTTTCACTGTACAGATGGACTTTAACAAGAATAATCAGCCAGGTTAGCCAAGAACCTATAGGGTTAGTGTTTGATGACCCATTAAACTTGACAACTGGAATGTTCCTTTCAAATAGTGTAAATAAGCATCTGAAGATAATCCAGAACACTGCAATGCAACATTACACCTCTTTCACTCCATTATTTTAGTCCTCTGGCTACCTGTAGCTGCCTGCATCAAATTCAAGACTCGGACATTGATGTTCCTCCATCCTCTGCCATCAGTTAGTAGTGCCTGGTGGTACCATCACTATGAGCAGTGGGTTCACTCAAAAATGAGCACAAAAGAGGAAAAGTCCTCAATTTTTTTTTATATACATCAAATGTAAATTTATGTCCCTGTTGCACTTCATTTTCCTGGTTAAATAAACATAAACAATTCTATTCTGTATCTTTACAATATGTAATGTTCTATTTATTAAAACCAAGTATAAATTTCATAACGTTAGTGTTTTAGTGCATTTTTACATTTATTTCAAAATAATAACGAAAGGCAGTAACAATTTAAACAATATATAACTTTTTCAATAGTCATCTTATTTTCAGCATTTCAGTCATCAAGCTTGTACGCATATCCAATCATAACCGATCATATACCATTCATTCTCAATTACCCCCCACCAAATGCACCACACACTTTAGGGGTTCTGTTTTAACTCTTTGGGATCAAGGGAGGCGAGCCTCCCACTGTAACTTTACCTGTGGGTGTCGCTGTTGGACAGTATTACTTATAAAAACAGGTGACTTTTACACTTTTTAAAGTCACATTTTGTAATATTTGCGTCATTTTATTTTTGTATTATCGATTATTTTCTCATCCAGTTTTTTTGAGGAGGCACTGCCCCCCTTGCCTCCTCGGAGTAAACGCCCCTGACTATGAGGTACAAAGTTGCTTACTTAAACCATCATACTGTATGTTCTTCTGTGGTGGAACATGTTTCCAGCCTTCACCCAATCTGCTCACTCGAGACCATCACAGCGAGACCTCTACGTTTATTTGAAAACATGTGGAGCCCTGCTGGTCTCAGTGCAGGATTCATGTTTAAGAACTGGTCATGATACCTCAGAGTATCATTTTGGGGTATCTGAATGGCATCTCCATCACAGAGAACATGTACAATAATGTGAGATTTTTTTTAGCTATTAAGAGCAACCTTGCTAAGCCATTAAAAACTTACAATGATTTTGTCCAGAAGTCACATTGAACAAGTCATCATGTTATCTTCATCTATTACTGTAATCTTTCAAATAAAGAGTGCAGATGGAGTAGTTTCTGTGCGTATAAGAGACGAATAGTGCTGTTAAATGAGCCATACTTTTGTCATTCTTAAATTCTAAAATAACAGACATATAGGGCCACTGTGCATTTAGTTTCAACTAAGTTGTGTTTTTTGGATTTAACAGATTCTTAATTCCAGGCAGTTTGAAAATGATCTGACATTTTCTATTACTCTCAATATCTCTTAAATGCTTGGAGTGATCCATTCTGAGAACAAAAATCTGTCAGCTGAAATAGGTCTTTATAGGCTACTGTTCAATAAAATAGATTGCTTTCTCAGACATAGAGGTTATTGCATTGTAAAAACAAATTACCTAATCAAAACCATTTGAGAGCTGTGGCTTTCAGGAGAGCACTTGGACTACAATAAAATATGCTGATCACTAGGCCAGCTGCGTCTTTGTTTTGCGGTTGTTGTGGGGAACCGACTTAACTGGCTCTAGCACTTTACTACATCACAGGTGGGGCACATGAGTCCAACACCTGCGAGGCAGCGGTGGCCAAAAGGGAGTAAGGCTGACCAGTGAAAACATACGTTTAAATCCTTAAACTCAGTTGCAGATTTAGCACTTCCTGGGTCTGACATTTCAAGACTGAAACCAAGAAAAACAACTTGGGGAAATTTCTCCCCTCTCTGAGGCTTCAGGTTCAACTTTATGAGAGAAAGGTAAAAATTGTGCTCTAACCTCGACAGCCTCAACAAGATTTTGGCCACTATCCGCAGCCTCGGTCTGGCTTAATTTTCTTATTCATTCTTCTGAAATGAACTTTCCACATACATAAACACTGAACGCAACCCCCTACAGGTTCACAATTTAGCAGAGATATAAAAGTATGCATAGTATTTGAGAGAACATGCCAGCAGAAGGGTGAGACAAAGGGCTGAGCTCAGGAGGGCTTACCCCATCTGTGACCCGTCCAGCCCGGCTCTGGCTAGTTGGGGGTGTTCCTCGAGTGTTCCAGGTCACCTTGTAATGGTGGACCACCAAGTCGCTCTCCCTGGGGGCCTCCCACAGGACCAGAACACTCACCGTGCCGTCAGAGTGAACCGTCTGGTTCCTTGTTCTGGCATTCTGTGGGGTCTCTGGGGGAAACGGATCTGAAACAGAGATGTGAAGGTGCTTCTGTCAGACCACTGCTTTTCATCACACTCTTGTCAACTTATTTGTGTTCACCCAACATGACCTGAGGTGAACCATAGAAGAAACATCAGAACATATGCAAAAGACAGGAGAATAACTGCAGCAGGACAATTGATGCACAACTATAGTGCACATGTGACATTTTCAGGGATGTGATTTTTACATATTTACATGGATTTTTTAAGTGCAGTTCCACACAAACTCTATCTACGCAAGTGCTGACTTTGGGTCGCTTGGTTATTAAGAGAGCTGGTGTTCTTGAAATAAGAAAAGATCAAACAATTGTTGTCTTTAGTGTTTCTTGGTTCCATGTGGAGTGTTTTCACAAGCCACCGTAGTGTTCAGCAGGGTTTTTTTTTGTTTTTTGTTTTTAAATGCAGAAAGTTTTCTGTAAGGGTTGTGTTAAAGAGTAGTATTAGGGGATAGAATATATCATTAGCTCAATTAAAAACAACCACAGCAACAACAAAAAACATTACTCCTATGGAGAGTCTACATAATTATATAAAAATAAGTTAGTGTGTGAGATGGTATCTTTCTGTTGATGTGGCAAAGAGAGGGATTCCAGACATGAGTTGAAAAGTGTGCTTGTATAAGTGTGCTAATGACGGATGTGGAGTGTGTCCACTACCGCTGCTGGGAGAGCCACACCCCCGCACTTGACCGCTGCCAGTGATGTGCAAATAATCCAGACAGAACAAAAGTGTAGACATAACATTCAGTCTGTGCCTCATTTTACTGTAAGCACACCCATCAGAACCTTAAAAACAGTTATGACTATAGATGCAGAAATATTGACTCATGATCTTATAAGCTTGTTAAATGGTTAGTTCACCCAAAAATGAAAATGATCCCATAATTTCTCATCCTCAAGCCATCCTAGGTGTATATGACTTTCTTCTTTCAGCCAAACACAATCAGAGTTATATTAAAAAATATCCTGGCTCTTCCAAGCTTTATTATGTGAGTGAATGGTAGCCTAGACTTTGAAGCCCAAAAAAGTGCATCCGTCCATCATAAAAGTAATCCATATGGCTCCAGGGGGTTAATAAAGGCCTTCTGAAATGATGCAATGTGTTTTTAAAAAAAAAAAAAATCACTATTTATAACTTTATAAACTGTAATCACTAGCTTCCAGCTACGGCCATCCAAGCGTTCATGAGAAAGTTGAGTTCCGGCGGAAGGATGACCTCTGACCTGAAGTATGACGTAGGACATATGACAAAAGCTTAGCATAAGCTCAGGTGAGAATTGATGAACGTGGAAGCACAAAGGATAGAGCAAAACAAAACACCGGTCATGAATTAGAAGTCTTCCACCGGAACTTGACTTTCTCATGAATGTGTGGATGGCCGTAACCGGAAGCTAGTTATTACATTTTGTAAAGTTATAAATATGGATATTTTTCTTACAAAAATGCATCCCCTCCAACTGCAAGAGCAGACACTGTTGCGAGAAAGCACATTGGAGATTAATATTTTGTAAATAAAGTGGTAAATTATGTTTTTTTTGTGCAAACAAAGCACTCGCATCGCTTTGTGGAGTCACATCAATTACTTTAATGATGTCTTTACTACCTTTCTGGGCCTTGAAAGTGGTAGTTGCGTAGACTGTCAATGGAGGGACGAAAAGCTCTCCGATTTTATTAAAAATATCTTCATTTCTGTTCCGAAGACGAACGAAAGTCTTACGGTTTTGGAACGACATGAGGGAGAGTAAATGATGTCAGAATTTTCATTTTTGGGTTAACTAACCCTTTAATATTATTTTATCTGCAAGCACAATTTTCTGAAATATACTTTTAAGATCTGAAGTACACTACAAGCGCACATTCTTCTTTTTCATAAAGGATGCTAAGGGAGGTGTTAGTGGTTGCTAAGGTGTTCTGGGAGCCTGGTTCTTACTTACATTTTATCATTGGCCAGGCAAAAACCATATGTCGAATAATTTAGAAAAGTAACAGCACACCTTCCCTCAACAACTCACACTATTTGAGATATTATTCATGATTGTAGCATGTAGAATTAGTCACTAACCTTAGGCATGAGCAATATTAATAGTGATACTTGACTTAGCACACACACCAATATGTTGGCATTAGTGGAATTGCATTGGCATGGTTCAAATCTTACTTATCTGACCGTTATCAGTTCGTAGTAGTAAACCAAGAGATGTCATATCGATCACAAGTTCAATATGGAGTATCCAAGGCTCAGTTCTAGGACCGTTGCTTTTCACTCTGTACATGCTACACTTGGGAGATATCATTAGGAAGCATGGCGTTAGTTTTCACTGTTACGCTGATGATACTCAGCTCTATATTTCTTTGTGCCCTGGCGAAACTTACCAAATCACAAAATTAATGGAATGCATAGCTGATATAAAAAATTGGATGACCAGTAATTTCCTACTACTAAACACAGAAAAAACAGAGATTCTAATTATTGGACCAAAAACCTCTGCACGTAATAACCTAAAATACTGTAACACTTGATGGCTGCTCTGTTAAGTCTTCGTTGTCAGTTAGGAACCTGGGTGTGCTCTTTAATACCAATCTCTCATTTGAAAGTCATGTTTCTAGCATCTGTAAAACCGCATTCTTCCATCTTAAAAATATATCTAAACTATGACATATGCTTTCAATGAAACATGCGGAACAGTTAGTTCATGCGTTCATGACCTCAAGGCTAGATTACTGTAACGCTCTACTAGGTGGTGGCACATAATCAGGCACAGGCACACAATTATTCATTATATTTAATGAATTACCCATAAACTCACTCTATCAAAGTTCTGTGAACCCATCCCCCTAAAACTGCAACTAGCATCCCAAACGTAGCTAACACACAGGCAGAACTAGGTGTCCTGTTATAGATACATGGTACTTTTACGATCAGAAAGAATTTTGCAGAGACTAGTGACTCTGACTTCATTCTTTCCGAGAAGGACAAATAAACTCTTAATCCTATGTATTCTCTATATAACCACTTGGGAAATGCATAAACATGTATCCAATTTTCCCATCTCATGACTTTCCTTTTATAGGCCTTATTCTATGTATTAATTCTCTCCTTTGAACTATTTTGGTATTAATGTTCCAGAGTTGCAAATGTACAGTTAACTGAAATTACATTGGTAGCATGTTTGGTATCTACGGACTCCAACTTTCGTTTCCTATTTGGTAATTTATGTTACATGTTACTAACTCTGTGACACATTAGTATTATAAGAATCTAGAGGGTTCTTCTCTCATTCATCCAATCCAGTTTCTTATGCTAATATCCTGCCAAAGTCACAAAGACTCAAAAAAGTGTCCCTCCAAGGGGGCAACTCCTTATTGGCTCGGACACCTTAAGAGGGTGTGACATCTTCACCCCTTATATTCACTGATCACAAGATCAAGCTCTCTTCTCTTTTACTGACAAATGCTGATGTTAAGATGATGCTGTGAGAAGCTAGAAGCTTCTAAGGAACCCCCAAGCTTGTGCCAGGCTTCGGCCTAGACCTTCCATTCACCAAAGATCCTCTGAATCCAACTGGTTCTCTTTCATCAAGACAATATCAGCAAAGATTCAACAGGAGCCTCCACAAATCGCATCAGGACAGTTTTAATTTAACTTGGAGAGACATGCAAGTATCAAACTTAGTCTCATTATCTGATACATTGAATATCCTTACCCCTTTTAAAGAAGAGCCTGTTAAAACTAAACTGATGGTTTGCTCAAGGCTGTTGATCTGCTGAATTTCAAACAATGCTGTAACTTCTTGCTTTAATATACTCTGCTTCAACTCTCTCTACCCCTTGGTAAACTGTATGCATGTATGTTAGAGTAATTAAGTATTTAGTCTAGTTAATAAAGTCTTGTTCATGTCACACGTAAAGTTGTCTATGTTTCACGCTCATATACTGGAGTCCCTATTCATGCAGATCCTGACTACAGGCTCTGAGTAGTACTGTACAATAAGATTGTTATTTCCCATAACCTGGAAATGAACATTTCTTAGAATTAATAAACAATTAACACTGTGTGTTCATTGGACAACAGGTTAATTGATTGTAATATTAATTTTATTAAATTAAGTTAATTTTATTAACTGATCCAAATATTTATAATTAATTATAACTAGTTACGATTAATTATTCATATTTATTTTGAGCTAATTTGCTACAGTGGTTGCCCTGCTCGCTTGACAAACAAACTACAGCTGGTCCAAAACGCAGCAGCTAGAGTTCTTACTAGAACCAGGAAGTATGACTAAACACCTGGTTCTGTCAACACTGTATTGGCTCCCTATTAAACATTGTATAGATTTTAAAATCTTGCTAATCACTTACAAAGCACTAAATAGTTTAGCTACCCAGTATCTGAGTGAGCTCTTAACACATTATAGTCCTTCACGTCTATTGCAATCTCAGAATTCAATATTGCATTCAGATTTATTAATACCTAGAATATCAAAATCAACCGCAGACGGTAGATCCTTCTCCTATTTGGCACCTAAATTCTAGAACAATCTTCTTAGCATTGTTCGGGAAGCAGACACACTCTGTCAGTTTAAATCTAGACTAATTTACCCTGGCATACACATAACACATTATCAATTTATATTTTCAAATCCGTTAAAGGATTGTTAGGCTGCATAAATTAGGTCAGCCGGAACCGGGAACACTTCCTATAACACCAGATGTACTCATTACATCAGAAGAAGAATGGCATCTACGCTAATATTAGTCTTTCTGTTTATCCCAAGGTTTACCGTAGTCAGCCGGATTCAGGCCGTATCCAGATCAGATGGAGGACTTGTGCCTAGACACGACGACAACGCAGCCCTGAAGTGTCAGCAGAGATTGAGTCAACTAGATCATCCCTGTGAAGGCCTCACCAACACAACAGCCAGTGGCACAGATTCCCACAAAACTGTCCCAAATCGGCGTGATGAATACGATCTTCAACTAGATGGAACTGGACCAAATATTTTGACTGTTGCAATCCAAATCGGACTTATGACCTGTAATGTTGCCTGAATCATAATCATGCACTGTTCGCTGTTGGCCAGAGGAGAACTGGCCCCCCGACTGAGCCTGGTTTCTCCCAAGGTTTTTTTCTCCATTCTTATCACTGTTTGTCATCTGATGTCACCTGATGGAGTTTGGGTTCCTTGCCACTGTCGCCTCTGGCTTGCTTAGTTGGGGACACTTAATATTCAACAATGTTTTTGATCTGCCTGCATTGACACCATTGTATGCGAACAGAATGACACGATGACATCACTGTTTTCTCCAGTGCTGATATATAGATAAATGAACTAATTATTGATTTTTACAACCGAATGAATCAATACTGAATTTACTTAAGCTGGACAAAATTGTTCACCAGTTATCATTGCATTGTAAAAAGCACTATATAAATAAAGGTGACTTGACTTGACTTGACCAGTAATGCATTCCATTTTGTTTCAAAGACGCACAGCAGAAACTCTGTTTCCAATTAAAGCAAAAGGCCAGCTGCTTTACCTTGGAGGCCAATCAGTGTGCTTTCATTTTCATTAACCATGACAGAGAAAAGATACTTTGATATGTCAGTTTACCTCACATGCTAATGTCATGCCTGTGGGCTGCTTCTGAAGAGACTGTGTTTGGTCTGCGGGTCCCATTGATGTCGGTTTCATTTCAGACTGGGGGGCAGCAACAAAACAAAGCACATAATGGCTAGTTCACTAGCACATAACTGTCACTTTGTTTTTGTTCTCACAGAGTCATTAAGTCACGCAGGGTCCTTCATCTGCAAGTTTCCCTCCAGCAACAGCAGCCACGCGCCCAACCTCTGACCTCAAGCATACTTAATTCGACCCCTCCCAACCCTTGGACTTCACATTCTCGAGCAGTTTCATGTTTAAGGCTTAAAATAGGATGAACGAAATCCATGTGGTAGAAAGTTCTTTCCAAGTTCTCTACAGAATGTTTTGTGCAAATTTTGTGTTTATGTGTCAATGGGTTCTGGAGATGCCTGCGCCAGTGGATAATATATGAAATATTGCTTCAGTGTTGGAGCACGCTAATTTTCGTTTCACTTTGAGCTAATGCTTGTTGACTGTCTTGACATGAGGCAGATCGGGCATTGAGAAACAGCTTGGATGACACTCCCAGGGCATCAGTGGAAGATGTCAGATATTTCTCACACTCGATTTATTCTTGCTCAGTTTAGCACACGCTCTCCAAGAGTTTGTAATCTTTCAAAATAGCAGAAGGTTTGATTCCAGTCATTGTTGGCAGCGGGTCGAGTGTTGCCTCAGTCTGTGTGTAATTATATCTTGGCCTCGGTGTTGAGCCGGGCTTGCACTCGAAACATGCCAACGCAAGCACCCCTGAGGTCTTGAATGATATGGGCCGTATCATTCAGATCAGAGAGTATCACAGATATGAAATTAAATAAACTGGTACCAAAAAACTTTTGTTCAAACGTATCCAAAACTGAAAGTCCAGGTTTGAATCTGTTGCCGAGTTTGATTTCAGCTTGCCCAGAAGGATGTTTTTCGCATCCATGGAAAAGCTTATTTCATACTATTAGAAACATGTTTCACATCTGACATACTGAGCACTGGCCAGATCCTGAATGCAGGAGGTGTTGTATTTGTGTGTATGTGTATGGGTGACCGTGTGTCTGCAAGACCTCAGTCAGAGGATTTCTGGGGTTTATGGCAGAGTGGTTTTCCAGAGGTGGCTGATGGCAGTGATGCAGTACTGCTGCGGTCTCTGGTTTGTCCTTTGGGGATTGCACATTCTCTGCACTGCACTGTGTCACAGACACAAAGCCTTTAGCAGAGCGTAAACTAAATTCTGAATGGCTAGGGGTCACCAGTAAAAGTGAGTTTTTGCTCTGGAGACATAAACCAACTCATTGAACAACATGGAGCCAGTGGCCAGTTGCATAAACTACTTAGACTAGTCTTAAAAGTTAGATTTTTTTCCTTCAAGACTGGCCCTAACTTTTTAAAGTCAGTTACATATAAAGGTAGATCCCTCTAATTTGAATTGGAAAAGTAAGGCTGATTACCTCTTATCTAACTGCTAGTTGGTCAAACTAATTCTTAAGACACAGTCTTAACACAGTGGCCAAGTTTATGCAAATGGCCCCAGGGTTAGGTGCTTCTACATCAGTGTTATTCACCTATCATTCCCCTCTGATTTTAGGGATAAGTTATGGGTAGGGTTAGGTTTAGGGTTAGGATTAAATTTTTGGACAGGAATGTTGTTCCAGGATCAACAAAATATGTTGATCCAGGAACATGTCTTAGTTGGCAAAATCACGGTTACCATATTATGTTGCGGATCAATTTGACCCAAATAAATTTTTATCGAAAATACTGGTAAACCTATGATTTTTCTTGATATTGTGTAACTTTTTCTCATTTAGGGTCATGAACATGCATGGAAAATGCTGACACTGATATGTGTGGTGGAATGTGAGTACAAATTTTTTAGGGCCATTTTAACTTACTTATTTCAAAAAGACATATATATTGGTTGAATGACCTGCGTGGAAAGTCAGTATGGAGTGTCAGAATCAGCTCTTTGTAATGTAATTTTCAAAGTATTTCTGCATTATATTGAAGAAACTAGGGATGCACCGATACCAATACCAGTATCAGTATCGGGCCCAATACCGCGCACATACTCGTTATCATTAAAATGCTCTGATATTAAAAACGTGTACAACTCCATGTCTGTATAGTGTTTGTGTCCAGAGAAACACAGACAACAGAGACAGAGCGAACAGAGGGCATACTGGCGATAAAATAGAAGGATGTCTATGAAGTAAATGTATCTAATTAATAGAATGTTAAACAAATTAAATATTTACACCTATATAGCTGCTGCAGACATTGCTGGAAGTTTGTAATTTGGTCGGATATGTCAATAGCAAAGAAAGTAAAACAAGGCACATATTTTTAACATTAATTGACAGTAAAAAGGGAAAGAGCGTGCACTTCTGTTGCATGCTCATTTGGATTAAAACTAAATTGTGTATGAAAGTAAAAACATGAACTGTTACGTGATTTATGTATAACGAGTAGTTTTATTCATTTTATAATGCATGTGTAACAGGTTATTGGATCTGTGCATTAGGTCTTAAAGTGACAGCAGCTTTAATAAACCTGCTGCTGTTTTTATTGTTAATCAAACAAAAGAAATCACTCACTGCTCTTGACTAAATAACTTTTGTAACTTTAAAAAAAGATTCATTTATACTTTCAGAAAAAAATCCAAGGCACGTCTTCCAGTCCAAAAAAAGTTTAAAAAGCCTTTATTCACATCATGGCTATCTCAATAGAAACTTTAAAAATGACTAAAACACTGCACACTGATGCATTTCGGCCTTACTTTATTCAAATTATGTACCTGAAAAGCAATATTTCATTTGTATGTTTGTTCTATTGTATTTATTTGTGCTATTTGTAATTTGATTATTTGTTCATATTTTATTACTGACTGTTTACTTGCATTTAATAATGTTTTAAATTTAAATTAGTTAGGCTAGTAGTTTTTGCTGTTGCAGCAAAACTGAAACAGAGAATTGTGATACCTGCAGCTCAAAATATGCGCTGTGCTATTAAAGGATTAGTTCACTTTCAAATGAAAATTACCCCAAGCTTTACTCACCCTCAAGCCATCCTGGGTGTTTATGACTTTCTTCTTTCTGACAAAGACAATCTGAGAAATATTAATAAATATCCTGACGCATTTGAGCTTTATAATGGCACTATGCGTTACAAAACGAGTATGAGCTGAAGAAAGTGTCTCCATCCACATCCATCATAAACACATTCCACACGGCTCCGGAGGGTTAATAAAGGCCTTCTGAAGTGAAGCGATGCGTTTGTGTAAAAAAAAAAAAAAATCCAAATTTAACAAGTTATAAGTAAATTATGAAGTAAATATCTAGCTTCTGCCAGACCGCCTTCCGTATTCAAATTATGGAAAAAACAGAACTGGCTTCGTGTCAGTTCCCTAAGTTGAATAGGAAAGGCGTAGAACGTACAGCGTAAGCTTTTTGAAGAATACGGAAGGTGATCTACTCGTTTGGTAATGCATACTGCCATTATAAAGCTTGGATGGGTCAGGATATTTATTAATATTTCTACGATTGTGTTCGTCAGAAACAAGAAAGGTTGACTTGAGGGTGAGTAAAGCTTGGGGTAATCTTCATTTGAAAGTGAACTAATCCTTCAAATGAAAGATAAAATGTGATAGAGCAATAGAATGAACAGTGAATGTAAAAGAAGCTTGAACAATACATTTTAACAGGCATAATTAAGCTTGTAAATAACTGAAGGAAATATATATTTGCTAAACAAATTAATCCAACTAATATGATTTATATTTTTCATATTAGGTTTCTCTACCTAATATATTTAAAATTACAAATGCAATGTAAATACAGGTATTGGTATTGGCAAGCACCAAAAATGAAAGTATAGGTATCAGACTGGTTCTGGAAAATGTGGTATTGGTGCATCTCTAGAAGAAATTAAGAAATAAATTCATAGGCAGATGCTGGACGGAGCCTTACCCAGGCCATGTGCTGATAAGTTTGTACATGCATAAAAATGCTTGCCACATCAGATTGCTGCTCTGAGATAAAGCTGATCATATCTTCAATTTTGATCCAAGATGGATTTTCCAACCCACGTCCAAACTCAAGGTCCAAACCCAACCCTGGAAACTATCCACCAGCCCCTAAGCCATATTTGACCAAACTATTATATCTGTGTTTTATTCTGTACAAAATAAATATATCTTAAAATTACTTCAGAAACTATTTACTTTGAGGAGTAATGGATCCAAGCAGCCAAACATATGGGAGGGATGATAATAGTGCCATACAAATCAGATAAAATAAATCATATCAAAACCAAACAAGCTCCTGTGCATAATATACCTCCACATAGTCCTCTTTGATTCCTTAAATAAAAAGTAAGCTTTATCTGTACTCAAACTTCATACATTTCTCATTTATTTAAATGCTTTAAAAGTATTTTTCATTGTTAGTTCATGTTAATGAATGTAGTTAATAAATGGAACCTTATTGTAAAATTGTAAAGTGTCAAAAGCTATTTCCACGAGCCACACTCCCGACAGCCTACGCCACTGCAGACATTAAGGGGTGCGCGTCTTTTATAATCTTGTGTGGCCAGACATTGGTGGGCAGAGTTAGTGTAAACAGCCTTTGCCAACAAGACAGGCTATTTACTCTTAGTGTAAATATACAATTTTTTTAAATTTATGACTATTATTAAAGAAACCAGTTCAACGTAGGCCTGCTGTAGCAGTGTTGCTCATGATGCAAAATGTGTGAAAACAGGTCAAGAGGAGTGTGGAAAATGACTGTTTATGTGCAAAAAAGCTTGAAAGACATTGCAAGTGAAAGTTTATTTAGAATATAATCCTTTGAAATAGTGCATGTCATCAGGAAGTCTATTTGAATTCATCCTTATTACTTCCATTATCCAAAACAAATAAAGAGTTTTCATCAGAAAACAATGTTTTGCTGATAGAGCTTTTTACCTCGTACAGAAAAGAAATGCTTGCTGGGAGTGGTGAAGCCTCTTGTGCCCTGACTGTTGACCGCACTAACTCGAAACTGGTACCACCTGTGGGGCCGGATGTCCTTCAACACGGAGCGGTCCTCCATGGTCTGCGAGAAGGGTCAGAGAGTCTTTAATTAAGACAAATCCACTCCTGATGCAGGATGGAAGAGCTCCATCACTGCTGTATGCTGATAAGAGTCACAGTAATGACAGCTTGATCCAATGCAGGGAGATCTCTCTATAGAGGCCTGTTGAAAAGCACAGCTCAAACATCCCTATCCATTACATCACAGATCCCATCGGGAGCTCAGGAAATGCACAATGAGCTGCCTGTTTCTTTCAGTGTGTCTTAATCTCCTGAGAAGACCAGTCATTTTCAGAACTGCTTTAGAGCTCTCATTTAAGTGTGAGCATTAAAAAACTTATTGTGTGATTTTTACACACACATTCTGAGTTATTTTCAATTCAATGTCAATGTACAGCATCTCTGGTATGTTGTGTAGAAAATTATTTTGACTTTTCCTCAGTTTAAAAAGTGAAAAATGTTTACCTTTGTGAAAAAGAAATACACTTTCGCATACTTTAAAGGGGTCATGAAATGAGAACTCAAATTTGCCTTGATCTTTTGACATATAAGAGGTCTTTGAACCATTAAAACATCCTGCAAGTTTCATAGTTTAAAATGTCCTCCTCATTATAAACAAAGCATTTATTTAATCAAGCTCAAAAAAAAAAAAAAAACATCTCGGGGAATCTGTGATGTCATATGGGCAAATAAATTTGCATATGACTCCCTCCAGAGCAAGACAGCAACGAATAGTTATACATCATCACACCACAGGCCCCGTTATAATCACTGATGTTGTCTACACTGGGTACAGTAAGCAGATGTGCATTCAGTTTCTGACACTTATTCCACACGCTTGAGTCTGTCATCAGCAAGACACGTGGAAGAGTGAAAGAACGTTTGCTTTGATGCGTCCAGTTTAAACAACTCGTTTGTGTCTCTGTAAAGACATCAGAAGGATTCCAGCATCGGAAACAAGTGGATGATTTATTGTAATGCCATCCTGGATCACATCGTGAATTTCTGTTAAATATAATTAGCTGAAGTTTAGAGTGCTTTTTTGAAATCACTTAAGTAGGGCTTAAATACATCTTCTTATGTCATTTTATAATTACTTCTATTGTCTGACAAGCATTTATGATAAACTAAAATATACTTTTATGTCATTGAAACTTGTATGCCATGTATTTAAATACATTTGTAATTACACACGTAATCATGAAGACACAATTTAGTGGATTTAAAATATAAAATCTTTAAATAACACTGAATAACACACTACAATTAAAATTATAATCAAGTACTTTACATGTGCTTTAGTATCTTAGTCAACACATCAAAATAATTGTACTTCTTTAAAGCATGAAAAACTATTACAATTATTAAAACAATAATTTAAAATCTATTTTAAAGTACAAATTTTAATTTTACATTATTACAAAGTGCACTGTAAGTGTACTTAAGTATTTTAAGTGTACTTAAGTATTTTGTACTTAAATATTTGTACTTAAGAATCATAGTCACAAAAGTGTCTCTCTTTAAGTACACTTAAGTGTCCTTTTGTTTATTAATTTTGTTAAGTATTTGTTAATTTATATTATACTATCTGCAAGTATAGTTTTTTAAAAATATACTTTTTTAAGATCTGAAGTACACAACAAAGATTCTAATGGCAGCTGCAGTGATGCAATGACTTAACCAACTGGCGAATGGCTTTTTTATTTAGAAGGCGGGACTTATTCCGCTATATTGTGAGCTGCACTTTCTCTCATTCATAGTAATATGAGTGCACAGTCTTTGTACATCTGAGGTCTTTGCTAATACATGGTAATAGTAGTGTGAGAGAGGTGCAGACTGATTGAATCTATGGCTTCAGGCAATGTGTCATGTGTCTAGCTCTACAGCACAGTAAATTATAAACACTCTCTAAATGCTCTAAACATCACAGACCAATTGCTAATGAACCATATCATATAAAATAATTCTACCTAAGTATACACAAATCAGCTAATGTATGAATGTTATGGCCATTCACTTTACTTCATATCTGTGAATGGAGAATGGAACAGCATGCAGGTTCCTGTTCAGTTGGTCACATTCAACGTCACGTTGAGTGAACCAACGAATTGGGAATCTTGTCAGAGAGACCAATCTACTTCGAGTGTAACTAAATGAGCCAATGCACATTGGCATGCAATTTTTGCATCTGACTGTGACGCCCTGCAGCATTGGTATAAATAGGCAGCAGGTGCAATGCATAATTCAGCTTTACGCTTCGGTGCTGAGCGGTTCATCTGTTTATGCTCTTCTGATATAAAAGAGTGTGTTAAAATTAAAAAGAGCCAGTTCTTCAGGGAAGAAGCCTCTTTGTTCGGTGTTGGTGTGACGGTGCTGAGCCTTCAGAGAGAGAGAGTGTGTCTTCAATGAGAGTGTGTGCACACTGCAGGCTGCACTAAATCCCTGCCAGTGTTGCTGCGGCCATTTCCACTCTAGCACATCGCACGCTGTGCAGTTTCCTGGATGGGAAGCTAGTCCTTCTCGTGGGGGACCTAGCATTTCATTCGGGGTTCCAGCTGAGGATCAGATGTCAATCGCTGTGCTCATGTTGAATCAGATTCAGAGTTGACAGCCATGCTTTCCCAGGTTGCTGCATGCTCAGTCTCGTTTTGAGCTTTCGTGGCTGGTGTCTGGGGGCACATCAACCCTGAGATGGGCAATCCGGAAATGGGCGGGGCTGCTCTTCCCCCAGAGGAGGGCCGGGTGGAGAATCATTTGTTTAATTTTGTTTGACCTGCTGCAATATCTGCATATCACGACCTCATAGGAGGTAAGTCGGTATGGAAGCATGACCTGGTCGTCAGGTTCCTCAGGGTGGCGAGAAGGTTAAATCCTCCTCACCCTCTCTCCATACCCTCTTGGGATTTGGCTCTGGTGCTTAGAGCATTTCAGAATGTCCCATTCGAGCCTTTGCAGTCGGCAGAGCTAAAAATTCTATCTATGAAAACTTTGCTCCTGGTTGCAATGGCCTCCATCAAGAGGGTAGGGGACCTGCAGACATTTTTGGTCTACGAATCATGCTTAGAGTTAGGGCCAGTTCCCACGTGATCTTGAGACCTCGGCCTGGCTATGTGCCCAAGGGTCCCACTGCTCCCTTGAGGGACCAGGTAGTGAAGTCAAGCACTGCCCCCAGAGAAGGCAGACCCAGCCCTAGCTTTGCTCTGTCCCATCTGCGTTCTGCACAAAGCTTCAGGAGCTCAGAGCAGCTCTTTGTTTGTTACGGAGGCCAGCAGAATGGAAAGGCTGACTCCAAGCAGAGGATGGCCTGCTGGATGGTGGGATGGTTAGGTTTCTGTCAAACACAGCACATCTAGATTGTCTGTTATAATATCATTTACAATAAGTGCTTTTGAAGAAAGGGATCTAATATTCAGCAACCCAAGCTTTATCATTTGTTCATTAGTATTATATATGTTTTTTATTTGTTGAACATCAATTACATTTTTACCCTTAAATGGGTTTGGGAGTTTTTTGTATTTACTAATTCAGGGTACAGACACAGTCTCTATGTGATGATATCTAGGTGAAAGAGTTTCTATGTGTTGGGATTTATATAACTTCTGTGACATGAGACAGCCAGCAGACGGTCGGTTTAGCCAGTCTGTCTGCTTTCTGACCTGGGCCCCAGTTTGTCATGTTTCAGCTCTAAGACTATGTGCTATATTACTAGAGAGAAGAGTGGCACCCTCCCAGGAGGGATGGATACCATCTCTTTTCAACAGATCAGGTCTGCCCCAAAAACTTTTCCAATTGTCTATAAACCCTATATTATTCTGCGGACACCACTTAGACAGCCAGCCACTGAGTGATGATAGTCTGCTAAGTATCTCATCACTCCGACGAACAGGAAGGGGACCAGAGCAAATTACAGTTTTGCGAGTACTTGCGAGTTCACATACCTCTTTAATGTTAATATTAGTGATCTCCGACTGGCGAAGTTGAACATCATTAGTGCTGACGTGAATAATAATCTTAAAATATTTACAATTAGCATTAGCCAGCACTTTTAAATTTGCTTTGATGTCAGGCACTCTGGCTCCCGGCCAACATGTGACTATGGTGGCTGGTGTCTCTATTTTCACGTTCCGTGTAATAGAATCGTCTCCGTCAGTTGTAGCCTTCTTCCTAACTGGGCAAGAGCCACTCCAGAGACTTTCCATATGCAGTACGGCCCTACGGGTCCATATGTGTCCACAAGACCTTTCTGTGGCAGGATGCGGCTTCCGCAGTGTTCCTTTTCCAGTGGAAAGGGCACGCTTTCCCAGTGTTATCCAAGTCTCACTGAGTGGGTCATGCAGGAACAGCAGTGATCGACCTTCTCTGTGTTAAGCCCTGTACTATCTTCTGCCCTAATAAAAGGGAGGCTTACGCAGGACACCGGAAGGGACAGCATTACTGGCGCCTAGGTAGGGATTCCCAATTTGTCAGTTCACTCAACGAGGCGTCGAACATGACCAACTGAAAGGGAACGTCTCGGTTACACATGTGACCCTCGTTTTGTCCTGTCGCCACAGTTGCTGTACCACCGCTGAGAGGCCGGGTCACTCCTCAGTGAAAAACTGAATATATGTCGCACCTGCTGCCTATTTATACCCATGCTGCAGGGCGTGGCAGTCAGACGCAAAAATCACATGCCAATGTGTATTGGCTCGTTTAGTTACACTCAAAGTAGACTGGTCTCTCTGGCGAGATTCCCAATTCGTTGGTTCACTCAACGTGATGTCTCCATTCCCTCCTTTAGGGAACGAGGGTTACATATGTAACCGAGACATTTTCTTTAAGAAGAATCCCTGAAACACGTTACTAGGTCTAAAGAATTATATGTAACACTGGGTTTAAGATGTATTCTACAAACCTCAAACCCACATGTCCTTACTCTCAGTCTGAATAAACTCTATACTTATTCTTAATCCAGCCTCATGTCATTTACCATGAGAACAGTCTGCCAGGCCGATGCTTCGTCCTCACTGGGGTGAATCCCATGATTCCACCTCCTCTGAAGAATATAAATAACCGGCTCAACAGAGACGTTAAACTTGGACATCCATGTCACCTTCAGATGGCCGTGCTGGTCTTCTGAAAAGGAAATGTCTCTCCTTGGCTTCAAAGGGACTCCTAAGCAAAAAACAAAACAAACAAAAAACTGTTTTTCTTAATCAAGTGAAGACTGTTTGGACAACGAGAATGACAATAAATCAGCTAATAAGTTCAAAATTACAACGGTATATAAAAAGCCTCACTGAGTATTTAATTCTTGCCTTTTACAAACAACAGTAGACACAGCTGTGAATTGAATTAAATAAATAAATAATTAAATAAATAATTAAAAATAAATAAGGATGTCTGAGATGAAAGAAATCATTTAAAAATCTAGTTTAAATGCATGTGCCAGACCTTTGTAATCTAGTAGTAATTTTGTATTCATGTTACTTTCATACATTTTAAACTGTATTTCTGTATTAAAATATATTAAAAACAAAAAGGCTTTACTACAGGTTTAGCTGTCTGGTATTGTTCATTTTGGAGTCACACTTGTGTTGTTCTTGGTCAAAAGTGACCAAACAATACCTTTTATTTTCAATTAAATCAATGTAATATATTTTTGTTCAATAATATTATAACAATAATAATAATAAAAATTATTTTGAGAGAATTTTGTTACTAATTAATATTTATGCAATAATTATAATATTTTTTTTTTCCCATTGAAAATAATACAAAAATGTTTTTCTAAAGTTTTTAAATATTATTTTTTCAATTAAAGCTGTATTTCATGTTAAAAAAGAGACAAGGCCTTTAAAATCCAATTTTTAAAGGCATATTAGTGGAAGTTAAAAAATAAAAATATCTGTAATGCCACTAGATTCCTAGATTCCAAAAGATTCTGTAACCACTAGATTCATAGCTTTATATAAAAAGGCTTGTAAACTCTAGACATAAAAACTTACTTTCATTAGGTTGTGGATTTGGATATATATATATATATATATATATATATATATATATGTTGACATTCTCAAAAACTATTTTTTATGAAGGTTTAGATATTTTTGGTTTGAAAGCTTGATTTGAAGTGTTATTAATTTTACTACAGTCAAACCTGAACATGGAGAAAACCATTTTGTTACATATAACATCAAAATTCAATAAAAATGTGACAAATTGAAAAGGAATTCTGGCTCAATTTTGCCATATTTTTACAGCCGCACCAGTTCATTTATGTGTATACAATAGTGTGTTGTGTATGTTTGTGTCTGTGAGTGTGTGTGAGTGTATGTTTGAGTGGGTGTGTCTGTTTTGTACTCTTGATGTTTCAGTAACCCCTGCCTTGCTGTCCATTTTTTAACTGCAATGTGGCTGAATTATTGATTTTATGTGTTTGCAAAAACTTGCTTTGTGTTACAGTAATACCAGTTCATATATATTTGGGAGGTGGGGAAGTGTGTATATTCTGCACTCTTGATACTTTAGAGTGTCACCCCTTCATTGCTGTGTGCTTTGTTCTGCATCGTGGCTGATTTGTAGATTGTACCCCCTAAATTGCTCTTTTTTTTCACATTTTTCATATTTCTCATTCATTTCCTATGGTAGTCATTTCTGACCGTGAACAACACAAGTTTAACTTTTTTTTATGACCATTTAGTAGTCCGCAATTTATTTATTTTTTTGATCACATAGCAACTGCCGCAAAAGTTTCATACCATTCTGATGAAGTAGCCATTTTTAAAAATTAAAAAATGTAAAAAAAAAAATTTTTTTTTTGTTAAAAATGACAGGACAACATCAGAGGGTTAATAAGATCATTATCCTAATAAATTGATTTTCATTTATTAAATTAATTTTAGCCTTTTAAAGGCATAGTACAACCAAAAATGAAAATTCTGTCATCATTTACTCACCGTAATACGGAGCCCATGACATGCAGGAAAAAATAGTAGGCTAAATCGTGTGCACGATTTACCAATTCGTTCCCTCGATTTACTAAATCATGCTCACGCTTTACTAAGTCGTTCCCTCGAATTATAAATCATGTGCACGATTTAGTAAATTGAGGGAACGAATTAGTAAATCGTGCGCACAATTTACTTTTTTTTCCCTGCACGTCATGTGTGGGGCTCCGTACCCTCATGTTGTTCCAAACCTGCATTACTTTCTTTCTTATGAGGAACATGAAAGATATTTTGAATAATGATGGTAGACGTGACAGACCTTTTTTGTCCATTAGTGGAAGTCAATGGAACCGAAACTGTTTGGTCACCAACATTCTTCAAAAAATATTCATGTTCCACACAAGATACAAAGTCTTACAACTTTGGAACAACATAAGGTTGAGTAAATAATGACAGAAGGGACATTTTTGGGTGGACTATCCCTTTAATGAAGCCCTTTTCTTCATTGTAGATCAAATTCATTGGCAAAAATTTTCAATCCACAATGAATGAATCACGTAATGCTAATTAAATGCAGCTACCATTCACCACATAACCTAAGGTGCATTCCCATCACACCCTGCAGTGTGTTATACCTTTGTAAAGGTTGGCCGGGGACTGGCAGGTGTGGCCACATCCGTTTGAGCAACACTTTTTGAAGCCAGAGCACTCGTGGTCAATCGCACAGCCCTCCACGCAGGCTGCAGCGAAGCCTGATGCCCTCTGGGGCGGAGGACAGTCGCCCTGCTTCTGTGTCCGCAGTGATCGTAGAAACTCAGCACTGGTCACACACTCGTGATGCTTCTTCCCGAAGGTAGAGAGACAAAGATAAAAGGCTAGATTTTACTAGCAAATATTTGCCCCAATATACATTACATTAAGTAAATATTAAGTCTAGGTTGTGAATGACTTGGAGAGATCACTTGGAAATATTAAACGGGTCATGAATTGAGAAATCAAATTTTCCTTGAGCTTTTGACATATAACAGGTCATCATACTACAAGAACATACTGTAAGTTTCAGAACTGAAAACTTCCTTGTTAGTCCAAAAACAGCTTTAATTTAAACCAAGTCCAGATTACTACTGGTTGTGGAATGTGCCTATTTATTACGTCAGAGGTGAAAGACCACCTTTGCAGAAGAAGATCAATGCCTACTTCTACATCGTTATTACTGTAGCCCCGCCCACTGATTCGTAGTAGTAGTAGGTAAATAACAGACATGATGCTAACACTGGATCGAGCAACTAAGCGATAAACTTGTCTTTGAAGAGTGCAAAATGTTGTGAAGTGCCAGGTTGTGGAAAAACACAGTAGCTGCATTGGATTTGCGGAGGTCCTGAAATTAAAATATGATGTTGTTCCTTCTATACTGGGTCCGACAGAAACGGCGCAACACACTTATGTGAGTAAAAACGTTTTTACAGGGGTGTCCTCTATCACTGTTATTGTTTACTTTATTTATTGAGCCCCTGGCAGAATCCATCAGGACTAACCCTGATATTAGTGGGATCACAGTGAACGGGAAAAAAACATGTTATCTCTTTGTTCCCAGACGATGTTCTCCTGTATTGGACTTTGAATCTCTGTCTTGTTACCCCAGAAGACTAGAGTCCCTCTTGTTTATTAACAATATAGACCACATAAATTCCCTCACTGATAATGTAATTATTTATAATACAATACTGGTTTGGAAAGTTGTGAAAAAAAATATTTGTTATTTCTGTTCAATCTCCCTTGGCTTTGAATCCTGATTTTCCCATTCAGATTAGGAGTATTGGTTTGTTGGATTGGAGTTCTAAGGGCTTGTCTGATTTTTCAGGTCTGATGATTTCTGAATCTCTGAGGTCATTTGAGCAAATTAGAGTAGAGTTTAATATTTTCCCTGTAGATTTTTTCAAATACCTTCAAATTCAGCATTTCACAGAGTCTCTTTTCTGCGTTCTGCGATCCAGGAGATAATTGGTAAATGGTTTATTTCTTGCCGTTCACTTTACCTGCTGAACCATACTCCTAAAGACTTTTTTGAACTGGATGCCAAATATTTATTTACAATCCTTTTATTTCTGGCTAAAAAATGTATTCTACTGAGGTGGTCTGCACCCCAGGTTCCAACGGTTACCATGTGGATATCTCAGTTATCAGCCTTTTTTCCTTTGGAGAAATTAACCTGCGATCTCAATCACAAATCGGACAAATTTTCGAGACTATGGAAACCCGTGCATTCTTTTCTACAGAAACTCTGACCATCTGTTTCAAGAGAACTAGGTTTTTATTCTGTTTTATTATTTTTATTTTTCTGTCATGTTTCTGAATAATCTATGCAGTAAGAGATGTATACTTTTTTTTATATGTATTTGTTTATTTCTCAGCGCTTTAGGTTTGTCTGTCTGTTTGTACGTCTGTCTGTTCATTGCTGTTATTGTATGTGCATTATTTGAAAATCAATAATAATAATACAAAAAAAAACAAAAAAACAATTTTACTGTGATTATGTGTACATGTCTATCCAAAATCACCAGTGACCAGATAAAAAGCTAAAAGTTTTTGCGAGTTCCACACGTAATACTTAGCTATTTTCATATGTAAACATTTCAGCCAATCACAGCAGAGGGCGTTTACACTGAAGTCTCACAGCAGACACAGAGCGTTCAAATCAGAGGGCCAAAAGTGGATATCGTAATTACTGTAACTACGAGATTCTGGCTTGTAAAAAGTGTTCACGTCCTCATAGAGCTCGTAATTACAGTTTGTACGCTAGGAGATTTCTGAAAGCTCCCATGTCTGTACCACCTGACCGCTGTAGATTCATTTAGGCATTGATAGTGGTGCATTACAAATGCATAATTCCCAGTCCGAGGACGTGAACAGCTCTGAATATAATGTCACGTGTTGTCATCTCAAGATTACGGTAATTACACGGTGGCGTGAATGCAGCATTAAATCAGGGTAGAAAAAAATACCTTTTATTAAAAGTAAAAATCATACTAACATAATAAGTGCACCTCAAGAAACATTATAAAATAATAAAATAATGCAGTTCATGACCCCTTTAAATACCACCCTCTGAACTCAGAACTTTTATTTCCCTTTTGAACAATTGTATATAAACCTGACGGTGTTAAAGTCCTGGTGCATCATACTATATCCCTGAATCCTCACTGAAATACAGCAACAGACCAGCTGAACAAGTATTGAATAATTGGTTTGGGCTCAGAATTATGTTTTTTTTTTTTTTTTAAATAGCTAATATTACTTTTTCCCACTCAGGTTAACAGTTTATGCTGAAAAACAGCAGAAATAAGACAAAAATGCAAAAGAATTTGCTTGTTTTTGAGTTCATTTCTGTCCTTACAAAATCCTGGAGGGACTGTATAGGGGTTTGTTCAAATCACTAACCTTAATAGCAATAGTAACAGTGATGCTTGATTTAACACACACCACTAATGAGAGGCAGCTGGAAAATCAGGGAGTGACAAAAAGTGAAGGAAAGACAGACACTGAGTGGGACGCAGTGGTTAGACAATGCCACCCACCGAAACATGCCAGATGAGCAACAGAGGCGTCCAACGGTCCCTGCGTCTCTGTTTCGTCGTGTGCTTGTACTGACTCACACACTTTCGCCGCTGTTGGCACGCTGTCCTTTATGGCCTGAGTCAAACACACACAACCTCTCCGATTCTGAACACACATGTGGCTGCGGGGCACCCTGGAAACTTCATCTGCACAACATCTCCAAGATTACTCAACTCAACACTTCTGTCAGTTTCAACGAGGCGCATGTTTCTTCCATTGGGTGAATCACAGAATTGGGAAAACAACAAAGAGCTTCACTGCATGTCTCTAAGTGGCTGTGAAGCATTCTGGGTACTTATTACCCAACAAGTCTTGTGCACAGCTGAACCACACAGCGCGTCCATCTGATGGAACTCAAGCATTGAAACACTTCACGCTGACTGTTTAAATTAAAGATTTGTTGAGATAATGATCGCTGAATTTCAACAAGATGTTAACAGTTGTTGCACTTGCTGTGAAGAACAAAGGTCTGGACGTAAATACGGCGCTTATCTGCTTCACTTCAATAACGTGCTGATCTCAGCTGAGGGAAACATAATCTCTGTGTTCAACTCTAGACCACTCTGGGGACAGGGGATAAAAGGGCCATAAAATCACATCGGAATTCTGAGAGTCATTCAGTTTCTGCTTCAATTTGAATTCGCCTAATGCACACAAAACCATATGCATGCTTTGATTGCAGAGCGTGACTCCATGGCTCTGTGTGCTAATTTATTTCACACAGACATAAGCTCGTCTCAGAGGTATATTTATGTGTGCATTGTGTTGATTTGCATAGTTTTTAATCAGAGAAACATCCTACGCAATTAGCCTTTCCTTCACGGCTGTAACAATCTACAGACATCAAAAACACAGGGAGGAATTCTAAAACAGACCTTCTGTGGAGAGACTTACCTCGCAGGTCTTGGGAGACAGGGCTTGTCTTGTATCCCATAATTCCTTGCATGGTTGTAGGCACTGCAGACAAACAAATAAACAGACCTGAGAATGGCCTATACATTTTTAAATCCGTGATGAAACAGAACACGCAAAAATTTGCATGTGAGCACAAGGAATACACTGTTAAAGTACAACTGCCACGGGGGACACGTTCAAACTGTGTTGCATTGTGTAGACGGCAGAACTTCAAACTAATGTGACAAGCTGTTTGAAATATTGACAGATTGATGAATATTTCATGGGTTGCAGTCTTGGGTCTTAAACTTGACCCTGTCTAAATGTTTCTAGAGTCAAATACGTTTATACACTGTGTTTATTTAGAGTTCCTACCCTAACCCAAAATTTTGAGCAGAAATTGAATCTCTTTAAATTCGTGTCCAAATTCATTTTCACTCACTCTTTCCCCATAAAGTGAACTATACTGCATTAACGCCCCGGTATACTTCAAGTCATATCACAGAACGAATAGCAGTTACGTCATTTTGAAATGTGGTCAAAATGAAGGTGATTTTTAGGGAAGGTGACCAGTTAGTTTTGGTGGTTCGAAAAAGTTTGCCAGTGCGAACTTTTAGGAAAACTTCTCACTGGCTGTTAAACACCTTCTGACTGGACTTAAAAAGATCTTTTCCAGTCCTTTTTTCAAGTCCTTCATGCTGGATTTGCACATACTGCATAAGCGGTAAGTTGTCGTTTCTATTAATATGGGCACCAAAATGAAAACATGCTGCTCATGGCCTGTGTAACTGGTGCTACTCGCAATTCATCTGGCTTCCGTTACACTCACCCCCCTAACCCTCACTCTTGTCTGGGTCATGGCACCAATGAACTGTAACTGGTCCAACTCGCATCACTCTGATCGGGATTCAATCTAGCGTCAACTGGCACGCTAACAAAGACACTCGCAGCCTCTAGCATCAGTTGCTAGTGCCCCTCTTGAGGTCAGAGTGAGGTGTACCTGTACTGCTCTAACTATCTGGCCTACATTACACCCACTCACACAGTATTTGTGAATCCAAACAGCATACAGTTGCTAAACCATTTTTCTCTAAATGAAGAACAAAGAACTTTGTCATGAGTATACTCAAATCTATCATCATATAGTGAATAGTGAGTGAATGAATGAATGCCCCAATATACTTACAGTGAATTTCCTTTTCGTTCTTCGTTTAGGGATAAAAAGGGGTAAAAAGAGTCTCTTTCAATTAGAATTACATGTCAATTTCTACAATAAAGCAGCTCTCCAGTGTTTTTGTTTTCTCTCGCAGACGCCTGACCTCAATGGACTGGACAGAAGAAATTAAACGGAGAAGATTTCCACGTCAAAGAGGGCGGAGCCCCAGAACCACACCCACAACTTAAAGCAGTGAAAAGAAAGCCACAGACCAATGGTAGGTCAAAGATGTTTAGCAGTCTGCTAGCAAACTGTTTTCAAACTCCGGAAACGAACTCCAAACAAACTGTTTTGGCCTGATTTTGTTCGAAATGACATCACACCAGTTCGTTCTTCAATTTCACTTGAAGTATATCAGGGACGTTAGTGAGCAGTTCCAGTTTCCATATGAAAAAAAGTGTAAAATACTGTCGTTTACTGTATGTTGTCTCATGCTGCTCATAAGTTTATCCATGATGAAAGTAAAATTTCCAGTTTTCTGTCCTTTCTTTTCACTGCTTATAGGAATAATTCTCTTGGCTCCATTCTGATGTTTTAGTGATTACAATGGAAAACGATAGAGATATATTGGATATTGTCTGCACAAACAGATTCAGTTCTATTAATGTGGTCAATCCCAAAGATCGGATTTGTGTGAACAAAGCCTTAGATATGCAAGGATTCAAATATTCAGTACAAAGGATGACCACATTTGTTCCGTTTCAGAATCAAGTGTGCTTTTTCCTCTCTAATCTAAGTTATCCATTCCCTGTGAGACATGCTCCTGGTCAAACCCCTGCTGGCCGGGCCTCCAGTCCCTCATGTGCTGGAACATTTGAACACATCTGTTGTGTGTTATGTGATGGATTATACTGACATCTGCCCCCATCTATCCCCCACCTGAACAGACAGCTTTCATTTGGCTGCACTCAAAGTCAAGACCACATTCAAAAAAGAAGAAAACGGACAGAAAATAGGAGAGAAGAGAGACATGGAGTGAGGCTGGTTTCACCTTACTGCAAAGATAATCTTATTATCAGTCTAAATCAGTCATTTATACAGACTTCGATTAAAATGGAAACAGGGATTCTGGTCAAAATATGTTCTACTCTTAAGATAAATAAGATTTGTTTTCCTTCTGGTGATACTAATGTCTAACCAATGCCCATATCACTACAGACTGACAGTCTGCAGAAAGGAAAACAACCAAAGTCATCCAATACTAACACTCTCAAAAGGATAAAATATTAAAAAATAAAATATTTAATGTATAAAAAAATGTAGAGACAACTATAAGTACAGCATTTTTTTGGTTGATTCCCCTAAAAATATTACTTTGTTTGAGCAGCCCAAAATAGCAGCATTGGTGCAAACTTTCTATTTGTAAAAAAAAAGTACACTTTAGCATACACTTTACAGTACTTATTATGGCAATAGTATACTTTAAGTAAGGGATAATGTACATCCAACCGGTTGTTATCGCAAAACGGTAAATAACTGGTATCGGAATGTCACGAGTGACCAATAAGAATCAAGCATTTCAGAGAGGAGTGTAATAAAATAATATGTTTAAGTGTGAACTGAATGTAATGTTATCGGACAATTAATTGCATGTTAACTGCAATTAGATTAAAATATATTATAATTTAAATTTATGTTAATATATATTAATATATGTATATAATTATTTGTAATGATGAAGAATTTAGCATATTTAAAATATATTAACTTTAAATGTAATTCAAATAACACTCTACAGTTCAAATTACATTAGATGCTTTTGCATGCTGGTCAACACATCAAAAAATGTGTAGCCTACATCTTTAGTCAAGTCAAGTCAAGTCAAGTCACGTCACCTTTATTTATATAGCGCTTTTTACAATGTAGATTGTGTCAAAGCAGCTTTACATTGATAACTGGTACATTATTTGGCTGCACAGCAGCTCTTAAAAGAATAGTGTCAATGCAGGCAGATCAAAGCACTGTTGAATATCAAATGTCAAGTCAAATGTCAAGTGTCCCCAACTAAGCAAGCCAGAGGCGACAGCGGCAAGGAACCCAAACTCCATCAGGTGACATCAGGTGGCAGACAAGTGGCAAATTGGTGTTAAAATGGAGAAAAAAACCTTGGGAGAAACCAGGCTTAGTCGGGGGGCCAGTTCTCCTCTGGCCAACAGTGCTTTGTTACAATTCAGGTTGCTATCATAAGTCCAATAGGATCGCAACATTAAAAGTATTTATTCCAGTTCCATCCAATTGAGGATCGTATTGAGGATCACGCCGGTATGGACGGTTGTTGAGGAACTGTGTCGTGGCTGTCGTGTCGTGACAAAAGACTTAAAACATGATTTAAAATGTATTTTAAAGTAAACCCTTTCAATTGACATGATTACAAAAAGCACTTTTTAAAAGTGTGTTAAGAAACAGTAATGAAAGTGTACTCTCTTTAAGTGGCCTTTTATTTAATTAATATTACATTGTCTGCAGGTACAGTTTTTTAAATTATACTTTTAATATTTAAAGTACACTGCAAATGCACATTCAATACAATTAAGTGCACTTCTTTTTCAAAATGAAGCAGTGCGAGCTTTGGATGGGACTATCAGTTTGTCAACCAATGGCAAAAAACTTTCTCCTCAAGTGGACAACATGCCATTTTTTTTTTTTTTTTACCTTTATCAAACAAATATGTAAATTCATGTATTGTTAGTCAAGTCAAGTCAAGTCTTCATTTATATAGCGCTTTTCACAATACATATTGTTTCAAAGCAGCTTCACAGTGACAATAGGAAAATTAATTGTTTTTGATTTACAGCAGCGTAAAAAAATATATATATATATTATCGAGCTAAAGTTTGTTTTTGATTGAATCACTTAGCTATGATGTCCCGATGGAGTGTTTTCACATTTCTTTCCATTCAGTTGAGGTCAGTACATCAGTACAGCTCCTGTGTGTCCAACCTCCATCTAATGACTGCTGACGACCCTCAACACAACACACACACACACGTGGCCTGTGAGCCATCAATATGACAACACACTCCTAAGAGGAAGGAAGTGATGGGGTGAGAGCCAGAGATCTGGACTGAATCACGGGCCGGCCGTCTCCCCTGTATTTTGTGAACTACCACAAACACTGTGTGAGCACTTGGAGATCAGTAGCTGTGACACAGGTTATCAGTGACTAATTTCCCAGGGACAAAGGGCTCTGGTATGACACACATGGGATTGTGGGATAAGATGATGGATGAATAAGTCAAGCATCTGCTGATCCTGTTTACAAAAGATCTCAGCGTAACAGTGAAGGGGTAAAATCATCTGAATGCAGGTTCACCTCACATTTCAGTGATTTGAAGTTTAGGCCGATTAGTGAGGTCAACTAATGAGTTTATCTTATGAGTGGTGCTTTAAAGGGGATGAATGAAGGATTGCTGGATTTTAGTGTACTGACACACTGTTGAGCATTTCCTAACAGTGAAATCATCATATACTTCATAGTGAAAAACTATAATTTTCATATTTTTCAATGATTCTCAAAACGATTCGTCAGATGAATCAGTCTCTAAATCCCTCCCTTCCGTGAGCCTACTCTGCTCTGATTGGCCAGACAGCCCTGTCTGTTGTGATTGGTCTACTGCTTACAGTGCGTGCGGAAACAAACACCCATTACCATAACTGAACTTTAGCTAAAGCTCAAAGATTATACACACGGTAAAGATAGTAACAATGGCGTCGATTTTACCATATCAATCTATACATGAGTCCGATGATGAAATATTGGAAGAACTAGTTATTCAACCGGAGCCTCCATCGCAAGAAGGATGTTTCTCAGTGACCTGCTACTCAGTTTGACGTTCATCATGAGATGTTGCAACTGTAATTCCTCTACATCAGCATTAACAAGTGTATATCCATCAATTTCTAATTTATTGCGGTGCACATGTGGGAACTGTATTATTAACTGTATCAATAACTGCGCATATAGCCGAGCACTAATGTGAATGACTGATGTAACAATTTTGTAAAACAAATCTTGCTCCATTCTTTATTATTACTAAAAGTAGTAAGAATGACAGACGATCTGCATTAATGGACACAGTTTTAAGTAATAGTGGGCCACAGCTGATTACCAGAAGTATTTCAGCAAGACAGTACGTGAGTTAGCAGGTTAGCCGGAGACATATACACAATATAGCTAAAACACAAAACTATGCATTTTGAACTCTCGGTATAAAACATATACATCAATAATTAATCATACTTAAAGGTTGTGATTCTGAGTAGCAAGTTGGTCCAAATAAAGTGGGTACTGTCCCATCTTTAATGGAAAAGCGTTTTGTAAATTCCATTTAGACCTCACAAAGATTTGAGAAGCAATCGTCAGAAGGTTATACTGCTGTTGTATCGCTGTGATAATTTTAACCACTGACTCTTTGCATCCTCATCTTTTGGAAGTGTTTACAAAGACAATTTGCTTTTGCACAGCATAAAACAGCGTCTTCTTGACATGTGAACAATACGAACCAGGCAGCTACAGTTATGCAAATGTGTTAACTTGTGACATATGAACTTCCCGAAAATGGGATTCGAATTACAAATGACTTGTTTAAGCTGTTCAGAGTCAACTCTTTTATTTGAGAGACAATAACTTTATTTATGATGCACTTTCAGCTTTACAACTGTTTACATTCACATACAGCTACATTACACACTGCATGAAAGGTAATCCATAATAGGAGCACTTTAAAAGTAATTTCAACCTGTAAAACTTAAAATGTTGCTATAGTAAAGTTCTGGCAATCACAGCTGCTGTTTTTTTTTTTTTTACTGTAAATTTCACAAATTCATTTTTACAGTGTGGAAGGAAGTGGAGCGCTTGTGAAAATGATAATTTACAATGCTGTCTCCATTGCAAGTATACGCAATCTTTCAAAAACTCTCAGTATGGTAAAACCTCTCTGAGAAGTTGTATCCCTAAGTTCATCTTCTTTACAGCACTGCTGCTACAGCTATGAATTCAAAATGGCGACAAAACTTGAATTATACACCACTATTGTGATATTGTTCAGCATAAACTGAGTCAGACTTGTAACCCGAAGGTCGCAGGTTCAAGGGTGAACAGGTGAAATGCAGAGTATGGGACACCATACTTGGCTACACGTCACGTAGATAGATCCTCCACTTTTATTTTCCACCTTTTATTCGACCCCACGCTGACAGTTAGCAACTGGTCTGTAAATAAGCCTGAATGGGACAAACTGGTGTACATTACAGAAGCCCTGTTTACACCTGGTATTAGGAATTAACAACAGGTAATCCAGTCACATATCACAATTTTGAGCTGGTTTTTATGGGACACACATGATGACTAATGATCTGAAAAGAAAGAGACTATTAGTAATTAAATAAAAATTTTTTTTGACTGTTCACATCCCAATCTGACTTATGACCCGAATCATAAATCATGCACTGTTCGTTGTTGGCCAGAGGAGAACAGGGCCCGACTGAGCCTGGTTTCTCCCAAGGTTTTTTCTCCATTTTTGTCACCTGATGGAGTTTGGGTTAGTTGGGGACACTTGATATTCAACAATGTTTTTGATCTGCCTGTATTGACACCATTGTATGAGCACTGAACTGAGCTGGATGATGACGTCACTGTTTTCTCCAGAGCTGCTGTATAGATAAATGAACTAAATTAATAACTAATGATTTTTACAATGGAATGAATCAATACTGAACTTACTTAAGCTAGACAATTACACCATTTTCTTCTAGAGCTGCTGTGCAGCCAAAATTATTTTCCTGTTATCACTGTAAAGCTGCTTGGACACAATCTGCATTGTAAAAAACGCTATATAAATAAAGGTGACTTGACTTGATTGTTATTGTTTATTGTTCTGAGGATTGATGGATAAATAGTTCTTAGAGAATTCCGATGAACGCTCCAAACATTCAGTTCGTGGACTAAAAGCTTTCTTTAATTTAGTGTTGAAGATTAATGTTTTCTGAATGGCGCCCCACAGAGAAGAGGGCTCCTCTTCCTCCTCCTCCAGATCAGAAAAACCAGGACATATTTGCTTCAAGAGGAGTGCTGACTCTTTGCCCTTGTCAGGCTGCATTGACTGCTCCCTGACGGAAACATTGTGGGAGACTTTACACTTCATCATCTTTGACAGCGAAGAAAAACTGATATTTCAACACGAGATGAGGGTGTGATTCAAATTTTATCAGGTGGTAATTAAAAGTATTAGAAGGACCAACAGATCAAATGTCCACTTAATATTTTAGATATTTAATTTTTTCCTATAACTAAAACCTTGCAATAATTTTATTTAATAATTTAAGAAAAAAAAAATAATTTTATATAATTTTATATATATATATATATATATATATATATATATATATATACACTGCTCAATTAAAGGAACACTTTGAAAACACATCAGATCTCAATGGGGAAAAATATCATGCTGAATATCTATACTGATATGGACTAGGTAATGTGTTAGGAATGAAAGGATGGAAATTAAAATTATCAACCTACAAAGGACTATATTCAAAGACACCCTGAAAATCAAAGTAAAAAAAAATGATGCAGAAGGCTAGTCCATTTTGCTGAAATTTTATTGCAGCAACTCAAAATGGTACTCAGTAATTTGTATGGCCCCCACGTGCTTGTATGCATGCCTGACAACGTCGGGGCATGCTCCTAATGAGAAGACGGATGGTATCCTGGGTTCCCTTTCAGTCGGTCACGTTCGATGTACGTCAGTAGTGACCTACGAATTGGGATATCTCCAGAGAGCCCTATCAGCTTCGAATGAAACTAAACAAGCCAATGGAATTGGACAGCGGACAGCGTGCCTCACCAAGGAGCGCGTCCAGTCAGTGTTGAACTGCCTGAGTTCGCTCACGCGCAGGACAGCGGCCCCACTGAAACTTTTTCAGAGGCTCCTGGGGCATATGGCATCCGCAGCTGCAGTCACGGCGCTCGGATTGCTTCATATGAGGCTGCTTCAGCACTGGCTTCATGGCCGGGTCCCATGATGGGCGTGGCAACGCGGTACGTTCCGTGTCCCCGTGACACCGAACTGCCGTCGTACCCTCACTCAGTGGTCGGACCCTTCGTTCCTGCGGGCAGGAGTTCCCCTTGAACAAGTGTCCAGGCATGCTGTGGTCTCCACAGATGCCTCTGCCACTGGGTGGGGAGCCACATACAACGGGCATGCAGTCTCGGGTCTGTAGACTGGGCCGCTTCAAGGAGCTGTTGTCAGACAAGCACGTACTGGTCCGCTCGGACAGCACTGTGACCGTTGCGTACATCAACCATCAGGGTGGTCTACGCTCCCATCGCATGTCGCAACTCGCCCGCCATCTCTTGCTATGGAGTCAGAAGCATCTGAGGTCGCTTTGTGTCATTCACGTCCAAGGCGTGCTCAACCGTGCAGCCAACGAGCTCTCATGGCAGCCTCCGCTTCTGGGTGAACGGAGACTCCATCCTCAGGTGGTCCAGCTGATCTGGCAGCGTTTCGGGGCCGCACAGATAGATCTGTTTGCCTCTCCGGACACAGCCCATTGCCAGTTGTTTTATTCCCTGACCGAGGGCACTCTTGGCACGGATGCTCTGGCACACAGCTGGCTCCGGGGCCTACAAAAATATGCGTTTCCCCTAGTGAGCCTTCTCGCACAGCTCCTGTGCAAAGTCAGGGAGGACGAGGAGCAAGTTTTGCTAGTGGCCCCGTATTGGCCCACTCGGACCTGGTTTTCGGAACTGACGCTCCTCGTGACAGCACCTCCTTGGCCCAATCCTCTGAGGAAGGACCTTATGACTCAGAGATGAGGCACCCTCTGGCACCCACGGACGGGACGCGGAGGTTCTAAGTGATCTCCCTCAGTCGGTTGTAGACACTATCACTTCCGCTAGAGCTCCTTCTACGAGGATCCTCTATGCGTTGAAGTGGAACCTGTTCGTCGAATGGTGTTCCTCTCACCGAGAGGACCCCCGATCATGTTTGGTTAGGTCTGTGCTTTCCTTCCTGCAAGAGGGCTTGGAGCGAATGCTGTCTCCCTCCACCCTCAAGGTGTATGTTGCCGCTATTGCCGCACATCACGATGCAGTCGATATTAAGTCTTTGGGGAAGCACGACCTGAGCGTCAGGTTCCTGAGGGGGGCAAGGAGACTGAATCCGCCTCGCCCTTTCTCTATACCCTCCTGGGATCTCTCCCTGGTACTTACATCTCTCCGTGGTCATCCCTTCGAGCCTTTGCAGTCAGTAGAGTTAAAAGTACTGTCCCTTAAGACCGTCCTCCTGGTTGCATTGGCCTCGGTGAAGAGGGTAGGGGACCTGCACTCATTTTCGGTCGACAAAACATGCCTGGAATTCAGGCCCGGTGACTCTCACGTTATCCTGAGACCCCGGCCTGGATATGTGCCCAAGGTTCCTACCACTCCCTTCAGAGATCAGGTAGTGAACCTGCAAGCGCTGCCTTCGGAGGAGGCAGACCCAGCCCTGGCTTTGCTCTGTCCCGTCCGCGCTCTGCGCCTGTATGTGGATAGAACGCAAAGCTTTAGGACCTCAGATCAGCTCTTTGTCTGTTATGGAGGCCAGCAGAAGGGAAAGGCTGTCTCCAAGCAGAGGATGGCCCACTGGATAGTGGATGCCATCGCCTTGGCTTATCAGTCCCAAGGCGTACCTTTGGTCGGGTTAAGAGCTCACTCCACTAGAGGAGTTGCCTCTTCCTGGGCGCTGGCGCACGGCGCTTCGCTGACAGATATCTGTAGAGCTGTGGGCTGGGTGACACCCAACACGTTCTCTAGATTCTATAGCCTTCGTTTGGAACCGGTATCTTCTCGTGTACTCGCTTTCAGTAGCCGGTAACGCGAAGAACCCGTTCTAGTGTTGGCTTGCTATGCCACTCCCGCCCCCTGGGCCAGATAAGTGCATCCATTGCTCCAGTGAGTTCCCCGCATGGCAAATCCTGTCAAGCTCCTCCGCGTCCCCTCGTGGCTCGGACATTGCGGAGTGTCTTATGCCAGGCCAAACGACCGTTCCCGACGTTGATGTTTGGCTGGGTGCTATATGTTGTGACCCCTCCACGTGAGTGGTCCCATATGTGTATCTTCCACGGTCAACTCCCCACGGTGAGCCCGTGTCTTTCCCTTAGCAGAGCCAGCTCTGCTGTCACCTGTCAGATGAGTCTCCCCCTATCTCTAGGCTGGAGCCATCCCAGGGACTCCATATGCGTACTGCCCACGCCAGTCCATATGTGTATTCCCTCGTAATTCCTCTCCTGCAGGGTAGGTTGTGGTCTCCTCAGTGTCCCCTACGGGTTCGCTTCCCCAGTGTTGTCTACGTCTTACTGTAGTGGGTCTTGTGGAACAGCAGTAGACTCTCTCAGTGTAAGCTCACCCCCTTCTCCGCCCCCCAGGTGCGCCGGGTGGCTGGAGCTTACGCTGGGCGCTGGAAGGGGTCAAGTAACTGTGGCGCTTATTTGGGATCCCAATTCGTCGGTCACTACTGACGTACGTCGAACGTGACTGACTGAAATGGAACATCTCGGTTAGGTATGTAACCCTTGTTCCCTGAAGGAGGGAACGGAGACGTACGTCCCGTCGCCACAGTTCCTGTGCCTTCGATGTAGTGCAGACTCAAGGTTGTCTCCTCAGCGAAAAACAAAGTGCGATTGCATCTGCTTCCCTATTTATACCCACCTGGCGGGGTTGGTGCGCATTATGCAAATATCGCACACCAATTCCATTGGTTTGTTTAGTTTCACTCGAAGCTGATAGGGCTCTCTGGCAATATCCCAATTCGTCGGTCACTACTTACGTACATCTTCGTTCCCTCCTTCAGGGAACGAGGGTTACATACGTGTAGTGAACAACAGACATGATTTCAAGCCAATATGTTTAGAAAATATCATGGCCATGGACTCCTAGGGCTGCCGGTTCTGGCTAGAGCACAGCAAGAACAAAGAAATGCTCAGAAAGAAAGATATTTTCTAAACATATTGGCTTGAAATCACCAAAAATGGACAGGAATACTGTAAGGAACATGTCCTATACGTCCTTTTACTCATCCAGGAAACTGTGCACACACAGTGGAAACCACACCTGGAATAAAAGCCAATGCAACTGCACCCACTGAGGCAGAAGTGTGATACCTCAACCAATTCACATCAAGTTTGGACTCTACGAGCTCAGAACACTGCCACAAGGACTTTGAGAAAGGTTTGAAAAAGAAATAAAGCATTTCCAAGGTCCTAAAGACATTGTTTTATTTAACTGTGTATTTTGGGACAATACAACAAGTTTCACAGGATGAAAGGTGGGCGTGTTAAGGGACGGACACCTGGAATGCTGTGACCCAATCACATCACCACATCAGGAAAGGTGGGGATTTGTAATCCCCTCCCCAACAGGAAGGAATAAAAGCTTCCCCAATTGAACAAACCCTTGTTCTGAGTTTCTGACCTGACGAGGAAAGAACAACAGCACGACCAAGGTGAGACTCTTGCGAGTAAACCTTTCACCGCACGGATCTTCAAGCAGCCCAAGTGCTTCTGCAGAGGAATTTGACTCCCAACCTGCATAATTTTCCCTTATCATTTTCCCTTATCATTTTCATTTTCCCTTATCATTTCCATGAAGCAGCGTTTGACTCTCCGACCTGGGGAAGACCTGCTCACTTTTCTTATGAACCTCTAAGCTCAATGTTAGCTAGAGACAGCCAACTGCGTCAACTTAGGGAATTGGCACAAGACATTGAGGTGTTTAACCCTGATTCCCCTGGTTGCAACATAGAATTATATCTTAAAGATGTTAACTATGCTCTGTCCTACATCCCAGAAGCCAGCCATCAAGAAACCCTTTTCACTTCTTGTTGATGTTGATCGCATGTCTGCAGCAGAGTTAAGACAGCTTGGAATGAGAGCCTGGGAGAATGAGAAGGTAAGCACAGACAAAAGGGACAGAGAACCAGGTACCATGTGTTTGAGCTTAGAAATGTCAGTGAGGCTCCTCTTGAGTTAGAAGGATCAGAGCTCCCTAAGCCCAGAAGTGAGTTTGCTGGTAGCCGTGGCTACTCTTCTCAGTCAAAGCCTAATGACTTCAAACAGGGTGTCAAAGGCCTTAAGCCCTCACGTGACAGAGAATTCAAAAGCAGTAGACATGTGCTGCAGGGAGAAAGGCTCAGGAGACCTGGGGATAATCCCAAATGGTTTAGCCAGCAAGGCAAGTGAAAGTGAAAATGCAGAAAGGGATCAGGTGAACTTAGCAGAAATGCATCGTATGCTAGTTGAGGTTCTGAAGGACCGAGAGTCCAAAGAGAAATCCTTCAAGAAAGATAGGGATCCGCCATCAAAAGCATGACTAGACCAGGACCCCTCTCCACCTCCATCTAGCGTGTACCTCATTGGGTGGGGGGAAGAGCCAGAAGGTAGGGGGGAAACCCTTCAGCAGGCTGTTAAACCTCAGTCAGCAGAAGCACCCCAAGAAAACTGGCCTCCCACACAGGTGCTGGAGAAGAGAGATGCATTCTTATGCACTCTGGAACCTTGTAATGCAGAAGTGTATTGTCCACAGGTGGTAGATGGCACCCAGGTTAACAACATGGATGTCAAGGATACTGTTGTTGTTTTTCTGTTGGAGAAGTCAGCCATTAGCAAACAGTTGTACCAACTACTGCTCGAGCGACCTGGCATGACTCCTCTGATAGAAAAGAAACAGAAACTGTGGCTTACCAGTGGCCTTCTGGCATTTAAGAGTGTTGAAATCTGCTCTGCCTCTCTCAAACTAGGTCATAAGCAATTCACCCATTGCATGCTTGTGGTACCTGACCCGAAGCCCTCAGTATGCATCGGCTCTGATGTATTAGTAAGGTTAAGAGTCCAATTAGACACTGTCCTCCAGATGTTGTGGTCCCGTGCGGACATTGGTCCAAATGTGCTGTCTGGTGATGCTAGTCAGATGATGTCTAATCAAACCATTCCCCAAGCTTGTCATGTGGTGAACGACTTTGATGTAGTGGTACCCGCACGGACAGCAGGTGTCCCAGTCAAATTGGTCTTCAGAAAGGGCCAAGATCTGCAAAATGCTAAACTCACAATTTTCCAGCCCGCTGTCCAATTCCGCGATATAGGTCTCTCAGTTAGTGGCAACACCCAACTTGAGATTAATAACTGCTCATCATACCTGTTTGTACAGAATCTCACAAGATGTGATATTCCCATTCCCACTCAAACTATTTTAGAGTACTTGATTATCAGATCTTTTCATGACTTTGAATTAACAGTTCCGGTCATAGGAGGACTCCCATATCTGCCAAGAGAAGGGGACAGCTGTGAACAGGTGTATTTAACACTTCTGACTAAGATGATTGCCATCATACCACATCCATCTTTGGATGGGGGGGGACAGTGTGTAGACTTCAGGAGTGAGAGTGAAATTATGGTGCATGCTGTGGTGGCTCAAGAGCCACACACTTCACCAAATTGTGAACTATGCTCATGTAAAAATGGTCCATGCATTGATGCTAGATTTTTTTTTTTTTTTTTTTTTTTTAGAGAAGTCCTGCTTTGGACAGCTTGGTAGAGAACAGGATCCCGTTGTATTTAGTACCTGTGAAACTGGTGGAGAGAATCTTGAGACAGGCTACACTTGGAACCACCCAAACGCAACAAGTACACTTGGCCTATGGTTTGGGTAGTGCCATGTCAGTCCATGTAGACCCAGAAGCTGGTTAAATTGGTTTCCGGTTAAACCTTCTAATTTTTGATGTTAGGAACGTACAACTTGTAGTCCACTCCCCTAACATTTTTTTTCCCATCACTACACACAACATAGACTAATCAGCAGCATGCCCCTGCTAACATTGCTATGCAGTCCTTTAGAATTCCCCACTGTGTAGATTAGCTCCTCTTTGATTCTTTATTTTAGAGTTGTCTTTAGATTTCAGTTTCTCTAACCTGATATAATTATTGTTAGTCCTACCATAGGTGGACTAGAGCTACCTTTATAGCTATCAAGTCCTATAGTAGCTATTTCAAAGTTTACCGAAATGCCAATGGTCAAAGGATTAGGTGTGGTATGTTGTTTCGCTAATTGTTCCACTTTAGTACACCTGACGGATCAACTACTTCGGCCTCGACCCGCCAGGGTAGGGGGGAATGTAGTGAACAACAGACGTGATGGCACCAGAGCTTCACAACAGACATTCTTTTGTCCCACTGTGATTAATACAAAAGAGTTTGATAGGACTCTCAACGACAACTAAATGACTATTGTAATCAGGACTGCCAAAAGTGGAGGACAGGAAAGATGACATCAACGGCCCATTGATCAAAGGCTAATCTCATCATGAGTTGTTTTTGTTCACCTCAGCCCTCCATGTCTGATTTCAAGGTGTAAATGGCTATGGACTCCTAGGACTGCCAAATCGGTTCTGGCTAGAGCACAGCGAGAACAAAGAAATGCTCAGAAAGAAAGACATTTTCTAAACATATTGGCTTGAAATCACCAAATATGGACAGGAATACTGTAAGGAACACGTCCTATACGTCCTTTTACTCATCCAAGAAACTGTGCACACACAGTGGAAACCACACCTGGAATAAAAGCCAATGCAACTGCACCCAATGAGACAGAAGTGTGATACCTCAACCAATTCACATCAAGTTTGGACTCTATGAGTTCAGAACACTGCCACAAGGACTTTGAGAAAGGGTTGAAAAAGAAATAAAGCATTTCCAAGGTCCTAAAGACATTGTTTTATTTAAATGTGTATTTTGGGACAATACAACAAGTTTCACAGAATGAAAGGCGGGCGTGTTAAGGGACGGACGCCTGGAATGCTGTGACCCAATCACATCACCACATCAGGAAAGGTGGGGATTTGTAATCCCCTCCCCAACAGGAAGGAATAAAAGCTTCCCCAATTGAACAAACCCTTGTTCTGAGTTTCTGACCTGACAAGGAAAGAACAACAGCACGACCAAGGTGAGACTCTTGTGAGTAAACCTTTCACCGCACGGATCTTCAAGGACTTTGACTCCCGACCTGCATAACTCAAGTACCTCCAACCTACAGAAGATCCTACGGACCGACCACCATCTGACCTACAGTTCTCTGGATTACACAAAGACCTCCAGCACTCAGTGCAGCTCTGCAGCTGTTGGAAAGCAATCCAGTCTCCCACTGCACACGGAAGGATACCAGTGGACAACATTTTCCATTCCCGGACTGATCACCCGACCAAGTGAAACGTAAATATAAGCTAACCAAACCTTTTCCCAAAGGCCTTGGCATTAGGTTGTTGCTAAATGAGATTTCTATTTGTGTAGAGACTGTTTATCTAGGGTCAGCATACACAGACAGATACATTAGACACGTTATCTGTATTCATAGTAAATGCTTATTTACTATTTTTAATACCAGCATCCAGAAAGACCACAATTGACTCCCTCATAGACTGCTAATTACCCATTCATTGCTTCATCCAATCTGTTGCTTATCTACTTGGCATTCAATTTTGTTAACATCCATTTGTGTTGTAGTTTGTAGTTTCAGTTTGATTATTGATTCAATTTTCTTAGTAGTTTAGTCATTTTTCCTTAGTAGTTTAGTCATTTTCCTTCGTAGTATTTAGTGAGTGTGATATTTTACTCTTGTATATCTTTTTGTTAATAAATTCATTTTATTGCAAACTATGTCATTCTTGTGTTGATAATCAGAGGCTCTACAAGCTCGCCCGAATCTCACTAAATCCTTTAGATTGGTCAGATGATAAACTTCCTCCAATTTATAAAATTCTAAATCAGTCAACAATCTTTCATGATTGTTCTTTATTGTCAAGGTGAGATTCCTGACTGGTGCCCTGAAATATTGGAAGGAATCATCTGGCTCAATATTAATATTATTACAAAATATTAATATTATTATTTAAGATCATAAATAACTACATTTGTGGTGCCCTCATGTGAGGCTAATCCAAAATCACTATATACGTAACTGAGACGGTATGCCCTCCCAGATCTGGACCAGGCCATCACTAAGCTCCTGGACAGTCTGAGGTGCAAGCTGGCGGCGTCAGATGGACCGAAACATAATGTCCCAGAGGTGCTCTATTGGATTTAGGTCAGGCGAGCGTGGGGGCCGTTCAATGGTATCAATTCCTTCATCCTCCGGTAATGCCTTCAGAAATGTTTCGAAACATTCAAGATTGTTTTAATTTTTCACTTGTATTTTGATGTGTATAGTAATTCTGAATGAATCCGAATAGTAGCTATATATATTCAGTCAGGTCAAAGCGGCGGGATTGGTGATTTTTTGGCTTCTCCCTGTGGTCTTGTTTGGAATGGCAGGTTGACTTATTTAAGAGTAGTGCTTTTAAGGCCAGGACACAACTGTCAATTTAGTTTTTGCTTAGAGTTCCACACAATGGCTCTCATCATGGTCATGTCAGCAGCAGTTTGCCTGATTCAGCATGTTGAATCACCATCGGGGCCGTCAGTGAGAGTGGGAGCTCTTGATTGGATGTTCAGTTTAGCGAACGAGTCAGTGCACAAGAAGCAGGGGCAGATTTACCGGGGTTTGCCACCCCATCTGTCACCCTAGAATTATCACAGAATGAAATATATAATGTAAGCAGTGTTTCAAGTACTGCTTTTAAGCAGCGGTGTTTCAATGTGATGACATAAAAAAGACAGCGTAATGCAAAATAATGTCAATAAAACACGTCTTTCAATAAACTGCATGATGGTTGCAGGCGCACGCAGTGCGCCCAGTGTAGTCAGCTTCATTAACAAATGACTCTTATGAACCGGTTCTTTGTGAATCAAAAACACACAGTGCAGCCAAGTTTCCTTACAAATTGTTTTTCCATTTGTTTGTGAATCGGAAAATTACTGCTTCTCGGCTAACTCAGAAGTCCTCTCAGAAATGTAATCCAATCTCAATATGTCTGAGATTCATTTCGTAATTTTTTGGCGAGCTGATTCTCCGACCGCCTGCTCTACTTTTATCATAGATAAAGGTCTTTTTGTCACTCGACGAAACAATACCATGAAATCAATAAGAAGATCCCGATCACAGAAACTAGCTGGATCATGAACATTTTGTACAGATCCATCCTTGAGTAACAACTTTTTAGCAAAACCTGTTTTCTATTGTTCTTTTGTATTGACCCTCGTTCACAAAGCAGTCTGGTGTAAAATGATTAGCGCAGACATAAATGGCTTTAGGTATATGGGGGCACATTCTCTTCAAAAACAAAATGAATCCACTGCTTCCACTGCTTACTCTGATGTCGGGAGTACTGTACATGAAGACTTATGTTCACTCTTACATCCAACAACAAAACACCTGAGTTGCTTAAGAGACATTCTTGTTGCTAGAGCTGCTCTGGCCTGGAGAAAATGGTGGACAGTGTATAACTTGCTCAGGGTGAGGTCTATGTTAATAAGGCAGAGTCCGTCAGCAGTCATGGGTGGGGCCTGTGCAAAGTGATGTCACTTTGCCCAGAATCTGTGAACAGCTCATTCTGAGACACTGCTTATGATTTATGGGGATAAAAAAAAAGAGGAGTGGTTGGATTTTTATCATTTATAGGGTGGTTGTGTACACACACTGCCAAAACGCATTTATGTTCAAACGCCATATAAAAGTGAATTTTGCATAATAGGTGTCCTTTAACACAGGGCAAAGTGGCTTAAATACACAAGGGAAGATAATCAACAGAACAGGGAACAGGTGAGTAACTCAATTAGAAACTAACAAGGAACTAGAACTAGAACTCATGCAAACGGGTACAGGGAAAACCAAACTAAGGGTACATTTACACGACAACGATGGAAACATTTGGAAACAATGGAAACAATCTCCGTTCACATGGATCCGTGAAAACGGCTAAAATGCTGTATTATTTATGCCGGGACAGTAGTTGGCGATGCCACTTTGTAAAGAAACACTACACGTCTATGGACTGAACATGTATTGCACATGCGCATGACGTCACAGTTTTCACAAATTCACTTTTTTGTAGTTTACAGAGAGACATGATAACGTTATCAAAGTTGCACTTTGAAACCGGTTTTGAAAAGTTTGCATTTTCAGGCCCCCAAAACACCCTTGTCATAAATGAACGGTCAAAACGCATAAGTTTTCTGTTTTTAATTGAAAAGGATGTCGTGCAAACAGCCTCTAAACACAATGAAACTAAACATAACCCTTACAATTGTGTTCTTAAATTATTTTATGAGGACTACTAATCCCATGATGCACTGCAAATGACACCATCAAATAAAAAACAATGGTAAAATATAAAACTAGTCACTTTCATAGAAACTGTGATTATATTGAAGTAAAAAATAACCAGATATATAGAAATAAATACACTACCTTTCAAAAGTTCTTTTTTTTTTTTTTTTTGATAAAAATGTATATTTTTATTCAGCAAGGGCACATTAAACTGATCGAAAATGACAGTAAAGGCATTTATAATGTTACAAAAGATTTCTATTTCTAATAAATACATTTTTAAAACTTTCTGTTTATCAACAGAAATCTGTATCAGGGTTTCCACAACAGCAAAACCATTTTCAACTGTGATAAATAATAATAGTGAAAAAAGGTTTCTTGAGTACCAAATGATTTCTGAAGGATCATGTGACACTGAATGTCACTTGACTTGACATTTGATATTCAACAGTGCTTTGATCTGCCTGCATTGACACTATTCTTTAAGAGCTGCTGTACAGCCAAACAGTGTACCAGTTATCAATGTAAAGCTGCTTTGACACAATCTACATTGTAAAAAGCGCTATATAAATAAAGGTGACTTGACTTGACTTGACTGAAGACTGGAATAATGACTGTTGAAAATGGAGCTTTGCCATCACAGGAATAAATTACAAAATTTATTATCTGTTAAAGTCATTCCATGACGCGACGCTTAATCCTACAGAACTGCACTGTCCAAATAAATCAAGACCTGAACATTCAGTTAATAAAATCATTACTACAAAATGACTTTACTGTAATTGTACTTTTTTTTTTTTTTAAGTTCTCTCTCAATTCCACTTTATCTCTTCCACTTCATGCTCAGTGAGATCTTACACTCTAAGAAAAGTCTATAAAAATAGGGCCCAATTGCACTGTGTTTATGAATTCCATTTTTCTACAGATTTTTCCTATCAGTGTAGAAATAATACCAAAAGATTAATGGGAAAGTGCAAGGAAGCCGCAAGAACAAAAAAATTCCAGAATATCATTTTGTTACTAATGTAATAGGAGCTGCTGTGGATGGGCTGGAAATGCAGCAGGAAGCACAGAACGGAGAGTCCCAAGGGTCAAATCATCACTGCGCTTGTCTGCCTGTGATTTAGCCACAGCTTGGCTTTGATCGCATGTGGACTTCTGCCTGCAGCGGGTGACGCTCTTCACAGGCACTGGAATCTAAGTCATGTGCCAGCCTATAAATTATGAAGAAGGAACACAAAGCATCACATGCACTTCAACACTCTAAGGTGAACTGGATGCCTTTTTCACACCAGTATGCCTAAAACCAGACACATAGAAAAGGCCTTCAGTAATGGATCATTCTGGACCTCTACAATGTGGCAGCTGAGAAATCTTACAATAATTCGATTATAGCAGGTATGAATATTGGTGAACTAATGTTCCCTTCATTCACCTGAACAGAATAATCTCATGTGCATGCAGTGTTCACTGCCACATTAAATAAAAAGTGAAAAGCATCTAATGCAGAGAAGTTATTTTATGACATATATACTTTATATACTGTCAATGTTAATGCATGCACTTAATATGTTTAAAGTTGCGATCCAACAGAAGTAGCAACAGATCCTTTTTTCTGTACTGTGACGTACATCCCAGTAAAATGGAAAATGGAGGGTGGGACTTGGTTTCATCCATGGGTTTCTGATTGGATGGAGGCAAATCTGAATGTAAGGGGTTTATGCAGAAAAAATTATTGGAAAAGTCCGATATACGTCAACAGAGAAAATTCTGTCCTTTTACCAGAGGTTATAAAAAAAAATTAAGGTCACTAAAAAATTAAACATATGCATACAATAGATGAATTGTTCACAATAAAATCAAAAGCATTCATAAGAAATGTCCATTTCATGCTGACTTTAACACTTTTCATTCTGATGTGTGATTTTTACAAACTGATTTGAAGATGAGCTAATTGAAACTGACTGAAACTGAAGATCAAAGTTTGTAAATGATTTAGACGTAGAAAGGCCCTCTTTACAGGTTAATTATTGCCAAATCAAAGATTTATGATGGGACATTAAGGAAACAGGACATTTAACAAAAGTCATTTGCCGTTTTTATACTGTGGAATTCATTATCAAATTTCAAAAAGTGCAATATGAAGAAGAGCAGCTTGAACATTCTGCCTAACATTCCTTTTGTGTTTCTCAAATCAAACGTTATAAGGTCTTACTGGTTTGGAAAACATGAGGGTGAGTAAAAGATGACAGAATTTTAAATTTTGTGTGAACTATAGGAATGTTCACACAACAACAATGTACAAAAAACAGAAAAGTTCTTCCTTAGCTGTTGTAATGTAAATGAATGGGCAAAATGCATAAAGAATTTTCGGTTTTTAGTTAAAAACGGTGTCGTGTAAACGGCCCCTTAGTTCCATACTGAAAATCACAGGACATACAAATGGACTCAAGTTACACAATCAGCTTAGCTCTGGTTCAAGAAATCTTTAGCATTTTCCACACATTTTTGAGTCTGCATCTTTTGCTTTGCTCAAAAGCAATCGTGTGGTTTAAAAGGAATATTGGGCTGAAAATATGAGAAATGCTTGGACAGGGGTCCATTCTGAGATGTCTATATGGTGGCAGCCTCAGAACCTGTGAAAAGTTTCACTGTCCAGCTATCCTGCTGCTTTACTGGCTCTCCCCTTAAAAGAAAAAGACAGATGACATCCAGGGCTGGCAGAAAAAAGGGTGAGACGTCATGGCTGAAAGGCAGTATGAAAAACTTCTTTCATGAAGATAAAAGCCCATGCCTCATAATAAAAAAGATGACACAGTTACCAGATGAATGAAGCAGTCAAGAAGGCTCCTGTCCAATCAAATCCATTCCTGCTACCTGACTTCATTTTCTGCATAAGAGCACATGTGCTCTTCAGTCTGCTGTTAGTGATAGTAGTGATACAATACATCCGCCTTCACAAAAAAAAAGAAAAAAAAAAAGAAAAAACTGCTGTGCAAATACACTTTAACATAATACCAGACAAGGAACAGAATGAAACAGGGTTTAAATACAAGGAGCAAACAAAGGGAACTAATCAAGACCAGCTGAACAGAATGATTAATTAATAGGTAAAAAGTCACATAAACAGACTTCCAAAAATCGTTTTGAAAGGATTTTAAACCACGTATAAATGTAGCTTGAAACGGATTAGTAAAAATTACATTTCATGTGATTTTTGTCCGTTCACACTTACTAAATCTGATTGGACTTTAATCGGATATGCAAAAAAAATTGAATTTGGACTGGCAGTCTTTTCTGGTGTGAAACACAAAAAGAGATGATTAGTGGAATGTTCATGTAGCCCTTTTCTAAAAGTTGGGAATACGATTTGTCTAACTGAAAATCGTGGTTTCTGGTTTGAACCTGTTTCGTTCAGTTTTTTTTTTTTTTTTTTAAACAAATAACATTACCCATAGAACAATGTAAAATAAGCTAAATTAGCTTTTGTTTATGGTGAAATTAAATTGTAAAATGCCAGAAAATTCTACATTAAGTAACATGTTGATTATGTCTACAGATATTAAAGTATTATCTTTATAATAAATAAAGTGTCTTTTGTGTATATACAAATGTCTGTAACAATTATTATTATTTTTTTTTTAAAGCGCCGGGTTTTACCATATCAATTTCAGAGTGAGTCTCATCCTTTGGAAGTGCAAGTGAAAGTGGATTTGCAGCACAGAAAACGTCTTCTCGACATGAACAACACAAACTCTTCCAGTCTCAGCTACAGCTACAGTGTTTGAGGGTCAAAGACATTGTTCTCGTTCAGCTAGTGAAGACCATAGACGGGCATTATGCAAATTTGTTAATTTGTTACGTAGATATGTAACAGCAGGGGCATAGCCATCATTTCAGAAGTGAGGGGGACAGAAATATTGGGTGTAATACCAGTTTTTATCTGACCTTTGTCTAATTGATAGATTTTTTTTCTCTCATCTTTTAATTTGAAATCAATTTTCTTTTCATAAGAAATCAAATACACTGCTGAACAATAACCAATATCTAAAAAAAATTCCCTATATTTTATGACAATTTTATGACTGGTTTATGTACAAGCACTTGTGCATTAAGTCCTCATGGATTTTATACAATGTAAAAAAAAAAAAAAAAAAAAAAGATCACAGGATAAAGCCGAAAATACAGTACCTTTCAAAAGTTTGGAAACATTACAATTGTAATTGTACAATTGAAATATGTCTCTTCTACTTCCAAGGCTGGATATATTTAATTTAAAAAAAAAAATGCAGCAAAAACAGTAATATTGTGAAATAGTATTGCAATTTAAAATAACTGTTTTCTATGTGAATATTTTGTAAAAAGTAATTTATTCCTGTGATCAAAGTTGAATTTTCAGCATCATTACTCCAGTCTTCAGTATCACATGATCCTTCAGAAATCATTCTAATATGCTGATTTGCTGTTCAAGAATAATTTCTTCTTATTATCAATGTTAAAAACTGTTTTGCTGCTTCATATTTTTGTGGAAATCATGATACCATTAAAACATTTGTGGTAAGATTAAAAAAAGAAAAATTAATAGAAAAATAGAAAAAAGAAGAATTAATAGAAAAAGAAATTAATACTTTTATTCATCAAGGATGCATTAAATCTATAAAAGTGACAGTGACAATAAACGCAAATAAATGCTGTTTGTTGAACTTTCTATTCATCAAAGAATCCAGAAATGTATTATGGTTCCCACAACAATATTAAGCAACTGTTTTCAACACAGATAATAATCAGAAATGTTTCGCAGCAATGATCATATTAGAATGACTTCTGAAGGATCATGTGACACTGAATGATGCTGAAAATTCAGCTTCACAGATCACAGGAATAAATTACATTTTAAAATATATTCATATAGAGAACAGCTATTTTAATTTGTTTAATTAATTAATTTAATTTAATTAATTTATTTAATTAAATTATTGCAGCCTTGGCAAGCATATAAGAGACTTCTTTCAAAAACATTAAAAAGGTTGTCAATTAGCACTGCATTATTCATATACTTTACTGTCAATAAATACCTTGAGATGGCTTGAAGAGCGTACAAAGTCCATATCTTGTCGCAATCGTGTATTTATTGTCTTCACGTTTCATCAGTCAATACGTTTCTGCATTTTATCAAAGTCCCTTTAAGACAAGTCATTTCACTCGGCGGCCATCTTTGAAACGCCTCTTGGGCATGCAAGTGCAGCTCCTATCTCTTTGAATGGGGAAACATCAAATTCTCTAAAGCTGTTTGCCAAGCTTTCGATTAAATTTACAATTTGAAATTACCAATGAAATCAGACAACAACTGTCTTATAAATTTTGTTTCTGAACTCTTGGATCATGATAAAAAAAAAGCATTTTTTCAGGCTAGATCAAGCTAATGCGCATGCGCAGTACTAACTGCGCGTCTCTATACGAAGCATGCGTCTGACTGTTTCTATAGGAACCGGAGCTTCTAACGGCTGCTGCAGTGACGCGATGACTTTACCAATCGGCGATTGGCTCTTATTTAGAAGGCGGGACTTATTCTGCCATATTGCGCATTGCACATTCTCCCATTCAAAACAATACGAGTGACACGTCTTGTGTTATTCTGTAGTCTTTGATTTTATTCAGCTGCTGCTACAGAGAGTAGCTGAATTACTTCTACGAAACCATTTTGCACATTCTGCGTGAGAGCGCCCTCCAGCTTCCAGTATGAATGAAACATATTACACGAGAGTGAGTGCTCCATAATGTTTAGATTGCCTCATTTTAGTTAAGAATAAAATGATGGGTCATGCATAGACAATCTTGTCTCTTTTAATTTAAATCGTGATTTATACACATTGGCCTCTATGTAAACACACTTGCCCGAAAAAAGTGCGGGGGATGAATTTACGTTTTATTAAAAGTGCGGGGGACATGTCCCCCCCGTCTCCCGCATATTCTACGCCCCTGTGTAACAGGACGTGAGACTGAATTTACTGACGACTCTTTTCAGCAGTTCAGAATCTATTCTTTCTTTTAGGAGACAATAACTTTATTTGTCATGTACTTTAATTCTTTAAAACTTCACAGATCTTTTTTACATGCATATTACACACAACATGAAAGGGAATACTCGAAAAAGCATAATAGGGGCACTTTAAGTGGGTCCAAAGTATAATTTTTTTTTCAGTGTGTCAAGATCAAATAGGAAAAAAAAAAAAAAACCCACACCATAAAAACATTATAAAATGAGTCCATATGACTTAAGTTGTTAGACATCCCCATTTGAAACAAGGAAAAAATGCTCAGCATAATCACATTAAGACAAATAAAAACAGACTGATTTTACAGAAACATTAGATTGAAGTTGACATGAGTTCAAAAACTCTTAAAACCCTTAAATTGCTTTTTCCCATGGTTGCAAACATCTGTGAGTGAGTGAACGAGTTTCTAACATCTGTTGTGGAGGTGATATCAATATCGTGCTTGCTTATGAAATAGTTTCCTCTCAGTAGCTGGTGCGTTAATCGCTTTCAAATGGATCCTTTGTAATGTGCGATCCAATCAATCAAGGTTAAGAATGCGAACTGGCCATGAACCTCATCAGTACAGCGAGTTTATTTATCTGGCCTGTAGTTACGTTTACTCAGGGAACAGAAGAAAAACATCCTCACATTTTCATTTTCGTCAGTTTATCAGTGCATTTGCCTGATGAAAAGTGACACTCATGTGTGGAGTGTGGGTAATATCCAGAGATACTCAACATTTTTATGAAATTTCTTTATTACCTTAAATCCCTTTTAATCATTTAATTATTTAATTCCTTTAAATAAAAAGACCAATAACACAATAACATCCTCCCCACCCTGCAAAAAACAAAAAACAAAAAAACTTTGGTCCTCCAATATTCATGGTTACAGCCTTGATTGAGAAAGAATTAGTCTTTGGATTCAGTTTTAGTGGCAATAAATGTTTCAAAGATATCCAGAGTTTTGTTAGAGATGCTCATTTGTAGGTAAAATGATATCCACAAGCAGATATTCTGAGTTCCCTTTCAAGGGAACTTGAGCTGAGTCGGAAACGCTGTGGGAACACCTCTGCGTGATTGCGTCGTGAAGCACGTATGAAATCAGTCCAATAGAGTGATGGAACGTCATGGGGGGTGACGTCACTGACCAGGAAACTATAAAGCCTACCCGAAAACACATTCATTCAGCTTCTGTGCCTTCAGCAAGTGCTATATGTGAAATCGTGTGTCCTATTTATTGTTGTCTGTCTCAGTACACAAGCACATTATTATGGCGAGCGAACAACAGTTCAGGAAGTGTGTTCATCCCTGCTCTCATTTCATCATGGGTGGGGATTCACACCAAATGTGTGTTGTTTGTTTGGGAGTGCAGCATGCCCAAACAGCTCTCGAGGGAGCTGCTTGTAAGCATTGTGATTTTCTCCCGCTAAGAATGCTGCGCTCCCACCGAGCCCTCTTTGATGAGAGTGGCTCGGCTAGAGTTCCTCGCAGCGCAGGTTCCGCTTCTGCCAAGGCAGAGCAGCGCCTGTTGTCGTGGGGTTCGCAGATGGATCTGGCAGAGGGGTTTGAGATGGGCTCTGCCCTATCTCAGCCCTCACCTGCCAGATCTAGTGTCTCAATTCGGGGTCAGGAAGCACGCGCTGCGGTTTCTTCCACCCCGGTTGAGGCAGCTGCATTAATGGCATCCAGTTCTGAGGAATTGGATGTGGTTAGTGTAGCAACAGGAGATACTGAAGACTCGTCACTTCGGTCTCCTGCAAGTGAGGAGCTTATGGAGCTTTTAACTCATGCTGTGGCCAAAATAATCATTGATTGGCCGGCCGAGAAACAAGAGCTGCAAACTAAGAGCTCCTCACATAGGGCGCAGCAGAAGCAGAGCGTTGCTACCCGTGCCCCCCTCCGAGCAGTTGGGAGATGGGGTCGAAGTCCTCGAAGGGCAAGGCGGATCTGAGGACCGTCATTGCTTCAAAGAGGGCTTCGTTGAAAAAATCCTGATGCCAGAAGTACCGTCAGGATCCTGAAGGCGGTCCCCTCCGAGGTCAGACGGCATTCACCGCTTCATACGGTGCCCGTCTTCCTTCGGGGCCCTCAGGAGGGCGCTCTGCCAACCCCGCCGCAATATTGGTCTGATGAGTGTTTTTGTGCAGCCAAGCCAGTCGTTCCATGCCGGTGCGCCGCTTCAGGGCACTGTGCTGGCTGCCCAAAATATACCAGAGGCTAGCCTCGAGAGGCTGGTTCCCTTAGTGGATTTTTTGGCAGAGTGGAAATGTCTACTACACATATCTCAGTGGGTCCTGCAGACAATAGAAAACAGGTATGCTATTCAGTTCAGAACTCGGCCACCCCGATTCAGCAGGGTTCTGCCCACGGCGGTGGGCCCCGAGCAGACTCTGGTCTTGGCACAAGAAGTAGAGACTCTCTTGCGAAAGGAGGCTATAGAAAGGGTTCCTCCTCCCAGTAGGGAGTTAGGATTTTACAGCCAGTACTTCATTGTCCCAAAAAAGGATGGGGGGTTGTGTCCAATTTTAGATCTGCACCTATTAAACCGCTCTGTAGCAAAGCTCAAGTTCAAGATGCTCACTATCAAACAGATCGTGTCACAAATTGGATCCAAGGACTGGTTTGTCACGATAGATCTAAAGGACGCGTACTTCTATGTATCCATCCTCCCACAACACAGGAAGTTTCTGAGGTTTGCTTTCAGGGGTGAAGCATACCAATACCGAGTTCTTCCTTTCGGCCTAGCACTGTCACCCCGCATGTTCACCAAATGTGTAGATGTGGCATTGACGCCCCTGCGTATGCGGGGCATTCGCATTCTAAATTACAACGACGATTGGTTGATTTTAGCTCAATCTGAGCAGATGGTGGTTCAACATCGAGATGTTGTTCTCACACACATGAAAAAGTTGGGGTTGAGGCTGAACACAAAGAAAAGTATGCTTTCTCCAGCACAGAGAACCACTTATCTAAGTGTAGTGTGAGACGAGCGATGCAGGCTCGTCTATTGCCAGCCCGCATAACATCGATTCTCTCAGCTGTAACAGACATAAAGCTAGGCCAGTCACTCACTATCAAACAGTTTCAAAGACTGTTAGGTCTTATGGCAGCAGCGTCCAACGTGATACCTTTTGGCCTGCTGAACATGAGACCATTACAGTGGTGGCTCAAAACCAAGGGGTTCTCGCCAAGGGGGAATCTTTTTCGTGTGATCAAGGTCACGCGGCGCTGCTTTCATGCCAGAGCTGCCGTGCAGCCAAACAATGTACCAGTTATCAATGTAAAGCTGCTTTGACACAATCTACATTGTAAAAAGCGCTATATAAATAAAGGTGACTTGACTTGACTTGACTAGTCATATGGAAAAAACCTTGGTTTCTGTCCCAGGGACCTTTGTTAGGAGTTCTGGGTTGTCGTGTCACGCTAACAACAGATGCATCCCTCACGGGCTGGGGGGCGATCATGAGTGGTCGCTCTGCTCGGGATCTGTGGCAGGACTATCTCACTTGGCACATAAATCGCCTGGAGATGTTGGCAGTGTTTCAGGCTCTGAAACACTTCCTCCCAGACCTCAGAGACTATCATGTACTTGTTCGTTATGACAACACATCGGTGGCCTCGTATATAAACCATCAGGGGGGACTGAGGTCGCGCCCATTATACAAACTGGCACATCAAATCCTCATAATGTCCCTTCTAGACAGCTCTCCGATGGAGATTCCGATCAGGACGGACCTTCTCTCTCAGGCGAACGGGTCGATCCTTCACCCTCACCCAGAGTTGTGGAAACTGTGGGCTTGGCCTCTAAGGGGGCCCAGCTCATAGGTTCAGGTCTCTCAACTGAGGTTGTTGAGACCATCCTCCACTCCAGAGCTCCCTCCACGAGGAAACTGAAGTGGAGATTATTCACTTCATGGTGCGGAAACCACCAGTTGGACCCAGTTAACCGCCCGGTGTCTGCAGTGCTGGACTTCTTGCAGGAAAGGTTTTCCGCAGGGCTATCCCCCTCCACAATAAAGGTGTACATTGCGGACTTAGCTGCTTACCATGCTCCTCTGAGTGGTGTATCTTTGGGGAGACACCCTCTTATCACACGTTTCCTCCGTGGCACTCTGAGACTTAGACCTGCAGTTCGCACAAGGGTGCCGTCCGGGGATTTGGCCATTGTTTTGCAAGGCCTGTCTATAGCTCCCTTCGAGCCTATTGAAGAAGTTCCTGAGAAGTTTCTCACCATAAAGGCCATCTTTCTGTTTGCAATTTTGTCTCTCAAGAGGATTGGAGACATTCAAGCCCTCACGGTATCTCCCTCGTGACTGGAATTCGCACCTGGTATGATTAAGGCCTTCCTTCACCCTAGACCGGGTTATATTCCAAAGGTCCTACTAATGTTGTAAGACCTATTGTACTGCAGGCCTTCTGTCCTCTTCCCTTCTGAAAGTCAGACCAGGAGAAACTGAATCTGCTCTGCCCTGTGGATGCTTATGTCCACAAAGCTGCCCTGTGGAGAAAATCAGAACAGCTGTTCATTTGTTTCGGGTCACCTAGGAAAGGTTACCCTGCATCTAAGCATAGGATGAGCAAGTGGGTGGTCGAGGCCATCTCACTTGCTTATGAGTCGGCTGGTCAGCCATCACCTAAAGCGCTATTGTCAGGAGTTTCTCTCCAGGAAGTTTGTGATGCGGCAGGCTGGTCCTCGCTGCATACGTTTGTGAGGTTTTATGAACTTGACCTCGGCTCCACTCCAGGGGCGCAGGTGCTCTCGTCTTAGTGTGCACTCCGATTTCACACGGACGGTCACTTGCTCATATTGCGACGTGGGTATTAGCATTCCCACAGCGTTTCCGACGCTCAAGTTCCCTTGAAAGGAAACGTCTCGGTTATGTATGTAACCTTAGTTCCCTGAAAAGGGAACGAAACGCTGCGTCGCCCTGCCATACTCCCGGCATGCCCATAAGCGACTTGCTTCAGTCTTTTCAGAAGCTGAATGAATGTGTTTTCGGGTAGGCTTTATAGTTTCCTGGTCAGTGACGTCACCCGCCTATGATGTTCCGTCACTTTGTTGGACTGATTTCATACGTGCTTCACGACGCAATCACGCAGAGGCGTTCCCACAGCGTTTCCGATGCAGCGTCTCGTTCCCTATTCAGGGAACTAAGGTTACATACGTAACTGAGGCGTTTTCTGAGTTGCGTGAAACAATCTGTGCTTATTTTTGGACAAACAGAACTTCTGAAAACAAAGTCTAACCAAAGTTACTGAACACCAAGTGAGGACTGATTTGATTTGACTACAGCCTGAGGGTTATAAATGTTAATGTAAAAGTAAATAAGAAATGAATGAGATGTAAGTGACAGCTAATAAAGGTGTTTTGGATGGTTTATTGACTTAAATATTGAGATAAACAGTCATGAGGTGTGATGGAAATGAATGAGACCACATGGGGCCAAGAAACTGAAATAAGTCAATAAGAAACATGATGCTGAACGTTCAAAAATAACTGCATTAGAAAACAGAACACAGGCACCCTGAGGCACTTCTGAGGTCATTGTAAAATTAAGATTGAGCTCAAATGTTCTGCACAAACGATAATTCAGTCAAATAATTGGATGATAAAGAGTGCCAAAACCAAAGTCAAGGAACTATTTTTGCCAAGTACTTACTCTTGAGCGTTACAGCCATCTTACTTGACTGTTGCCAACCATGTGACTTCATAACGATCATGCACAAACTACCAACCAAATCACACTTTACAGTAAGGTCCCATTAGTTAATGCATTAGCTTCCATTACAATGAGCAATACATTTGTTATGTCATCTATTAATTTTTGTTACTGCTAGTTAATAAAAATACAACTATTCATTGTTAGTTCATTTTAGATGAGATTCACTATATAATATTAACAGATTCAACATTTCATTTGAATAATGTATTGGTGAATGTTGAAATTAACATTGGCTAAGATTAATCAATGCGGTAAAACTTTTCAGTAAGGTTTCATAGTTAACATTAATTAGTAACACCACTGTAATTAACATGAACTAAGAATACTTCTACAGCATTTATTAATCTTAGTTGATGTTGATTTCAACATTTACTAATACATTATTAAAATCAAAAGTTGCATTTGTTAACATTAGTCAATGCATAAACAATAAACAACTGGATTTTTATTAACTAACATTAACAAAGATTAATAAATGCTGTAGCAAATGTATTGCTCATTGTTAGTTCATGTTAGTTAATACATTAACTTATGTTATCATGTTATAATATAATGTTATAATGTTATTATGAGACCTTATTGTAAAGTGTTACCATAAATGCTTTAGAAGTATTTTTCATTGATAGTTCATGTTAACTACTATAGTCTACTAATGTTAACAAATGGAATGTTATTGTAAAGTGATACTGAATAAATGCTTTTCTGATCAGATAATTATTTGTTTTTCAATGGTCCACTTTAGACATTCTACTAACTATAAGTAACATTGCAACTACTTTGTCAACTAACTCTTAGAGTATTAGTAGATTGTAGTAGACTGTTAGTAGAGGTTAGGGTTCGGGTTAGTAGAATAAGTTGACATGTTACTTATAGCTAGTAGAATGTCTGTTGAGGAGCATCAAAATAAAGTGTTAGCAGATATTAAGCAGATAGTCTACTAAGAGTTAGTTGACATGTAGTTGCAAAATTACTTATAGTTAGTAGAATGTCTAAAGTGGACCATCGAAATAAAGTGTTACCGATTATTTTGTATGGATGTCATCATAAACAAGAGGAGCTTTAAAGGGGTGTTTGACGTGGTGGAACAAATTCAGAAAATCTTTCTGAGAACCAGCACAGAACCCTCCAAGACCTTTTGAAAGCCGTGCAGAACAAGATGGCAACAAATGGGAGAAAGCTGTGCTCGCTGCAAGGGGCCAAAGGAAAATGGAACGGTAGACTGTGTTCCCGGTATCACCTCCGATGAACCTTCAAATGCCGGACGTGAAAAACTGAAACATTAGGAGAGCTAGTGTAGCACAAGAAAGAGTGGAAGTCCATTCATTTCTCAGTGACATGAATAACTCAAATGGCTTATCCATATGGAAGTTGATGAAAAACGTCCATACCACCCCCTTACGAAACACAAATCATCTTGGACTTGATTTTAAAAGACGCTGTCCAGAGGTCCCTTCTTGACCTTTCAACATTCTCATTTTGCCTGAGCATGATTCAAGAGGAAGGCTGCATGTTCTGATTTAGTGTCCTGACATGTACATTCTCATGGGCTCCAACCTCACTATGACAAAAACCATATGTGCAGAAACATCTTTTATTCAGACTAAGAGTGTTTTTAAATCCTGAGAGTGCTCTAGTAAAAGTGCGAACGCCTTCACAGTGAAACGTCAGCCTCCTTGACGAATACAGGACTGGCCGGTCATTAAGGTGTCACACGGGGCAGCGAATGAACTGGAAAACAGCCGTTGCTTGCTGAAGTTAAAATCAGCACACAATCTGCACTTGTGCATTATGGGAACAACCTGGGTGTTCCGAATGTCTGCAATCCATTGACTTGCCATTGCAGTTCAGGTGTCTGCGGGCCACACGCAACACGCTTACAGCAAACATGTTGCTAAGGGTGGAGAAACTACGACACAAGGCCACGGAGTTCATCAGCCTGCAGAAACTCTCAGCAGCGAGGAGGAGTTGTCTACACACAGCAGCTTTCTCTCATATGGTTCAAATGAATCCGTCATCATAAACTATTTTACGTGCCGTTAAAGGTAACAGAGCATATTTCAGATATGTAAATGCTAACCAACCATGGTTTACTTTAGGAACTGTAATGTTGGCTTTGAGACTCTCTGTGGTTTTGAAACTAAATGTATTGCTTTAGGTGAAAACCACAGTTGATTTCATGCTTTTGTGATATTTGATGCTTTCATATGAGAATGTGTAGAGCACTTTAACCGTGGAGCAGCTTGAACTGGGGTTAAATGTTACAAAATTGATGCATTTAAGCTTCTGAAAAAAAAATCACAGACAGTAGAGCTGTTATAATACCTTAATCACATCTTGCAGTGCAATACCAGCTACATATCTGGAGTACATTCACTGTAAAAATCCAACTTCCATTTTGTCAGACAAACTCTATTTTAAAGGTTACATATATAGGCCTAAAACATATTACCAGTATTGTGCACCAGTACTCCGAAGTGACACCAATGATTGATAATGTAAACAATGATTGGTCATGGTAATGCGTGACATTACTTTTTGCTGAATTAGAAATTCAGTAACTCTACAAAATACAGAGTCAAATACGGAGCTCGTTTCAAATTTTATACTTAAGACATAATTTTTGGCAGCACTCATACACAAGCCGTGTTCACTTTAGGAGTGCTCTCTCTCTCTCTCTCTCTCTCTCTCTCTCTCTTTCTCTCTCTCTCTCTCTCACACACACACACACACACACACACACACACACACACACTCACACACACACACAGACACACAAACAATTAAAAAATGTGACGCAGAGTGTTAAACTTCCGTCAAGCCAGTGTTTGCATATTATTATAATTACAGTAATCTGCAGGCAGCTAAAACAGACAGCATTTGAAGTGCTTTTCATCTTTTAAAGAAACAAATTTTCTTAAGAAAATATTTGAGAAGTTCCTAAGTATTTTTCAAGAATTGCATTTAGGAACATTCTTATGAAATTTCTTAACTTCTTTCTTAAGTTTTTTGTGAATCCGACCCCAGGATCATTGCTAGTAAATTAACTTATTAGGAATATCTTGAAACAGAGTCCTGCACGGGTCCTGTTTGATAAACCCGCACCCGCAGTTATTAACAGCACACCCGACCCGATATCCGACGAAAACAATAATTTTAGCCCGCATCCGACCCGACCCGTTTGACATAAAAACCGCAACCCGACCCGCACCCGCATTAAATCTCCTACATGAGGTAGACGAAAATCATTTTTTCATGTAGCCTAACACAAGTAATAAAACCAACATTAGGCATTCTGTGTCGCTGCATTTAATTAAACATTGCGTTAAATAACACAAGCAAAAATAATAAAACAAAGAATGTTTTAGTTGGCCTATATATTTTATCAGATTCACTCGGCATTTAAACGCGGTTGTCTCTTCAGAAACTGAGCATTGTTTACCTGTCCTCTGGTCCTCTTTGTAGCAGCGCGAAAAATATATTAAAACTTTTATTCAAATTGTGAATAGCCTATATTAAATACACAAAGCAAGCAAAGCACGCTCCCTTTAATATAAATCACTATAGCTTTCAATCAGATGCCGCGCGATTGGCTACAATGCTCAGCGCTGCAAATCGTGCTGTAAGCCTTTAACGGTCTTCAGACAGAGCGTGAACACAAATAAGCACTGGACCATTTGAAAGCAGCTGTCAAATGCACCGAATTGAGTTGGAATAGTCTTGGCTATTGGACCCACAGTCCACCCGTGCCTACCGTGCGTCTGACCCGCACCCGCACCCGCACCCGACACGTAAATATTATTCCACCCGTTACATTAAATTTGGCGGGTCACCCGCGTGCAGGACTCTGTCTTGAAATGTTTATTTTAGCTTGTAAACTGTAATTATTAGTTAGTTTAAAAATAAAGGATTACCACCCCCACTTAAGGATTTTATTCACCATTTCTTAAGGTAAAGATAATTTTTGTTTATGATAACAGACTGGGTTTATGATACTATACAGTCATTTCCAAAGTTGAAACTGTGTTTATCCATAACAGTGATTGTAAAATACGTGCTTTAGGTATGGGAGTGGCATATTTTGAGTTGTGGTATTTGGGTTAGTTTTTGGGCAATTTCGATTGGTAATTGGACTATTTTTTTGCTAGTTTTGATTGGCAAACAGGCTGTTTTGAGATGCAGATTTGGCAACTCTTACAACAGTAGTTCTCAATGTGAATATTTTGTATGGCTGTGTCTGAAATTGCCCCCCTATACCCTTAAATAGGAGACTATTAGTGGGGACAGCCATTTGTAGTGGTGCCCGAAACCATAGTGGACATTATCGAGTGCACTTATTCAATCCCACAATGCACCGCAATAATGAGTGTACAACCAATGTACACTCTATGGCTAGAGAATAACCATAATGCACTATAAGGGTCATGCCAAATGAATTCCCGCCTTTTGCCAGAAGATGGTGCCTGCTGCTGAATCATTTGTTGTGTTCATGCCATGTCGTAATTACTGTAGTCTCAAATGACAACATATGACGTTCTATTCGGAGCTGTTCACATCCTTGGACTGGGAATTTTGCATTTTAATGGCAACATTATCAACGCCTAAATTAATTTGTAGAGGTCAGGTAGAACAGCGGTCACGTGGTACAAGTAGGAGCTCTCAGAACATTTCCAACTTACAAGCTGCAATAACAAGCTCTACCATGGCGTGAGGAACGGGATTGAGAACCACTGCCTTACAAGAATGCTGTGGCACTAGTATTTTGAGGCTTGGGCATTGTGAAAAGACTAGGTGCTACTAGGCTGATTTATCACCACAAGAAACAAAATAAAATATTACTGGCTTTCACATACATAATGAGATTCATTTTAAATTTCCAATATCACCAGTTGCCAAACAATGCTGGAATAAGTTCTTCTGTAAAACTTCCAGGAACTGTTAAATGTAACGAACTCCCAAAATCCCAAACAATACAACCCTTGAAGCAGGAACCTGCTGAATCAACAGTGGCCGTCACTGCCCTCATGGCACAAGGCTCAGGGACTGAACACCATGCTCAGCTAGAGAGGAGGGCTGGCCACACACAGAGTGACCCTCATGTGCTGCCCCGATGACCCTCCAGGCATTTGGCTCACCTGCTGATCAGGTTCCAAAGCTTCTGCCTGAGCCCATCCAGGGTCAAGCCCAGCAGGGCAGTAGGGTGAGCCATTCTGCTTCTTCCATCTGCTTCTAACTTCACTTCAGAGAAGAGAGAGAGAGTGGCTTCAGTGGGGTTAATCCTGTTCCAGAGGCGTAGTAAAATGCGCATGTTGCTTCGCACAACAGCAATGCCACAGTGAAACATCTGACAGCTTTGCCGTTCACCCAGGATCAGGCCTGATGGATAAGACTGGACAAGTGCTGAGTAACGCCCTGATCAAGCTTCTAACACTGGCCTCAGCTCATTTCAGCTGCTGTTCTGCTGTAGCTTGTGCATTTTAGGATATCCCTTTCAAACAGAAAAGTTTACTTCAAGTTCATTTTATTAAGTAAAGGTGAATAGGATAAAAAAATTTAACTAACAGATATCACCATACTTCCCTAGTTAATTAATTACAGTATCATAATATGTTTTTTTTGTTTGTTTGTTTTTTTTTTTTTTTTTTTTTTTACAATTTTTCTGAAATGTTATATTTAAATATGTAAATGAGGCATTTTCTAATTAAAAATGCACACATATTCATACATTTCCAGAACATAAATCGGAACATTGGATAAAGCCAGGTTCAAAATTCTTGTTTCAATTTGCTGACAAATTAGATTTAAAGGTTTTTACAGAGGGGATTTTGAATTTCTCTTTTTATTACTCCATAAATCAGAAAATACTGTCAAGAAAAAAAATCACCATGTTTTAGGAACAAAATATTATATAAATCAGGTGAATGATATATGAACAAACCCCTCAGTAAGTTCCTTAAAAATATAGATAGGGGAAAAAAACTCATTTTTAGAAAATGGCCTTTAAACATTTGTATTGCAATTGAAATATACAGACGCAAATAGATAAAGTGTAATAAAATAAACACTTGAGTCTATTTTGGATGTTTTGGATGTTTTCTTTCTACTAGTCTGAAAAAAGAAATATTATGGGAGCAAAATAGCCCAAAAGCTTGCAGTGTCTTGCCTTAAAGGGATAGTTCACCCGAAAATGAAAATTAGCCCATGATTTACTCACCCTCAAAAATACAATATTCATTTTATTTTTTGTATATTATTTTATATAATTTTTTTATTTATTTATTTTTTTTGCATATTATAATTCAATTATTTGTCACTTGTTTCTTGAGTCAGTTTGATTAAGGTGATCACCTGTTGTCTTTAAAGAGTTGATTGTATTCCACATGGGTATTGTGCGTGATGAAGACCTGTTGGTCGAAATGTGCATTGAATAATAAATCTGTTGGAGCAGTTACTTTCAGTGTGCAGATTTCACACTTCTTTTTTTCATTACTCACCCTCAAGCCATCCTAGGTGTATATGACTATCTTCTTTCAGACAAACACAATCTGAGTGTAGCGAATTAACTCAAAGGGGAAATATTAATAATTATTCATAACTCATTATGATTATTAATCATGATTAATTATGAATATGTAAAACAGTTAATCAGATTAACTGGATGTAGCTACATTAATATTACAATCAATTAACCTGTTCGTCCAGTGAACACTCAGTGTTGATTGTTTATTAATTCTAAGAAATGTTCATTTCCAGGTTATGGAAAAACAACATTCGTATTGTACAGTACTACTCAGAGCATGTAGTCAGGATCTAAATCACTTAAGAGGCAATTTATTAGCAGACGGAGTCAGAACCAAACATGTATTGTGCACAATCTTTATTAACTAACTCACAAACACATAACTAAACTAACAGACACATAACATACACGAAGGTCACACACACACATACATTGGTAAGAATGAGCAATGATATGATAATGAGAGTTGAACCGGAAGTGATACTGTTGATAGAGCTATAGGAAAAAGTCATAGACAATCTGGAAAAGAATCATCAGTTTCCTCAGTAATAAAACACCTTTGCTGACAAAGGTAAGTTTTACAAATCAATGCTAAATCGCTGTTTAGTGTTCAAATGTACGATACTTGCAAGATGCCTTTAGGCTGAGGAGCATCGGATCTGCCGGCTGGGTTGTAATCTTGATGGTTCGGTCTGAAGTTGTTGCCAGTATCTTCTGCGTTAGATGAAGTACTATGAAAACTTATAGATGAGCACATGGCTGGGTTGTAGACCGAGGCCTGCAGGCCTAGGCCTACAGGCCTGCAGCAAGAAGGGGGTCTCTTCAGTCGTCCAGGAAGCAAGGAAAGAGAGGGAGTGGCATTGTTCACTGGCTTTTAACCTCTGGTCAAAGTCACATCTCTTAGTTGTTGACCGGACCAATGAAGATGTTGTATTTCCGGGCGATAACATGCCTCCTGTCAGGGCTTTTATGATCGAGCAAGATTTACTGAGTTGATTTACAGCAAGAGTTTTGAAGAAGAACTATTAAAGATTCTTGTAATACTGATGTGTTGCACAGGTATGGACATACCGCATACACAAGCATTTAAATCTTCTCGATACGAACCCATAGACACTAAACATGGCATAATTGAAGTTACCTTAAATGTATCATAAAACATGCGAATACAATGAGTGCAATACAACAACAGCAATAACGGATACCATTTCCTAGGGATGTGCATGTTCATTTATAGAACGGTCTGTCTATAAACTAATGCAGGAAAGTCTGTGTTCTGTGGGGAAAATGCAGGAAAGATGCACGTTTCTGTGTCTCTTCTCTGCTCTTTCATGTGGCAACCACATTCTTTAGCGCAATAAAACTTGTAACTGAGTACTTCTCGGGGGATGGGGGACAGGCCCCAGAGTGCTTTAAACAATTATTGGTTACCTATAACAAATAATTGTGTCTGATTTGTGTCAGTCGTTACATGAGATATATTTAAAAATATTCTTAGTCCTCCAAGGTTTATAATAATTGTTGAATGGATGGTCACATTTTGAAGCCAAAAAAAAAAAAAAGAAGCATTTTATCCATTAAAAAAAAAAAAAAAATCCATACGACTCCAGGGGGTTAATAAAGGCCTTCTGAAGCAAATTGATGGGTTTGTGTAAGACAAATATCCTTATTTATAAAGTAAAATAACGAGCTTCCGGTGCCATACGCATTTGACGTACATCCAAAAACCGTTAACTTCCGCTACGTATTACGCAATGCCAAGACGTTCTATGACATGTAGTACCACCCGTTATAGCGTAGGACATAGTGTAGTACGTCATGGCGTAGTGTAGAACATCATGTCACTGTGTACTACGTTATGGAAGTTAATTCTTTGGACGTACGTTGAATGCGTACTTTATACTTTATAAAGTATATCTCCGATTGTGTTTGTCTGAAAGAAGATAGTCATATACAGCTAGAATGTCTTGAGGGTAAGTAAATCATGGGATAATTTTCATTTTTGGGTGAACTATCCCTTTAAGTATACTTGCCAAGTATACTTCATGTAGTAAGTATACTAAAAATGAATGTTCTAGTATGTACAATGTATACTTGTAAGTGTTCTATTTCAATACTTCTTGGGACTAAATTGGTCCACTTTTTAGTTTATAAAAGTGTATTTTAAGTGTAACAGTAGTGTGTGTGTATGTGTGTATGGGACATTCAGTTTAACAGATCAACTGATCATGCTCTTAAAATATACAAACAAAAAATTAAGATGTACAAAGTCCTTCACAACCAATCAAGACATTACAAGAAAAAAAACAAAAAACAAAACAGTGTCTTTCTGGCCTGCTTCAAACAAATAAACAGGAGCTAATTTCATGTGCACTTTAGAGACACAGCTCAGTCCAGGAGGATGTGAAACAGCTTATTTTCATAAGAAACACAACATTTACTTTACCTGTTATTGGAAAGGCTGACGGTGGATTACTTCCATCTGAAAGCAATTAGGACGGCTTAAACGCTTGGTGTGAGAAATACAGCTTTCAAGAGGAATGTTTTTGCTCTTTTTCATTCAGGGATTTTAAAGCTCAGGCCCTCAGGGTGAGCAGTGGTTGGTGATCAGTGGACGGCAGGCAGAGATGTCTGGGTTTAGGCAATTACCATTAATGAGCTAACCATGTTTACTGGCTTATCAGAGGGCAATTACGGTCGCATATCACTATTCTAAAAAAACTCAGTCTCTGGTAGTCTTCATGGTCTGCTTGAGACTCAGTTCCTCTGATCTAACCCTGCGTTTGAGAGCTAAAAGCAAACACCACTGGCATTGTTTGAGTGAAACCCATTTAAAATCTTGCGATGTAAAATAATTTTAAAAGGTTAAAAAGGCTATAAGTTAGAGTCAAGTCAATGAGTCTGAGTCAATGTTAACATAACTAATATTCCCAAACCAAGCGCATCAACAATTTTGCAACACGATATTGCACATTCTTCCATGTTTCATGACATTTTCTAAGTGAAAATTTCAATGAGTGCCACTATAAGCGCATTCATGAACATGAATCTGGCAGCGGTTTATTACATTGGTTGTTATACGTATTAAGCAGTTCGGAAATGAAATATCCAGTGAGTGGTGCTCTATCACGTTTCAAAATAATGTACCATCTACACTAAACCCTAAACATACCCGACAGTGTTAACAAAAGCAAACACGACATAAAAACACATTTGCTGAAACAACTGTGCCATTTTATCTTGCTTCTACAAGTCTTTGATCTCTAATCGTGACTCGTGTTTAATGGGACTCGTATCGAGTGCTTCACATTTATAAGTGCAGTGCTGTACCAGGTGAGCCATCGGGCAAGTTTACTATGTCAGAAAAGCCACACATATGGAGCTGCTTATGTGATGCAAATGACAAAATGTATTAGTTTACAATTCATCAACTATGTTAAAAGTGTTTTAAGCTCATATAGTAATACGCAAGAAAACCACAAAAAATAAGTCTTTATTAATTGATAATCTGTATTTGACAATATGACAAAAGGATGAAAAGTTGGTCTTTTACTGCCAATAGTGTTTATGTTTTTGGTGTTTTGCAAAAATGTTGGTAGAGGCATGATTTTCCAATGAGTCAAGTCTGTGTATGTCCAAATCCAGGGAACTTTTTTGATAAATCCTAGCAAATGTACTCTAGGTGGAAAGAAAGGTGTGTTGTAAATGCTTATTACCCCCATCATAACCTTAAATAATTATTTCCTAAGGGGCAAACCAACTAGAAAAAAACTAACTTGGTCTTTAAACATGTTCACAATACATTTTACTTCTGTAATGTGACTGATTTTATCCTGGAACTGATGGGATGGTCATAAGTGATCACTATATGACAGATGGTCGGAGGGGGAGGAAGGAATTAAAAATTAAGTTGAATAGGTGACATCAGCTGATAAGATATTACAGAGGTGGAGCAAACTATTACATTTTGATGAAAATTACGAAAACATTTTTTTTCCCCTTTGGAACAATATGCAAACATGACCAACCTCAAAACGATATGTAAGTGTAAGGAAGTATAAGGAACATTAAATATTAAAATCTAAATCTATCTATTTATTTAATAATGTACTGCATCACAAAATGACAGTAATCTGGTGGAAGGAAAGAGCTGTAATAAAAAAAAAAAGTATATAACAGCGGCTTTCAGTGCTGTTTACATTGGGTTTCCAGTTGCCATTAGACATGAGTAAGGTTTAGTGTACGTACAGGGCATGTGGTTTGTATAAAGGCATTGACCTTTGGCCATTTCCACATACTAAAAGGAAATTACATTTGAACAGAGTTTTATTTAGCAGCACTGAGGCAGTATGAGAAGCTGTAAGCTTAATGAATAATGTCAAGCTCATTAATATGAAAACATCTTACCTGTGAACATCTCCTGTGGTTCTCACACCAACCCAACACATGGTCATTCTGAAAGAGACCAAGAAACATATGCAAATGATTGCAATGACAATATATTTTTTTCAACTGTCTCAGAGCACCAAGTATGAATAGTATAAAATAAAGTGGGAATTATATTTTCATATCCCACACTAGAGAAAGCTCTGACAGACAGGGATGTATAAGATGTGTTTTGAGGGTATGGGAAGACTGGAAGTGGTCAGTTTGACATTGACAGGGCCGGATTATCTATAGACGGGATTGGGTGAGTGCCCTGGGGCACCAGCCAATAGGGGGGCACCAAGTGATTAAGGGAATGACTAGACATTTTAAAAAAATTTCATGTTTTGTATATATATTATTTAGCTGGAAAGATACGGATACAAAATGAACATTTAATGATACAATATATACAGAGAGAATATAAAATATATGCATATAAAGAATTGGGATTGGGTCAGGTCACAGTGTATTTACCCCCTCCCATGGATAAGCAGCATCAGTTTAGCGGTTGTGCGAAATGTAATTAAAAAAAAAAGAAAAGATCACGACATATAGCCACCTTTAATATGCAATATCAAGTTTTTTCGATAAATTGTTCACCAGAATATGCTGCCTTTACGTGCTATCGGAAATTTCATAATTCCCACTTAAGAAATCGTGATTACACGATTGTTGCATTCAAGTGCTTTGTTGTCGGAATGACTCATGGAGGCAGTGGTGTGCACAGCGGGGGTGGAGGGGCTTGAGCCCCCGCCCATTTGATCGAGAAAGTGAAAGTGCCCTTTGCCCTCGCATCGCGGTACCCCGCGTTCCCATTTCTCCTCCCCCGGAACGCGATTTAGTCCCTGCCCTCGCGGAGGTCTGTGCATGCCACTGCATGGAGGACACCAGGTTTATTCTTGCCTATTTATTGGGAAAATCTTATTAAAACCAAAATTATAGGCCTATGTAGTGTCCCATGCACTGACAACCATATAAACATTCACAGTGCTATCTAGGTAGTCCGGTGGCTGACTATTCTGTAATTTCGGTCAAATGCAGGCAATTTTCACTGTGTATGAAACATACAATAAGCTTCAAATGTTTACACATATATGTAAATGTTTGTGTGCAATGTTTGTGAAGCTCGTATTTATGATAATTCCGATAGCACGTGAAGCTTTAATTAATGATTTTGCTTGCACAAAGTCTAGAAGAAAGATTTTCTGCTAAAGGTAAGGCTTATGTACCATTATTTCTGGGCAAATATGTGACGCTGTTGTCGATTTAAAATTTGTGGAACGGTTTTCTCTTTTAGATGGTTGCTTAGATGCTTGTAAAGTTCAGTGTGTGTGTTTTGCTGCTGTGCGCATTTGTGGTGCTGAATTCAGCTGTTAAAGGTGCTCTATGTAAGAATGACAGCTAGTGGTTGAAATGGGTACTGCAGTCCAAATTTAAAATATTGTTTGCCCCGCCCCCTCCTCCTCAGACTTGACGCTCACGCGGGTTGCCAGTTTGAAGACACGCAACAGGAACGAGCTCAATTGACACTGGAAGGCGAGGAGACTTACACACTGTAAGATAATTAGTTGATTTATTGATTTATGATGATATCGCGTTTTAATATGCTCCCGTTCATAGAGATTTTTAGATGGATGCTGAGGCTTTTTAGGTCGGGTAGAATCAGGTAGAATCTGCGATCTCTGACCCAGTCTGTTCGCTGGCTTCCATGGCTCCAATTCGCTGCATGTGTTGTCAGCCAACTGGCAACCCGGGGTGGCGAAATACTATTGGGTAAATTGGCAAAGTGCAGTCTTGCACAGACTGAAACAAAAACAGAAATTCCGACACGGAACGCAAATTTCAAAGTAAAATAACTGGCTGTAGCAATGGTTTTCAGAGAAACGAATATGTGAACTGAGCATGTTTATTAAATATCTGCAAACATATATGGTATTTTTATGCTTTAGTACAGTCAAAAACTTACATAGAGGACCTTTAATATGGTTGCTGTGTTTCTTGGGCTTGCTTATTTGTGTTTTTTTTTTTTAATATATGGTTTTGCATGTAGTCCTCATACATGCCTTTTGTGATGGAAATAAAGACATTTAGTATGACATGTTTATGTTGCACTAGCATATGAATTGTATGGGGGGGCACTTCAAATGTGGTCACCCTAGGGCACTACACTGTGTTAATCCAGGCCTGGACATTGAAATACAGCAAATAGGTTTCTAAAAGCACAATTGTGTCACGTAGCACAGGCAAAGAGTTGAGGGTTGAATTGCAATGTAAATATTTAATAAAGGGGTGGTTGATTATGATTTCACTTTTTTTTTTACTTTAGTTAGTGTATAATATTGCTGTTTGAGCATAAAAAAGATTTGCAAAGTTAGGACGTTCAAAGTTCAAAGCAAAGGGATGTATTTTCTTTTAAAGAAATTGCTTTTTTAAGGACTACAACGAGCTTCTTCCCAGGTTAGTGACATCACTAACCCTAAAATTTACATAAACCCTACCCACGAGAACACGCAACAAAGGGGAGAGGCCAATCGTACACTTTGGTAAAAGCATTTTGAGATCATAACATAATATTGTGCAAGGAGATGTGAAAACAAGTCCTTATTAATCCATAATCTGACTCTGTAATCATAGCTGTGTATGAAAATGATTTAAAGTGCTTGCTGTTCCCTTTCGAAAGGGAACTCAACACTGCGTTTAACACGCTATGGGGAACGTCACCACGTGAACTGGTGTCTGAAAGCAATTATCAAATCTCACCAATCCTATTGGCCAGCGACAGCCTATGACGTCATAATAGACGTGACCCGGAAGTATAAAAGGAGCACCTAGAGAAGCAGTCAGTACCTTTTTCGTCTTCAGGGACTGCTTTGTTTGACTGCGATTCTTCAAATCTGGTAAGACATTATGTCTAACAAATGTTTCAGGAAGTGTGTGGATCTGTGTCCCAGGTTTTTGACACCTGATAAGAAAGGGGTTAAGAAAGGGACCGCACGCAGACGGCTCGACGAGTGGTTCCTTTCAGACCATAATCCAGCAGCCCCCATGAGCCTTCCATTCCTTCCCGATCTACATGTTGAGATTGAAAAGGCATGGAAGAACCCGTACTTGGCTCGTATTCACCGACATCAGCGAGCTAATTTCGCTGATGTTGAGGGAATGAGCCAGCATGGGTATGTGTCAATGCCCCCTATTGACAAGACATTTGCAAACTATCTCGTCACAGGGCGGGCACCGACATTGAAAGCTCCGGTCCTGCCTTCGAAGCCCCTTAAGATGACTTCTCGCTTGAACGGCAGGGCATACGCGGCAGCGGGTCAGGGTGGTGCTGCATTACACACTATGGCAGTGTTACAGGCTTACCAGGCTGATCTGCTGAAGGATCTGGATCAGGGGCAGGGTCTGTCCCCTGAGGCAGTGGAAGAGCTGAGCCGCACTACAGATCTTGCTCTCCGGACCACTAAACAGACTGCTGCCTCGGTTGGAAGATCGATGGCAGCAATGGTGGCCACGGAGAGGCATCTGTGGTTGAACATGGCCGACATCGGGGAGAAAGGCTTTTGCCCTCTGAACTGCAGGACTCTAGGAAGAAGAAGGATTTGAGGGAGGTAATCAATTACGGACGCCAGCAGCGTCAGTGATTGATTTCCTCTCCATGAGGGTAGTTACATCTACCCTCTCTTTTCTTCTTCCGTCTCCTGAGTAATGGTAAATTTATACCCAGGCGCTTCTTACAATCAGGCCAAGGGCTGGACCCATGATGAGATTTTTGTGGCCCTATAGGCCCACAGCTATAGCTGGCCTAGGCTAGAACTAGGGTTTAGGTGATATACTGAAGCATTTCACCCCTTTATTACTACCCCTGTCAGGTGAGTGTAGTTTTCCTAGTTCTGGCCTCCTCTTATCAGAGTTGTCAGGCCAAGGCCCATTACCCCTTTGGTGTAGGTGCAAGATAGATAGCAGCTAAGGTAGCAGACTATTGCTAAGTCTCCCTGGTGCCGTTGTCTCAGGTGGTAGGCCCCTTATCACTATGTGAATAAGAAACTGTTAGTGTTGCTGTGGCCCCACTTCCCTAGAGCTTTTCATTCTATACTTTCTTTAAGTCTTTTCCCCTGAACCCCTTGAGTGAAACAGTGTTAGCTTTCTTTTAGCTCCTGTTCCCTAGGGTTCAGTACAGATGTTACTGTCTTTGGTGAAATTTGTTTCAGACTAGTATGAATGAAAAGTGAAGCATTCCCCTGTTTCTCAGGGTTGTTAATGCTCTAGTTCTATTTTGCCCTACACAATGTGAGCTCAATAACTCTATTGCTACCACAGGTTAGCACCTGATTTTCTGTAGTAGGAGGCCTTTTTCTGGCCTCCTTCAGAGCATGGTGACTAAGTTTGTACTGAGTATATTGCCTGTTGGAATGAATAGCTCAGGTTGAGTTTTGTTTAGTGAACAAGCTATTCAGCTTGGTCCTTATGTAGCTCCTTTTAGAGTTTGAACACTGCCACAAGATGTTGCTTGTGTTGTTTGGAGTAGAAAGCTTTGAGCACAATAGCTTATTGTATCACAAATTTTGTTGGTAGATGTTTAGTCAGAGTTTTGCTCACTTAGAACTAGCACTGCCACAGGTTTATGTCCGTGATCATTTGAAGTAGTAGGCCGGTCTTTGGCCTCCTGCAGAGCATGGCAGCATAATTTTCTTTGTACTCCCCTTGCTGTAAGGGTGAAAGGTGTTTTTACCCAGTACATTGCCTGTTGGAATGTGTAGGTCAATTAAGCACAGGTTGAGTTAAGCTAGGTAACCTCATAGTTAGTTCTCAGATTTGGCTCCCTTAGAACTTAGACACTGCCACTGGCTGACGCCTGTGTCTTCTGAAGTCGCAGGTCCTGGTCGGACCTCCCTCAGGGCATGTTGGCTTAAGTTTGTACTCCTCTTGCTTAAAAAGTAAAAGGTGCTTTACTGAGTACATTGCCTGTTGAAATGTGTGGATATATTAAGCTCAGGTTGAGTTAACCTCACTGGACAGTTTGGTTCTTAGATTTGGCTCTCTTAGAGCTTAGACACTGCCACTGGCTGACGCCTGTGCCTTCTTAAGTCATAGGTCCTGGTCGGACCTCCCTCAGGGCATGATGGCTTAAGTTTGTACTCCTCTTGCTTAAAGAGTAAAAAGTGTTTTACGGAGTACATTGCCTGTTGGAATTTGTGGATAAAATTAAGCTCAGGTTGAGTTAAACTAGTTAACCTAACTGGATAGTTTGGTTCTCGGTTTGGCTCCCTTAGAGTTTAGACACTGCCACGAGCTGACGCCCGTGTTTTCTAGAGTCGCAGGCCCTATTGGGCCTCCTTCAGGGCATGATGGCGTAAGTTTGTACTCCTCTTGCTTAAAGAGTCAAAAGTGTTCTTACTGAGTACACTGCTTGTTGGAACGTGTTGAGGTAGACTGTTATGTGGGCACTCTACAGTCTTAGCTGCTAGATAAACTCGTTTTCAGTCAGAACGAGTTCCCATGTTTGTGGACTCTTGCTTTATCAGCAATTGAGCTGCTTTAGGTATGTGGCCTTCACAGGACGCCCTGTAAGTGAATCCCCCACATCTGGGTGTCTTTTAGCAGATTAAGCATGTAGTTTTCACATGTATGGCCTTTGCAAGGCTGCTGTGATATATTCTACATTGTGTAGAATTACTTCATGTTGCTTTTTGGGAGCCTCCATGATTTTGTGCCTACAGTATGGTTTATCTGTTAGGTTGAGCCCAGTACTCCCCTCATTTAGAGGGTTGTTCTGCATAGTACTTAGCTCCCTAAGTCTGGTCAGTGGTTGAAGGCCTCTCTGAGGCCTCCCTGTTGAAGATCAGCCCCTAGGCTGGTTGTACTCCCCTTGATTGGGTCCCTTTAGAGTGCACAGCCTCCTCAGTGCAAATAATCAAGCGCTGAGTAGATCCTAGGATTGAGCAGAGTTTTACTCCCCTCACTGGTAAGGGTAAAATGCGCTAAGCTGAGTCCTGCTCTCCAGGATGCCCGTCTCTACGATCTGGTCTGAGTTGGTTACTGCCTCTTTGCAGTCCCTCTTACTGGATATCTTCTCTGAAGAAAATGATTTGAGACTCTGTGAACAGACAGGTTGTTGGCCAAAACTAGGTTACTTTAATTAGACCAGGTCAGCCTCCCTGGTGGCAATCAGGGTTAACTATGTTCCCCTGACAAGTGACTGGCTAGGGTTCCTTCGGGCCCCCTGGCTACATTCCCTTAGAGGTGCCCTCTTTTCTTCGAAAAGAAGTTTGGTCCCAGAAGCCTTTGAGTGGCCTTGGTAGGCCTTCTTTGGAAGGCCTCTTTGAGGCTTATAGCTTGGACGGTTGGCCATAGGGAATGCTGTCACTGACAGCCTATGTATGACCTGTAGGGGGAGTGGTTCTGGCATTTCAGTTGAAACTGCTAGTCCTGACGTTTGTCTAGCCATTTTTTATGTAACCATGGTTCCCTGAGAACAGGGAACGAGACACTGCATTACCTGCCATACATCGGGGTTGCCTGCTGTGCAGTCCTTTCAGACGATAAGATACTGACTGCTTCTCTAGGTGCTCCTTTTATACTTCCGGGTCGCATCTATTATGACGTCATAGGCTGTCGCCGGCCAATAGGATTGGTGAGATTTGATAATTGCTTTCAGACACCGGTTCACGTGGTGACGTTCCCCATAGCGTGTCAAACGCAGTGTCTCGTTCCCTGTTCTCAGGGAACCATGGTTACATACGTAACCTGAGACGTTTTACTGCCTCTAGTGTTCTGTTCTGTTGGAAGCTGCAGTGATATGTACGTATTGGTACATATTTTGCAACTTGCAAAAATGTTCCCACAAGTACGTATTTCCATGAGACCAGGTTGGTTATAACCGTAATTAAACTGAACTATACCTGTTCTATCTTCATGCAGCATATATTCTCTGACTCTGTAGGCATCTTACAACAGCTCCCACACAAGCAATTTATAGATTATCATGACAGAATATGCTAATCAATGACTTCAAGATAGTTAACTCCACATCAGCTACATAAACTCATCAACTAACCATTCAGAAACGTCCTGTTGCACTCTACATGTTGTCACTTCTTCTTAAGTCTCTCCATCATTGTCCGACTCCGGTTTGAACATAAAAGGCTGAACAGTTTCTGACATTTTCAGTGAGTCTGTGTGAGGTAATCGGAGCTGCAAACATGAGCTCTTGAAACTCCGCCCTCTTCTTGGGAGCAGCAGCTCATTTGCATTTAAAGGGACACACACAAAAATTGAGCGTTTTTGCTCACCCTCAAAAATTGACAAATTTAACATGCTATAAAAAATTATCTGTGGGGTATTTTGAGTTAAAACATCACATACACACTCTGGGGACATCAGAGGCTTATTTTAAATCTTGTAAAAGTGGCATTATATGACCCCTTTAAAGCAAGAAGACAATCTCAGAAGAAGATAGTGACAGGTGCTTTCAAAACACTGCTTTGTGAACTTCGAAATCTTTGCAAATCTTTTGTTTCAAACCAGTGGTTCGAAGTGCGTATCAAACTGCTAAATGGCCGCCCCTAGTGAAACATTTCAAAACAGTTGTGATGTAAAAAAAGACTTGTTTACTGTAATATGTATGAAACCATGAACTAGCGTCTATATCTTTTTTTTTTAAACTTTGAATCAGTTGAACCAATTGCTTCGCAAAATGAATCACTGTATCAAAGCTCTCAAACTCTGGTGACGCCTCCTGGTCAGAATGGTGAAAATGCAACAAAAACTCAGCTCAAACATTAATGAAACACCTTTTGCAACCAACTGGAAATGTTTTATTGAAAGTGTCATCTATTAAAACAATTAACAAATCATCTAATACCATTGTTTTGTTTGTTTTATGGAGAGCTTGGTTAATCAGGCCAATAAGAGACTATTATACAACTCTACATTATACAAATGTGCCAATCAAAATGTCTACAAATGTAGAAAACTGATCAGAGATTACAGTAGGTAAAAAGCTTAATTTCTCTCATCACTAAAACACATGTAATCCCAAAGAATTGCAAAACATGACAGATTAATGAGTAAGGTAAATCAAGATCAGACAAATGACCCAGGGCTAGAAATACACTGGAAAACGAGAACTAAACTATACACAAAAATAAAAAAAACAAAGGAACAGATACAACCAGGAGAAATATAAAGACAGATTCAATAAAATAAACTTCAAAATAGTCTTATACCATAAAAGTCTACAAGATAAATGTGACAAATTGAACAGGTTGCTTTTAAATTCTCATTGGTCAATGAATGCCTATATTGAGTAGCATTAGTTAAAATTTTGGCATCACTTTCTGATGAGTAAACTATTCGGCATATTCCTAAGACAGTTCCCTTTCGAATGGGAACTTACACTGCATCCTAGGACGCTAATGGGGAATGCCGGTGTCTGAAGCACGTCAAAACACGACAATGCCATTGGCCAGCGACTGCCCATGACGTCACTACCGGTGCGACCAGAGTATAAATAGGGTGCCTATAGTACACGTCATCCTCTTTCTTGTCTTCAGGAGCTGTTTGTTTGTTGTGACGTGTCAAAGGCAGTATGGTAGCTAAATCTTTCAGGAAGTGTGTTCACCTATACAATCATCTGTACCCCGTGGATCAGGACCTGCTTCAGCTGAGGCGAAGAGGAGTCTGAGATTGTGGGGTTCTCAGATGGAGCTAGCCAAGGAATTTGAGAGAGGTATGGCTATTTCTCATTCTTCGGTAGCTGACGAGGGCGTCCGATCTGGCTTCAAGCCAAGAAAAGCAGGATGTGGCTGTTGAGGATGATGTTGTTTCTGAATCCTCGCAGCCTGCCTGCCCTGTGTCTGACCAGTTGCTGGAGGTTATGTCTCATGCCACAGACAGATTAGGTCTGCCATGGCGGCGCGAGAAATTAGCTGGTTAGACGGTCGATATCGTTCCAGCCATAATCGCCCAACACTCATGAGCCTTCCGTTTCTTCCCGATCTGCATGCTGAGGTGGAAAGATCATGGAGGAAGTCATATTCGGCTTGTAATCATCCATTTCATCATGATAATTATGCTAGAGTGGAGGGGATGCTTGAGCATGGATATGAGTTGACACCACCAGAGACGCTGATTAGCTATCTCTCGCTGCGAGAGGCATCGTCATTGAAGGCTCCCACTCTGCTGACCAAACTGCTGCGCAAGACATCACGTTTGAATGGCAGTAGGCAGCAACGGGTCAGGCCGGGGCTGCGCTGTACACTATGGTGGTGTTGCAGGTTTACCAGGCGAAAGGCTAAACAAGCACGCAAAGAAGTGCAGTTTGTAATGTAGGCATGTGAGTTGTCATCATCTCTTTTGGATTGATTGTAAAGTATTCTAAAAAATAAACATGTTCTGTCAATCGCCGTCATTTCTGGATAGATCATTTGCTGATTTATTATGAGTTTAAAAGAGAACAAGCGCCGTCGATGCGTCCAGACTGTTAGACAGATGACACAATTTGTTTTCAAAACATAAATATTGTTGTTATATTTATTGAAAAATAAGCATACAATATTATGAAGTAATTAAGTCTATTTCCGCCTAGTAGTTTGTCTCTTTCACTTTCACTAGCAGTTGATTTGTGTAGGATATATAGTGCATATTTGAGGTATTACACTGCAATACATATGAAGATATAGCCAATATTGGTTCAATAGGAGGGGAAATCCTGTCCAAAAAATGATTAAGGCATGATGTTCATTTACTGAAGTGGTTTTCCTTTTCTTTCATTTTACTGTAGGCCTATAGAGTAGGCAAAACAGTTCATTATCCCAAACAGTGGGTGGGTGTGTTAGGGGCCGTTCACGCCTTGTCGTTCGTTATTTCAAATGTAGATACGCAGCAAGTGCACTTATAATAGAAGCGACGCGGTTGTGACGCGCATGCGGTGTGACTCACTCGTTTTTTCCAGGTGCAGGGAGATGAAAAATTTTCAGAATGCTGCAAGCAGGTTATGTGACAAGAACCAACCGATCAGCTTTAGCCTTTCCATAATAACATTGAAAGCTCAGCCGAGATGGATGAACAGCTGATCATAGCTGTACAGGGTGAGTTTTCTCATCTCCATAAATGATGTTTTATTAACAAAATTCGGGAGGAGCAGGTGCAGATAATTAGACTAATTAGCACAACAACAAGAGGTATATATACTGCAGACTTACCTCTGTTCGTTGACAGTTTATCAGCATCCCTCCACCACCCCATCTAATCACTTCTAGTTCTATCTCTCATTACCACATCCGGGGGAGTACTCTGGGTTTGGGCCAAAATTCAGAGCTCGGAGCCATCCCCCCGGACAGCACGCCAAATACGCATTATTTTACTCTATCCAATTATATGTATATGTGAACTCGTGAAATATATCTAGTAGTAGAGCTAGTGCAAGGGCTAGAAATCCATTTATCCTTTGCTGAAACTTCTTCATCTACATGGAGAACGTGGCTCATGATGGCTTAGCAATGGCAGACACTACAGGAGCACAAGCTCCCGAATGCTTTGGAAAGGATGAGAAAGGATGAGGCGCGGCCGGCGTTTTCCATGCGTTTTTAGATGCGACATGTGAACGGCCTCTTAGTCTACTGTAAATAAATTACTGAACAAATTACTACCAATAAAAAAACACATGTAAGAGGTTACCTTAGTTAAAGTTTGATTAATATGCACATATAAAAATAAAAAAAATTATATAAAAATGTGTATATAAAAATACAAATTTTAATAACAGATGTTAAATAAAAAGTTAAGGAATAATATTTGTTTTAAGTGCTTTTTATTAGGATGGGTGTGGAGCGGGGGCCTCCAATATAAATTTTGCCTAGGGCCTCCAAATGTCTAGAACCGGCCCTGCCAGGCCGATCTGCTGAAAGACCTGAACCAGGATCAGGGGCTCACCCCTGAGGCAGTAGCAGAACTGCGCCGCAGTACAGATCTTGCCCTCTGTGCCACAAAATAAACTACTGCTGTGATCAGCCAATGGTGGCAATGGTGGCCATGGAGAGGCATTTCTCTGTGAACCTGGCTGACATTGGGGATAAAGAGAGAAACTTTCTCCTCGATGCACCGGTGTTGCCATTTGAACTTTTTTGCACATCTGTTGAGACAGCGGTCGGGAAGTTCAGAGAGGCAAGGGCACAGTATGCGGCCTTTAAGACCTATACCTTGCCAGTCCAGGCCCACGGCCCAAGCCTCTAGGGGGCTTGGCTTGTCTTGGTCTGGGGAACAAAGACAGGGCCAGAGGGTGAGCATCGCCATTTGCGGTCCTCCCTCTTCCGAGGAGTAGATCGCAGATGAGGCCTGATGCAAGGAAGAAAAAGCAGGATTTGAGGGAAGTCATCCAGTGTAAACGCTTCCAGCGTTCTCATTATGCAGAGGCCGAATAACATCTGCCTTCTCCCTTCCTTGTGAGGCTCATCTTAGCCTCCTTGGTAAGCAGTCTTTAGCATAGAATGTAGCTAGGCTTTAGATGGTCTTTCTGCTGAGGTCTCCAAAGGTATTTATACCAGGCCCTGCGCTAAGCTGCTCTTGTAGCCAGGGTTTCTGGCCATAGGGGATAGAGTCTGTGACGACCGCTGGTGTGTACTGCTAGGACAGGGAACTTGACTCCGGTTAATTCCATTGATGTCATTGACTTATGTCATGGCACTCTCAATCCTTCAGCATTGCGGAGTGGGCATTTGTTTCCCATTAGCGTCCTAGGACGCGGGTTATGAATGTAACCATGGTTCCCTGAGAAGGGGAATGAGATACTGCATCCTGTTGCCATGTTCCAGGCTTTAAGTGGATGACGTGTACTACAGGCGCCTTATTTATACTCTGGTCACACCGGTGGTGACGTCATGGGCTGTCGCCGGCCAATCTCATTGTCATGTTTTGACATGTGCTTCAGACATTGGCATGCCAGAGGCATTCCCCATTAGTGTCCTCAGACACAGTGTCTTGTTCCCCTTCTTAGGGAACCATGGTTATATTTGTAACCTGAGATGTTTTGTATGGTGGCCGAGAGAGCTCAACAAGCTGCAGCAGGAGAAAACACATGCAAATAGAAAAAAACCCCAGTAAATTAAGAAAACATCTTCATCAGTTTGACAACACATGTGCTGCAAATACTCACTACGCAACCAAATACAGAAACGCACTGAAAATACTCACAATGGACATATGATCGGGATGTTAAAATAAACAAAAAAACAGTTGATAATACCTAGAATATCAAAACTGACTGCTTTGGAACAGTCTTCCTAGCATTGTTCGGGAAGCAGACACACTCTGTCAGTTTAAATCTAGACTAAAAACACATCTCTTTAACCTGGCATACACATAACACATCTCTTTAACCTAGCATACATATAACACATCTCTTATACCTGGCATACACATAACACATTATCTACTTCTATAATTCAAATCATGTAAATTGTTAGGCTGCATAAATTAGGTCAGCCGGAAATGGGAACACTTCTCAAAACACCTGATGTACTCGCTACATCATAAGAAGAATGGCATCTATGCTAATATTAGTCTCTCTCTGTTTATCCCGAGGTTTACCGTATTCTGCCAGATCCAGGCCGTATCCAGTTGAGATGAAGGATCTGCGCCTAGATACAGCCCTGAAGCGTCAACTAAACTATCCTCTGTGAAGGCCTCCTTCCCTTTCCTTTCCCTATGTATAGATAAAATGTTTTCAAAATGATTCCAGTTTGCATGGATCCTTGGAAATGACTAATAATTCTGTATTATGTGGGCCAGACAAGTAATTTGGCGATGGCACTTTGTAAAGAAAGACTAAGCGTCTGAGCACATATACATTCAAATCTGCATACCTATAGACTAAACACATAAATGAACGGCAAGAACATATTAAAAGTCTTCTGTTTTTAGATAAAAGGTATAATTTAAGCGGCCCCTAAATTAATAATTAATGATTTTTACAAGGGAAGTGATTCAATCAAAAACTTTAGCTCGATAATAACTTTTTCCTAGAGCTGCTGTAAACCCAAAACAATCTCTGGCCATTAATTTTCCTATTATCACTGTCAAGCTGCTTTGAAACAATCTGTATTGTAAAAAGCGCTTTATAAATGAAGATGACTTGACTTGACTCACATTTCAGGTCATCGACAACACCACTGACGAGTAGACATTAAACATTATGCATGTCCCAGCCAGGTTTGTCACTTGTTGGGGTCCCCTAGAAACATTTTTGTTGTGGTCTTTGCCATTTGCAGTGCATTTCTGTATTTGGTTGCATTGTGAGTATTTGCAGCACATGTGCTGTCAAACTGATGAAAATGTTTTCTTAATTTGTGTGTATTTGCAATGTGTTTTCTTCAGCTGCAACGCATTGAGCTCTCTCAGCCACAGTGGTTTTAACTGTTTAACACAAGATCACCAGACCCCTATCAGTTAATTACTGTTAAATGTAAATTTCTAATATAAATTTGCTGTGGGCCTTAAGTGGCATTTGAAGCTTGAGGTCAGAACTCCTTCCAGCGTGGGGTGAAGTGGGCAAGAATGAATCACACCACAAGAAGCAAACACACCATAACCACAGCCTCAAGCGTACGTCAACTCCAAACCAAACCTTGTTTTGGAAAAGTGCTGGTGAGGAGTTAACCATAGCTAATAAATGACGTCCAGAAGTGTCTGTGTTTAGACTTCTATTACTGTATGTCATAGTGCCAGCATGCACCACAAACATAAAGACTCCTCTGTAACTTCATTTAAAATGCAATCTAAATACTGTTCTAAAATGATGGTAAAAAACACACATAAGAGCGATCACCATGCAGGCGAACACCACAGTAATTCTCAAGACACTCCCTCTGGGTAACCAATATTTATCCTCAGCAAACGTGAGTCACGCCTCCTCTGAGGTCCCACAAAGCTTTTGTGAGGGTTTAATTAGGACTTTAGGGACAGAGAGAGAGCCCATTGTGTGTCATGAAGTCTCCAGAAGTTATCTCCAAAGGAATGCTGTAGCGTAACATCATCTCAGGAGATCACATCAAGGCTAAATCCTTCTTGATGAGCTTCCCAGACTAAAGCTCTCACTCCACACCTTCAAACTAAATCAACTAAACCCGTAACACTTACAGGTTTGTTTCACAAACTTTCATTAAGAGAAAAGAATAAATCCTCTTAGGTTTGTTTTATATGAGTTTCTTTCTTTAAACACAGAAAACAAGAAGGTAAAATTTAAGTTAAATCCTTAGTCTTTGGGGCTGAAGACAAGTCCTGTCCACTTAACAGAGAACAGAGATTTTGTCCCTTAATGAGAGATTTAGATTGAATCATGAAAAACATTTATCCAAAAACTTTCTGTAGGCTGCTATACATCACTGTGGGAAAACAGTTAATGTATATTAAATACCCACAAGTAATCATTAGTGTGGGTCATGAACTGTGATGTGTTTGCTTGGACAGATGAGGATAAATATATGACGGAGCTAAAGCTCAGCTCAAAGGTCTGTCTGTGTCATGTGTCTTCTGAAGCCCAGCCAAAACTAATATACACTTAACATATAACTGATTTATACTTTAAATTCACCCAAGTTAATCCATCAGCTATCTGAAATGCATTGTTAAAAAGGTCAGCAATAAATTAAGTCATTACTTATGTTTCGTACATCTCATCTTCATGTCTCTTAAGCTGTTTTTGTCCATATTCTGAATGACAATGGGACTCAAAAAAAAAGAAATTTTCTTCAATCACTCAAATCAAATGAAAGGGTCGACCAAAAATGAAAAATTGATCTCTTTATGTGATGATATAGTTTTAATTTAGGCTTCTATTCACATATAAACATTGATACACACACACACACACACACACACACACACACAGAAAGCTCATTAAATATGGTAAACAGGGAAGCTCAACCTTACTTGTTTGCCATATTTGATTTCCTCTTTTACACACATACACAGACTATATGGCAACATTAACCTCAAACATCAACTAATGCTAAACCTCATTGGTTCTCGTGCAGTACACTGTACACACAGTGGACTTACCGTTGGGCTAAACTGAGATTTTACCTTACAAAAAGCTCAATAGCTTACAATGACTTGAGTCATTACTAGTTATCATGCTTTTCACTGTTCCAAACAATTAATAATTTCTTCTGAACGAATTGGTAATACTTGAGTCATTACTAGTGGGTTACCATGATCTTCACTTTAGAATTAATTATACATTATGCATCAACCTCATGTTAAGCGTCCTTGGGGTCTTGAAAGGCGCTATATAAATAAAACGTATTATTATTATTATTCACAATAATTATGAACCTGTATATAGTAGTTATTAGTAGTCCTCTACGAGGCATTAAAAAAATAGTAGTTACTGATTAGCTAATAGTGAACTACCTCATTCAACAAAGTGCTATTACTTACTAATTGTTTAATTAGAATTTCTTGTTAGTTAATAGTAGTCACTAGAATGTTAATATTGCGTTACTCATTTGTTCCTGTGTAGTTATTCATTAATGAAGGACAAGTGTTCTAAATTGTTACATTATAATAATTAATTTTTTAACGACAATTATGTTCTTATTTGTTTTTTGGTTTTTGAAATATAAGCATTTAAATGGTGGCTGTCATAACATGACAGATTTATTCAAACATATAAATACTGAAGAACAGGCAGAGCTGGGTATAACTGATTACATGTAATCTGGATTACGTAATCAGATTCCAAAAATGAAGTACTTGTAATTAGATTATTACATTTAAAATACTTAATCAGACTACTGTTACTTTTTTATTGATTGCATGATTATTTGTTATTCTCACAATGGCAGTAAATTATTCATAATTTATTGATTCTCCCCAATTCCTCTTTTTTTTTTAATTTTTCTTTCTAAAAAAAGTCTACTGCTTATATAGGTTCAGAAGGTCTTCCAGGTTTGTGCAACTGCACAGACAGACCAACCACTAGTCATGTGACTATCACTGAAAACTGAGACCCACACAGCAGTTGATCATTGGATTTACAGAAATCATTTTACTTTTAAAAAGTGTTTTCTCAACATTGCAGCATTACATAATGAGCTCCTGACAAACACATTAATTATTAATTATTTGAATTATCATTCATTGAGTCATTTAACCATGTATTAGTGTCTTTGGAAGGCTTTTGTCTTTTAAACACATTAAAATATACAAATTCAAGTCATTTCATATTAACATGAAATGCAGGGATTCCCCAACTTTTCTGTCAGCTGAACCTTCTGAGATTTTAAGTTAGCAAGTTAGGCCAATAATAAAATAATAATAATAATAAAAGAAATTAAGTTCACGATTCTCTGATGTCAATATATATTTTTATCTTTTTTAGTAAGTGTTTATTGCTTTTTATTTTTAAAATTATTTATTTTAAATTATTATGATTTAATTACGTAAAAGCTCTTCATTAAACTCATGAACCCCCTGCAGTTCTTTCACAAACCCCAGTCTGGGAAACCCTGACTTAATGTAATATTTAATACACTATGCTGTTGATAAAAAATGGAATATATTTCAAATGTACGTTACGTTACTAACTACAATGTTTGTCATGTAATTTGGAATCAGTAACTGATTACAATTTGTAAGTAATCTACCCAGCTCTGAGAACAGGTTGAGTAAAAGTACAGTGAATATGCAATATAGTGCATATATTTAGCCAAATTCTCCTCACGCTAGAGTTCATTTTTTAGCTAACTATCGAGTTTATGGTCATTGAATGGCTTTCTGAGGTAAATGTAACGTTACGTGACATACTTTATTGTTCTCAAGCTGTTCTCTTTCATAGGTTCACTCAATGCTGCGTAGCGATGACGCAATGGGAACGCCCGTGGGGCGGTGTAGATTGTCTGAACCTGTATAGAATCACGGCAATTCATTGGCTGAAGGTGTGGGCACCTCCCCAGCTGCACCACATCACTCACTCTTGTACAGTGAACGCGCCATCTGCTCCTCAGATTTCCTTCTTCAGAAGAAGCGATTTATCTGGCCTGTGCTAGTTAGTATTCTTCTTCAGATTTTCCTCTTCGTTGAAGCACAATGGATTTGCGTCGTTGCCAGCCTCTGTGCTCTCGCTTTATTGCAAGCAACGACCCGCACAGTAAGTGTGTGAAATGCCTCGGTTTGTCACATGCTCGCGAGGCTATTTATGGCTCATCTGGCTGCAAGTTTTGTGAGAATTTTAGGCTTAAAACTCTCCGCACAAGGCTTGCTTGTTTTGATAAAGATCTGGCCACTCTCCCCCGATGCTCTGCTGTCGTTGATGTGGCCGAGGCCCCTCATAAAGCCAAGGCCTGAGGATCGGATGTCGAGCTTGAGGCGTTAGAGAGTGAGCAGGCTGGCTATTCCTTCTCTCTCTCTCGCCTACGCGCGCTGCTTCTCCAGTGGAGTTTCTCCATGATTATTTATGCCCCAGTCCAGAGGCACACGATGTCATTTCTTTTGGAATGGAGGATATTTTATTCACCACGGCATCTGATTCTAAGGATTTCGGGGCCGCGGTCAATGCTCTCCCGCCCAGGGGCCAGGAAGTGCGGCCTTCTGCGGCCTACACTGAGCTTGTGGATGTGCTAGCTCATGCTACTGAGAAGCTTAACCCTGAGTGGCCTGACGAGCTTTGCGATTCTCAGTCCTCCAAGCTTGATGAGTGTTGTCTCAGTGGCCAATCGACTTTGCGCCCCATTAGAAGAAAGCTGCCATTTTTCATCTGCCATCTTCACTGCGAGATTTCAAGGCCCTAGAAACAGCCTTTTTCTGCTCGTCTGACTAATGCAGCAGCCTTTGACTTCACCAGCCTGGTTGGCTCTGTGGAGCAGGGCTACACTGCATTCCAGTGGTTGAGGACACGTTGGCCACTCACCTTTCGCCTTCTTCTGCTCCGTCCTGGAAGTCCCACCCTCTTCTTCTTTCTAAGCCCTGTAGGACCACTTCCGCCCTCGTAGGCAAATCCTACATGGCAGCTGGCCAGGCAGTATGGCATTTCATACCATGGCCATTCTTCAGGCCTATCAAGCAGACATCCTTAAGGAAACGGACGAGGGCGAGGGCCTTACATGTGAAGCGGTCAAGGAGCTCCGCAGAGCTACCAACCTGGCGCTGCATGCAACTAAGCACACTGCAAGCGCAGTTGGACGCACCATGGCAGGTTTGGTGGCTGTTGAGCACCACCTATGGCTAAATCTTACCGAAATCTGCGAAAAGAGAAGGTCTTCCTACTGGACGCCTCTATCTCACAGTCAGGTTTGTTTGGAGAGGTGGTCAACACAGTGGTCGACAAATTCCGAATTACTAAGATGCAATCGACTGCCCTTAAGCAGTTTATGCCTAGGAGGGGTCGTAAACCTCCCACTCCTGCCCCCGTGCCCAGGGACTGCTTTGCGCACAGAAAAGAGGCCTCTAGAAGGAGTGATGAGCCGAGACATCCCCCTCCTCGCACGGTCTGGGGAGCTCGTGGCTGTCCGATTTTCCATCTTCTCGCCCCGCCAGCGCCCTGTAGAAGCGTTGACTTGAGGCAGCCAGCTAAACCTGCTGCTTCAGCTTCGCAGGGGCATTCCTGATCTACAGGTCAGGAAACGGAGAGCTTCCACTATCTCAGAAGGGAGATATTTCCCCTTGAGATGCTCTCCCGATCAAAATCTGTTATACCCCCCACCTTATACCCCCCATGCGCGCTTGGGGATACAGAGTCAGTCTGCCAAAACCATCTTCTTGTGTTGGATGGAGACACTCCAGGCTATCTCCGCTTAATACATATTCTCGCTCAAGCTGCTTCACCTACAGAAGAAGACGCATCTGACTTTCTCCCTGTGTCGAATGCTCCAGCCTCTATGTGTCTCCCGGAATGAGAGAGACCTTCTCACCACCCCTGTGGGCCAATCTTCACAGTCAGAGGATGCCTCAGGCCCTCCTCCAGCTGTTTTAGCTCTGTGCCCACCACCTCTCACTGATAGTCACACAGGGAGTCTGGTGGTGGAGCTCCCAGAGCCCGTTTCCACGCAGCCCTTGTCTTACCACCTGGCAGCGTGGAGACTTCTGCCAGGCGTGTCGCACGATCCAATTCAGATACACTCTCCGGTTCCGCCGGAACCCTCCTTGCTTCAATCGGGTTTACCCCACTGTCACGAACAGTGCTCTAGAAACGTCTGTTCTGCAGAAAGAAGTGACATCCCTCCTCCTGAAGGGCGCGATAGAGGAGGTTTCTCCTTCGGACTTCGACTGTGGCTTCTTCAGCCGCCACTTTCTCATCCTAAAGAAGGATGGGGGTATGCGCCCCATATTGGATCTGCATCGCCTGAATTTTTCCTTCTACAAAGGGAAATTCAAGATGCTGATGTTAAAAACTATCCTGATGCAGATTCGAATAGGGGACTGGTTCGTCACCGTGGACCTGAAGGCCGCCTATTTTCATATCCCCCTTGAGTAACCCATGTTCTCTGAACAGGGAACGAGATGCTGTGTTCGCTGCCAAGCTCCTCTCGCTGCTGAAGGGGCTTCTTCTTCGGTGGAAAATCTGAGGAGCAGATGACACGTTCACTGTATAAGAGTGAGTGATGTGGTATCGCTGGGGAGGCACCATCAGCCAATCAGCCATTGAATTGCCCACACCATCAGCAAATGAATTGGCATCATTCCATATGGCTTCAGACAATCTGCACTGCCCCAAAGACTTTCCAATTGCATCATTGCTACGCTGCGTCTTATTCCCTATTCAGAGAACATGGGTTACGCAAGCAACCCGAGACGTTTTATTGATGTCTTTCTGCAGTTGGAACACCAATTGAGTGATTACATGAAACATGGTACATTTCAGTAAGTTGTACTGTATCTTACAACATTCCTTCTGATCTTCATTCATGTTTATTTGGTGCTGTAACTAGTGGTAAAGAGGAAGAGATGATGAGTTCACAAGCCGCTTGAACTGAGGCACTACATCAATCTGCCATGACACATTAATGAACATCAAAACCACATTTTTTGTTTGAATTCGTAATAAAATGGACAGAATTTGAAATCTGAGACATGTTTTATATCAAAAGTAACAAAGTACAAAGCTTATTGTGATTTATTGGATGAGGCAGGCTACAAAGTTTTGTTCATTCATCAACTGAAAACAGCATAGATTTAGGAACTTTCCTGTAAAGTGAGGATGCTTTAAAAATAAATTCATGATAGTTTTATTTTATTTATCAATGAATGTCAGTTACTTAAATCACATCAGTATTTGACATGTCACCCTTTGCCTATTGTCACAGTTTGTGACTGTAGAGAGTGCACAACGAAGGAATAGCAACAAAATAGATTTATTCAAAACTACAATGAAACTCAGGCGATTGACAGACAAAACACAACAACGTAACACACTGATGCAAACATTACTGGACAAAGAACTAAGGAGAACTCAGGGTTTAAATAATTGCAATCTAATTGGAAGAACAGAAACAGGTGTGGGATAATTAGTCTAGCTAATGATCAGGAACACAGGCAAACAGAGTAGAATGGAAGAATAGGACATAACAGAGGATACATGTTACATCTAGTTTGCAGGAACAATTATTTGGAATTGTTTGTAAATCTAAAATGTATATTTTCTACTGGCACACATAATACATAAATATCCATCTTAAAACAGTTGTTTTTGTGAAGCATTTGCATAGTACTGTACTTTTTTATGTTCTTCATTGAATACAGTATAGTGCAGAGCTGTTTTAATGCAGAAAAATCACACCACAAAGACACATGCTAAAATATCTAAACACACTATGACATCTGCAGGGCCAGTTCTAGACATTTGGAGGCCCTAGGCAAAATTTATGTTGGGGGCTCCTAATAAAAAACACTTGAAAGAAATATGATTCCTAACCTTTTTACTTATACATTTGTTATTAAAATTTGTATGTTTTTACTGATATGTCCATATTAATCAATCTTTAACTAAGGTAATATCTTATTTGTTTGTTGAGGATGCTACCTTTTTTTTGGCAGTAATTTGTTTTCCATTGTATGCGCAAACTAAAAGGACGAGTCAGCAACGCTCGTAATAAACTCATAATAAACCAGCAAATGATCTATCCCGAAATGACACCGATCGACAGAATAAGTTTGTAATGTATTCTTAAAATAATCAGTCCAAAATAGATGATGACAACTCGCACACCAACATTACGAGCTGCACTTCTTTACATGTCTATTTAGTATTTTCTAAACAGGCACGCATGGTTGTGTTTGTTTCAGCACCATCATAATTTAGTGCCTTCAAGTCAGTCAACTGCATTTTCATACCCTATCTTTTCATACAGTCAGAAGTTGTGGTCTTTGCATCACATCTTGCTTTTTTTCTGTGTCTCATATTAATTATTAGTGGCTCTGTTACAAAAAGTACAAAAAAAGTTAACTCAAAAAATAAGGCATTGTGTTTTGTCACTATTTGTAGACTCATCAACCAAAAACGAAAAACACTCAGAAAGCATCTAAACTATTGTACTCTTTAAGCATATTACTGTAATTATCTAAACTATTTTCACTACAGTTGGTTTGATTGGGTATTACGTCAAAATACATCTGGTAGCGTTTTTAATACTGTGCATTATGTTTGTGTATAGTTGATTGTTTTTTTCATTATTGTTTTTTGGTGTCACTTTTGAGTACTTAAATACTCAGTCCCTACAATTATATTTGCTGTTGCTAAAATTCATGTCTGAATACACAGATGAGCCAAAACATTATGACCACCTAACTTATATGCTGTTGGTCCTCCATGTGCTGGGAAAACAGCATCGACCCGCCGAGGCATGGACTCTACAAGAGCCCTGAAAGTGTCCTGTGGTATCTGGCACCAAGACGTTAGCAGAGGATCCTTCATGTCCAAAGTGGAACCGCAATGAATTAGATTTGTTCTTCCAGTACATCTCACACATTCAATCAGATTGAGATCTGAGGTCAGGGCAACACCTTGAACTCTTTATCATGTTCCTCAAACCATTCCTGAACAATGTGTGCAGTGTGGCAGGGTGCATTATACTGCTGAAAGAGGCTACTTCCACCAGGGAACATCATTGTCATGAAGGGGTCTACCTGGTCTGAAACAATGTTTATGTAGTTGGCACGTGTCAAATTGACATGAATGACATGAATGGCTGGACCCAGGGTTTCCCAACAAAACACTGCCCACTCCCTACACTGGCCTGTCGTCATCCCACAGTGCATCCTGGTGCCATCACTTCCCCAAGTATACAGGCCACACGTGCATGGCCGTCCATGTGATGTAAAAGAAATCGAGACTCATTGGACCAGGCGACCTTCTTCCACTGCTCCAAGGTCCAGTTCCGACACTCGTGTGCGCATTGTAGGTGCTTTTGACGGTGGACAAGGGTCATCATAGCCACTCTTTGCAGCCCCATATGCAGCGATACACTGTGTGTTGTGACATATTCCTCCCATAACCATCATTAAAATTTTGTGTGACTTGTGCCACAGTAGACCTTCTGTTGGCTCTGCCCAGACAGGATAGCCTCTGCTGCCCTTGTGCATTGATGAGACTTGGGTGCCCAAAACCGTTGCCGGTTTTTGGTTTGTCTCTCCTCCTCGGACCACTGTTAGTGAATTCTCACCACTGCTGACCGGGAGCAACACACAAGCTTTGCCGTATGACCATTGTCAAAGTTGCTCAGGTCTTTACTCGCATCCAACATGATTGTTTGCTTGCCATCTAATCTACCCAGAACTTGACATGTGGCCTTGTTAGGAGATAATCAACTAAATTTGCTTCATCTATGAGTGGTCACAATGTATTGGCTAAGTAATGGAACACCAATTTGTACCTACATCTGAAACAAGCTATTTAAGACAATTTACAAACCATATTAAAATCAACCACAGCATTAAAGTATTTAAACTTTAAAAGTATCAGTCATTGGCATTTTAACTTCCTCTCATTCATTCCTGTCATTCTTGGACAGTTTAAATGCTCATTCAGCTCATATGAGTTTTCATACCTTTCTTTCATGATCCCACCACAGACCACCATCAAAGCCACCAGAGAATTATGCCACATTGCTTCCATTTTAGTCCTTCGGAAAAAATAAATGTTCCATGCCATAAACCCATCTCTTATTTCTACAAAGCTTAACATTGTTCAGGCTGCCCTCAGTGTCTCATAATCACGTGAAGTTCGCTCGGACCTCACCAAATGCCCTACTGTGTGGGAGCATTTCTACCAACCTGACAACATTTCCCTGAACTGCCTTTATAGCCTTACAAATTCTTGCCCGTTATTTTAAGCCTCCCTTTTCAGTATTGTTTCAAGTAAAGAGCTAAAGAGAAACAGATTAGCACTGCTCTCTGTGGTGTGGCCTCTTCCTGTAAACAGCATTTCAATAAAGTTGTTCTGCTGGATTTTTATAGTGTCTGTGACTAACCAGCCTTTATATTTTAACACAAATTACCAGAAGCTCTTGTGGTTTTGACCGTAACACATTACCATGCACATAATAATTGAAATGAGTTATTTCAGTAAAGCCATGCAACAACACAAATAAGAAACACACATGTACAATGCAACTCTACAATGTACACAATTACAGAATGTAATGCAGACTGAGTAATTGATAAATAAGGTTATACAGGATGATAAAGGTTTTAAGTGAATGTCTGCTTGCTGGACAAAGACAAATGAGCCCACCACAAGTGTCTGTGACATTCTAATCTAATAGATATCTAATTTCTTCTCAATGTTAAGTCTATGGGATATTTCAGTTTTTCGCACACCTTAAAAAATGTCCTCAGTAAACTGGACGATTACCTCGTTCATGGGTGTATGACAAATGGTGCAGTTAAATGTTAGATGCCAAAATTTGTATGAAAGAGGAATAATAATAATAAACGTGACATATTCTTGGTAAGCATCACTAATCATATCACTAATTTCTATTTATATTGCTCCTTTCAAGCATGAACATTGAGAAAACATGAAAAATGAGACATGTACTGTGTAATACAAATCATTTTACAAGAATCATGAAATATAAAAATTAGTTTTTAATTTGGTCTTAAAGATCTAGGACTAAGCCAGTGGTTATGAAACCATTAATGACTGGTTCAACAACTCTAAGTAAGTAATAAGGTACAAGAGGCTGTGCTGTATTGTGAATAAGTCACGGCTGAAGGGATTGCAGGCTGCAACCCCTAAGCCGTGACTTATTCACGATATAGCACTAGCCTCGAGTACCTTATTGCTTTTATAAAACGGTTACCACACAATACAAATATTAAAGCCAAAAATATGTATCAATGCAACTTTCTTGAAGTAAACTTAAATCCTTAAAAGCCTTCATTCCGCCGGAAAAAAAATAGTCCCTGACAGTGAACAGCAACAGAAGTTACATTATTATGCCATTAGATGGTGGCAAAGACTGTCTTTATGAGTGTGTCAGTCAGTAGCAAGGACTTTTACATTGAAAAGACTGAATTGCTGTGAACACGGAACAAGACGCAACTGACAAATGCTTTGACTAGCGCGGTCAGTCACGGGAAAACCCCTTAACTTTTAAAAGGATAAGATAATACATCAGACATTTAAAAAGATTTTTATTATAAACATAGGACTGACCTGAAGGAAAATGCTAAATCTGAATGCAGGTAATAAACTCGCTCACTCTATCTTTTTCTCACAATACTCTTCTACATAATACAGTAAGCTTCAATGAACAATATAATTTGAGAACATACAATTTATGTTGCTAAGAGTGGTTGCTAAGGGTGTTGTGTAGTGATATATCATGAATAAAACACAGCTATTGATCAATCAGAATCAAGGACAGGAACTAACCGTTTTATAAACTATAATAAATTATATTGAACTACGTTAATGGGCAATAGTACGGATGTGAAAATTTAACAAGCTGGATGATATGGGCTTAAAAACACAGTGGGTTTAAATAGCAGTTTTTCTGTCATCAGCATAAAGGCCTGTTCACACCAAGACGAATGTTTGGCATGAAAATGTGGTTCGATTTACTGTTCAGACCAATGTGTAAAAAATGGCAGACAGGCACATGCAAATTCACTCTCTGACAGTAGATGGCGCTATGGAAAAGCAGAAAAAAAATGGATACCCTAGTTACTATGTTACACAAAGCAATGCTGCGCAACTTTCTGTTTCTGTTTCAAGGAGAAGTATGTATTCTTTATGGTGTCAATCACACAATAACAAATACAGTACAGAGACAAGAGAGCCGGTTCTGGACTCTTCCTTTATTATTCACTGTAGCTCAGCAAAAAACATCTGATTGTGTGCACCACCAAGTTGTAGTTTTACTGTATGTAGCAGCAGCCACTAAGCATATGACCAAAAGTGTGAATCTTATTGGTTGGCCCGCTTTCTTTGGAGTGCAATGGAAAAGAGATTAGAACACCTATCTGTAAGAATTTTATACGTCGGAACTAAACTCTCTCGTGAACGCGCGGACAGACATTACCAGAAGCTAGTTATAAATCCATTATAAATATGGATATTTTTCTTATAAAAAATGCATCGCTTCGCATCAGAAGGCCTTTATTAATACCCTGGAGCCATATAGATTACTTTTATGATGGATGGATGCGCTTTTTTGGGCTTCAAAATCATGGTTACTACTCACTCCCATTATAAAGCTTGGAAGAGCCAGAATATTTTTAAATATAACTCCGATTGTGTTTGGCTGAAAAAAGAAAGTCATATACACCTTGGATGGCTTAAGGGTGAGTAAATTATGGAATAATTTTCATTTTTGGGTGAACTAACCCTTTAAAAGCCTTCTCAAATAAATAGGTCACTGGTGAAGCATCTACTATGATGAAATATTTACTATTTATAGGTAGTTTTAGAAATTTAATCGAAGTACAAAGCTACATAACTGTCAATGGAAAAACACACGTTAAAATAATATTTAGGCCTAAATTTAAGATTTATGTATTTGAATTGCATATAAAATTTCCATAAATAAATAAATATAATTTAATTTAATGTTTATTAACTATTTGCATATTTAATTTTATTTAAATAATTGTTTTAAAATGCATTTATTAAAATTGCTTAGAATCTGTATAAATCTGAAAACAATTATATTTATTCAGTTAAAAAGTATGAGCATGTTTAAAATATAAATAGCTTTAGAACAAGCAATATTAAATTAGTTAAATTGTATGAGATATAAACAAACTGGATTTTTGGATAATATAAACTTGGTTATTGTTTATTTACACATTCAGTTTATTAGTACTATTGCAAAAATACTAATTTCTTACCCATTTTATTTATATGACTGAGAAATATGCATCACATTAAGTTTATTAGTTTGTGTTAAAACTATGTAATCCAAATGTATTAAAATTTTATATGCAATTCCGCCAGACTGGTGTAGTTATATAACCCATGCTAATCAGCAAAGCCTCCATGTGAACAACTCTTTAAGGTAAGAAGAACAAAGGAGGAGTGTAATTCTACCTAAATGAAAACTCTGCCTGCATTTGTTTGATGTCCGTCACTCTACACCTGTCATGTGTGATAACTTGCATTTTTACCACAGTATAACCATTTGCGCTGACACTGGATAGGCCTATGCGTGCCATTAACACAACAAACACCATTGTCTCGAGACATTGTAAATCGTACACCTGCAGTCAGAAGCAGCTGCTGCAACAAAGGATGAGAGTGAGAGAATGGCATAAATGATGACTTATCAAACATTCCTTTTCTGGTGCGTGTAAGGACGCTGAGCTGGATTTGATTTTTTGACTTTTAAAGGGCTGAGGAAAAATGGGAGGACACCTTCTTCAAAACCCCCATCTATGCTTTGAGCAGTAACATGAAACCTGCACAATGTCCCATCTAACAAACAGAAATTATGGCTGGAATTCTGTTTTAGAATAAAGAAACTCTCTGAGAAGAATTTTAGTCTGCCGTGAGTAATCTCATCCTTATTTAATTACAGCAATTGTAAGAGTAATTTATGAGGCCGTTATACTTTTTCAGAAGCCTTCTTACCAAAGTTCATACAAGAATGTGTTAGCGAGTCCTTTACAAGGCAGTCCATCTCCCAGAATTCCCACAATGATCCAACTCTCAATCATATATGAATGTCAGTGGTCTCATTCTAAAACATGTTACCTTTTGGATAATGAGCAGACCTCAAAAAGGGTCCATTCCACAAAAGCTTCTGTATAGTGGAAAAAAAGGTTCTTTAGATTTTAATTTTTCTTCACATTAAGAATTTTTTTTTTTTTTTTTTTTTAAGAACTCTTCACTGGAAGGTTATTTGAGGAACCAAAAATGGTTCTTCTATGACATTGCTGCAAAACCCCCTTATTTTTAAGACTGTACATGACATCTGCGCCACAGAACTCCCTCCCCTTGCGTGTCTGTTTATTAAATATTTTGGCTAATTTATTCATGCTCCAGCTACCAATGAGAGTGTACACTCTCTGCCCTTTTTAATGTATCTTACCATGTTTAAATCCATGCAAATGCAAAAAGTTTGCAACAAAGGGGTCTCTGGTATCCAGATGCAATTTTATGATGAAATAATAGACTTACAAGTCAAATTAAGATTTACAGACAGGAACTGGAGGAGAAAATTACATTATAAGTAGATCAGAGAGAAAGAACTACTCTGGAACTACTAAAGTGGATAGTTTTTCATAATGTGCCTCTAATTATGATTTAATTATGGTTGGGTTGAGACAATCGGTTCACTGAGTTGCCACATACATAAGCTGATTTCAGTTACAACAGAACAGACAGATAGGAGAGAGTCATGTAGCATGGTGGGCTGTCAGACCATATGCTTTCATGATTCTCACTCCAAATACCACATAATTAACTACAACTGCACTAAAACTGATCTCCAGTCAGTCAGGAAATAAACTCATGGAGAAAACAGGTGAAAACAGCCATTAAACACTTCATTCACACACAAAAAGCAATGTGTTTTCCATTCACTAAACTAAGTGCATATGCTAAAAGATCCCAACTCAGCATCTGAAAGTAAAGGGATTGATCAGACTAGGGCTAGTTTTCACATGGGGAAGTTCAAGGGTTTTTTTTTTGTTTTTTTTTTAAATCAAAAGGCCAATTTTATAAATGTATACTTATGCACTTATGGAGTAGTTATCTATGTTGATTTCAAGCACCTAGTTATTCAGACAATCGGTTAACAATTATTTCAAAACACTAATAATATTACCTAATATCACCATTCCCATATTTCCATCTATTTTTTGCAAAAGATGTAATAGCATTTGTAAACAAGTGGACAAAATAAAATCACACTGGTATACAATTTAAGGTCAAAACAATTATTTTATATTTTTGTATGTTACCTTTTCCGTGTTTGCATTTTCATATAGCCTATGTTGTGTGTGAATATGACATTTTAACATTTAATAGTATTTATATATTTCCAACAGCTATTCTTCATGGTCAAAAACCAGCAAGTTCCCATTGTGACAATATAAGGGTCAAAGCTTTTTCTCAAAGATTATTGTCTATAAAAGATCTACTTTCAAACTAAACCTACAGCGAGAAATATTCACTCTTGTTCGCGCTTACCTGCAGGTGTTTGAATGACGCCGTGATCTGCGTGATGTGAAGTGTGAGGCAGCGCGAGACGCAGCGCGCGCTCTCAATCTTTTCCAAAATCTCCCCTTCTTCTGTCCTGCGCGCAACGCTCGCCTCAAAAACACAACAGAGCAGAAAGCAGCAGACCTTCCTCATGAACATCATATTCACAGAGGACAATCACGTAAATGTGTGTTGATCGTTGTGCGGCTGAATGTACTAGATGCGCGTGAGGCTCGTGTTGAGTGCTATGTGTGTGTTGGAAAGGAGCGCGCGCTCAGACACTCCCTCTCACGCAAATCTGTCATCCGAACTCAACTCATCAGTAGTCTGTCACTTTGTATTTAGGTCTTTAAACGAATTTAAACCGTTTAAGGGATAAAACTAACGGCGCTTTATGGTTAGTGACAGACGTTCAGTCTCTCCAAAAATATCTTTTGTACAAAACGTATTCGGCAAATAAATTGCTTCCATTATAGTAACCGAAGCTCTCTAGTAGAGCGACGTTGATTATAATGACAGCGATAGGTTCCAAAGCGCAGGTTCCAAACATCATATGCGTTTTTCTGTAATGAAACGCAAAAGCCACGTAGGCTATTTTGAAAAGTTATGAAAATAACGTAATGCCAGATTAAATTATCTTTAATTTTATCACAGCATTGCGTCCATGTTATTTTAAAGTGTTTCCCCAGTTGTTAGGGCAACTTCATATCTACACGAATCACGTTAAATTGAGATTAATTCATTGAGACAACACATTGTTTTATTTTAATCTCTGAAGTTTCATCACTCTTCATCACTCTTTATGTTAAACACGTTTGTGTAATTATTATAACGTTGTTGAGATAACGTCTCTCAGAAACCATTCAAATAGGCTAAATATAATCATCATAAATATCAAAGTACCAAGGTATTACCATGTAATGCCATCTATGTACCACAGTACTTCTGTGTTGACATCTTGTCGACGACAGTTAACCACAACCTGAAGTTGATAATGATTCGCAATATTGAATCCAGTATGTTTTCTTCCTTATGTGCATCTGGGCATCTACAGTTTCCATAAGCACGTGTTGATAAAAATTTGCTGGCGTCATTGCAATACCAGCGCCATCGTGTGGTAGAAATGACTAGGCCTACTACATGAATAGTAAATAGTTTACTACTAAATAGTTTATATCCATATCTAAACAAACAACTGAAACAACCAAACAAGGTCTTTATTTTCGCATGAAAATTTGAGTTTTTGTGCTGCTTGCAGGGCTAGAACTAAACTCAGCTGCAGACGGCAGTCTCCACATGGAGGACTGAGCATTCGAGGTAAAGTGTTTATTTGTATTTTAGTTATTAATTGATTATTCTGCTTGTATTTTCATTACACTCCATAATATATTATTAACACTTCATAAGTGTATATTATAAATCAATCTGAATAGGTTTTTGGTCAATTTTGAGTCTATGTTGAGTGTTGACTATGGCACACATTGCTGTTTACATCACAGTGAGGTCACACACATTGATCATCTTGTTAATGTTTATCAAACCTGATTCCAAAGTCACATTCATCTTCTGGTATAAACGGATGCTAGACTGCATTTGAAATAAAACTGGTTATCTTGCGCAGGACAAAGAATTGTCTGTAAAAAGAATTAAAGATGTTGACTCCGATTTGGATTTTTTTGACTGCAAACATTTTCTCTGTCTTGGGGACAAATTTAGTTCATGTTCCCTGTGATGACAAGATTGTGGAGAAGTTGTCCCGACTGGCTGTCACATACATAAATGAGGACAGAAAAACAGGATACAAATTTGCCCTTAACAGAATCACAAACGTCCAGGCGCATCAACAGGTTGGTAAACAGTGCCGTTATTTTTTACCAATGGAAAGGCAACCACACCATTAGTAGATCTACTCATATTATTAAATTATTATTAATAACATAAATTGTTTTGCAGATTCAAAGTCATAATGTATATGTATTGTTATTTTTGCAAGATACTATTTATTTCATAGGTCCACTTTCCCTTGCTGTAGGGCCCTGCTGGAAAGGTCTATTATCTTGATCTAGATGTCCTTGAGACCAAGTGCCATGTCCTCAGTCCCAAATCGTGGAAAAAATGTCCTATAAGACCTTTCATGGAAACAGTAAGGCTTCCGCTCCTTGGTTATTTGCTGCTACTGTACATCTCAATGAATGTTTAGTGTGTTGTAGTGTTGTTTACCTCTGTTCAAAATTCTATCTCGTGAATTCTCAAATATTGATCAAGGGTTTAGCATTAACCAGCAGAGTTAACTTTTAAACAAAAACTTTAATTTGACTATTTGATGGATGTACATTTGGATCTCAAGCTAAAATCAAATCTCTGGCTTTTTTTTTTTTTTTTTTTTTTTTTACTGAAAAACATTAGAAAAGCTCTCAGGGATAGTAATAAATGATGACTTAAAGGGGTCATATGATATTGTTTTAAAAGTTTATTTATTTATTTATTTTTTGGGGGGGTGAATTGGAATAGGTTAACATTCTTTAATGTTCAAAAACATTTTTCACTTACTGTATATTATTGCAGCACCTGTATGGCTGTCTGAAACAGCTGTTTTCAACAAAGCCCCTCCTACTGAAAAACTCAGAATGCTCTGATTGGCCAGCTGATCCAGTGCATTGTGATTGGCCAAACATCTCAAGCATGTGTAGGAAATATAACGCCCCTTACATAATCACAAGCTTCAGCTTCCAAGGCTTCTAAAGAAATTGTAAACACACAGTTAATAATATCCTCGGTTTTACCATATCAGTTTGAGCCAGAGTTAGATTCTGAAAATGCAGATAATCAAGCAGATTGTTCGGAACCAACTTTGCAAGCACAAAAACGGAACTGTTACAGTTTAAGCCCGAACCCTACCCAAACCTGAAATCCGTCGCTGTAGAAACCTGCATTATTGCTATCATAAGCCAAGACAGCTTTGTATGCCCTACACTGCATGTAACCACTAAGCTATTTATTGGTTAAAGCGACAAGCTCATATCATACAATGTTTAAATAGACATCAAGTAGTAGAAAAGAGATCCACTGAGACGGCAACACAGCTATTTGACTTATCACACAACATTTCATATATATAGTTTGCACTCAATCATGTATCAAATCGTACAAAGTTTTAACAGTTAAATACACATATCAAATAATACAAAATGTGTATGATGTAGTGTTTTAGATGATAGTTGCCTGCTCTTGACAAAGCTGATTTCTGAGAGACATGAGAGAAACGTGTCTATTTGAAGAGCGCACAAGAGTGGGAGCATATGTGCAAAACAGTTCTGTTAACATATAAAATATATATAAATGTGCTTCCAATTTCGCACGCTCTTTCGTCCACAACTCAGCAGACAGCACGCAAACCTTATATAGCCTATAGTTTTTCTAAGTTACAAACCCAAACCTGACCCGAACCCGGAGCTATTCATGAAACCTTAACCTGAACCCGACCTGAAACTCACAAGTTCTTTGGGACCCTTCGGGCTAGCAGACCTCTCATCCAGCCCCAAGTCTCCTTCATCGCAGATGGTCCTGCCCCAACATTCCTCTCCCTCTCCCACTGTCATATCCATTCAGTTTCTTGGCCTCGTCTCTGCTGTCTCCCTTCAGCCCCTCGGCACCTCCAGTGGTTCCACTCAGCTGTACGGATCCATCTGGTGCTTCCCAGTCATCAGCTGTGCCTTGGCCTGTGGATCTCTCAGCTCCACCTCAAGCCTCTAAGCCCTGGACTCCACCTCGGCCCTCCGAACCATCGGCTCCACCTTGGCTAAATGCTCCTTTGGCTCTACCATGGACTGTTATCCCTCAGGCTTCACCAGGCTCCCTCGTCCCTCTGGCTTCACCTTGGTCCATTGTTGCACTGGCTCCGCCTCAAGACTTCAGAGTCAGCAGCTACACCTCGACCCTCCACCCCACTGGCTCCGCCTTGCCTTTGGTTCCTCCATTGTCCTCACTCCCACTGTCTGCCAAGCTCACGCCTCCACCTTGGTCACTCCTGCCTGCAGCTCCACTATGGCCCTCCAGGCCTTCTGCGTCACCCTGGGTCTTTGGCTTCGCCTGGGTCTCTACCTGCTCCACCTCAGCCAGTCATATACCTGGTTCCGCCAGGCCTCTCCACCAAGGCTCCACCATGGCTCCTCTCTCCATCGGCTCCACCGTGGACAGTGGTGGCTCCAGGATTTTTGTCTTGGGGGTGCTAAGGCGGGCTTAACAGTTCAGAGGGGGTGCTATGAATTTTTTTTAAATTGTATCAATAACTTCAATATCCTGCATTTATTGCATTTTATTTATTTAATTTTCCATTTTACCTTAAAACTATACATTTACAAGGTCACATATTGTAAATTGTGCTCAGTTATTATGCTCGTGTTATCAATTTCACTGAAAATCTTTATTATTACCTTATCAGCTCTTTAAATTAATTAGCTCTTTAAACTGTTTATTGAAACTTGGTGACAGACATTCCCACCGACTGGCTGGAAGAGATAATGAGGGCTTTAAAACTGCAGTGAGCTAAATGAACAAACATGTTTGTGCTTTTAAAAATGCGAACAAAATGGAAAAGAGTGCAGGGTGTTGAGTAAAGGTTAGACTTTTAACATGACATGCTGTTTTAAAACACGAGGCGCAACAGTCAAAGACGTCTGTTTAGCAGATTATGTTTAGATTGAAAACAACCTTTTCTATTTTTCATCACCACTTGGTTAGGGTGAACAAAGTGCAAGAATTTATAATAAAACTCCCTCCACAGTTTGATGTATGATTTGGTTGTGCCCGCGCTATGCAAATTTATGGTGGGGCTATAGATTCAGTAAGCCCCGTCCTAGCACAGCCACTGACCATGGACCTTCATGTCTCTGCTCTGAGTCATCCTCCTGCTCCTCCCGTCTCCGCCCTGGCTCTTCCCACCTTCATCTCCTCCTGGTCATTATCTCCTTGGCGTCTTCCTCTGCCTGTTCATTGTCCTCCTCTAGAGCCCCCTCCCTCCTCAGTTAGGACTATGATTTGCAGCGCGAGGACGCGCTTTCTGATGTGTGTGTTATAATTAATTATAAATATATGGATCAGTTAATCGAATTAACTTGATGTAGCTGAATTAATATTACAATCAATTAATCTGTTCATGTAGCTGTGATCACATAGTTAAAGTGACTGTCACGTATGTATTGGTTTTGTGTTCATGTTCATGTTTTCATGTCTTTTATTTTGTAGTTTGATTCATGTTGCTTGTTGGTGCCATGCTTCCCTTGCTCCTCATGTTCTCACTTAGTCTATGTGTCATGTTCTGATTGGTTGTTTATGGTCATGTGGTTTTCAGTTCTGTTCTGTCTGTTCTGTTCCCTTGTTCCTTGTGTCACTTCCCCATTGGTTGTCTTAGTCATGTGTTCTCTAAGTTCTTGTATTTAAAGCCATTGTCTTCCCCATGTTACTTTGTCGTGTATTGTTATTGTAACCCTGCTGTCGGTAAGTCTTATGGTCAAGTCTGTTCAAAGTCAAGTCTGTTCAAGGTCAAGTCTGTTCATGTCAACTGGTTGCTTTGTTTGTTCACCTTGGATAATTCAATAAACTGCACTTGGGTTCATCATCTCGCCTTCAGTCTGGACTAATCGTTACAGTGATGTTGATTTACAAGCAGGAACCAGAATCTAAACTCGTGGGAAATGCGCACAAAAGTTTTAGTTAACTAAATTTCGGCGCGGGATTGCACATAATTCTACTCATTCCCACAGTTTATTAATGGTCAAATACACTAAAAAATAATGGCACAATGCCCATCTTGATGCGAGTATTAACATAAATGGAGTCATAAACAGTTCAGCAAGAATGTGTAACAGTAACGCCCCGGGTTACTTCGCTGTAACCCTGTTCCCTGAAAAGGCAGGAACGAGAAGCTGCGCTTTATTCAGCGCTGTGGGGGAACATCTTTAGTCGTGACCAGCTGTGAATATATGTGTAAAACAACGTCAATGAAATTGACCTATATTTATAGCCTTGCGTGACGTCATTGGAATGCGTCGTAAGCGAGGCTATAATTAGATGTGCCACAGGTGCATCAGCAGATATTTTGTCAAGTCAAGTCAAGTCACCTTTATTTATATAGCGCTTTTTACAATGTAGATTGTGTCAAAGCAGCTTTACATTGATAACTGGTACATTGTTTGACTGCACAGCAGCTCTTAAAGAATAGTGTCAATGCAGGCAGATCAAAAGCACTGTTGAATATCAAAATGTCAAGTCAAGTGTCCCCAACTAAGCAAGCCAGAGGCGACAGCGGCAAGGAACCCAAACTCCATCAGGTGACATCAGGTGGCAGACAAGTGGCAAATTGGTGTTAAAATGGAGAAAAAAACCTTGGGAGAAACCAGGCTTAGTCGGGGTGCCAGTTCTCCTCTGGCCAACAGTGCTTTGTTACAATTCAGGTTGCTATCATAAGTCCAATAGGATCGCAACATTAAAAGTATTTATTTCAGTTCCATCCAATTGAGGATCGTATTCATCACGCCGGTATGGACGGTTGTTGAGGAACTGTGTCGTGGCTGTCGTGTCGATGAGGCCTTCACAGGGGATGATCTAGTTGACTCAATCTCTGCTGATACTTCAGGGCTGCGTTGTGGTCGTGTCAAGGTGCAGGTCCTTGGTCTCACCTGGATACGGCCCGGATCCGGTTGTCTACGGTGAACCTCGGGATAAACAGAAAGACTAATATTAGCGTAGATGCCATTCTTCTTCTGATGTAACGAGTACATCAGGTGTTATAGGAAGTGTTCCCGGTTCCGGCTGACCTAATTTATGCAGCCTAATAATCCTTTAACGGATTTGGAAATATAAATTGGTAATGTGTTATGTGTATGCCAGGTTAAAGAGATGCGTTTTTAGTCTAGATTTAAACTGACAGAGTGTGTCTGCTTCCCGAACAATGCTAGGAAGATTGTTCCAGAGTTTAGGTGCCAAATAGGAGAAGGATCTACCACCTGCAGTTGATTTTGATATTCTAGGTATTATCAGCTGGCCTGAATTCTGAGATCGCAATAGACGTGAAGGACTATAATGAATTAGGAGCTCGCTCAGGTACTGGGGAGCTAAACCATTTAGTGCTTTGTAAGTAATTAGCAAGATTTTAAAATCTATACGATGTTTAACAGGAAGCCAATGCAGTGTTGACAGAACTGGGCTAATATGGTCATACTTCCTGGTTCTAGTAAGAACTCTAGCTGCTGCATTTTGTACGAGCTGTAGTTTATTTATCAGGCGAGCAGAACAACCACCCAGTAGAGCGTTACAGTAATCTAGCCTTGAGGTCATGAACGCATGAACTAACTGTTCTGCATTTTTCATTGAGAGCATATGTCGTAGTTTAGATATATTTTTAAGATGGAAGAATGCGGTTTTACAGATGCTAGTAACATGGCCTTCAAATGAAAGATTGGTATCAAAGAGCACACCTAGGTTCCTAACTGACGACGAAGACTTAACAGAGCAGCCATCAAGTGTTAGACAATATTCTAGGTTATTACGTGAAGAAGTTTTTGGTCCAAAAATTAGAATCTCTGTTTTTTCTGAATTTAGTAGTAGGAAATTACTGGTCATCCAATTTTTTATATCAGCTATGCACTCCGTTAATTTTGTGAATTGGTAAGTTTCGTCAGGGCGCGAAGAAATATAGAGCTGAGTATCATCAGCGTAACAGTGAAAACTAACGCCATGCTTCCTAATGATATCTCCCAAGGGTAGCATGTACAGAGTGAACAGTAACGGTCCTAGTACTGAGCCTTGTGGTACTCCATATTGAACTTGTGATCGATATGACATGTCTTCGTTTACTACTACAAACTGATAACGGTCAGATAAGTATGATTTGAACCATGACAATGCAATTCCACTAATGCCAACATAATTTTCGAGTCTATTTAAAAGAATATTGTGATCAATAGTGTCAAATGCTGCACTAAGATCCAGTAACACTAATAGAGAGATACAACCACGATCTGATGATAAGAGCAAATCATTAGTAACTCTAATGAGAGCAGTCTCAGTACTATGGTACGGTCTAAATCCTGACTGGAAATCCTCACAGATACCATTTCTTTCTAAAAAGGAACATAGCTGTGATGATACTGCCTTTTCTAGTATTTTTGACAGAAAAGTGAGATTTGAGATCGGCCTGTAATTGACTAATTCTCTAGGATCAAGTTGTGGTTTTTTAATAAGAGGTTTAATAATAGCCAGCTTAAAAGTTTTTGGTACGTATCCTAATGATAAAGATGAATTGACGATATTGAGAAGAGGGTCTATGACCTCTGGAAGCATTTCTTTCAATAGCTTAGTCGGTATAGGGTCTAACATACATGTTGTTGATTTTGATGATTTAACAAGTTTAGACAATTCTTCCTCTCCTAAAGCAGTAAATGAATTGAATTTTTCCTCAGGGACACTACAATGCACTATCTGACACGATACTGTAGTAGACGGTTGCATGGTTATTATTTTTTCTCTAATATTATCAATCTTGCAAGTAAAGAAGTTCATAAAGTCATTACTGCTGTGCTCTTTGGAAACATCAGAAGTTGAAGCTTTATTTCTTGTTAATTTAGCCACTGTATCAAATAAATACCTAGGGTTGTGTTTATTTTCTTCTAAGAGTTTTGAAAAATAGGCAGATCTAGCAGATTTTAAGGCCTTTCTGTACTCAATCATTCTCTCTCTCCACGAAATACGAAATACTTCTAGTTTTGATTTCTTCCAGCTGCGCTCCATTTTTCTGGCTGCTAACTTTAGGGCCCGAGTGTGGTCATTGTACCATGGCATTGGATTAATTTCCTTAATCTTTTTTAAACGCAAAGGAGCAACTGAGTCTAATGTGCTGGAAAAGACAGAGGCAATAGTTTCTGTTGCAACATCGAGGTCTTCTAAGCTGTCTGGTATGCTAAGGCGATGAAAATGATCAGGAAGATTATTTATAAAGCAATCTTTAGTGGTAGAAGTGATGGTTCTACCATATTTATGGCATGGAGGCAGTTTAGCCGCCTTGACTAAATGTAGTATACACGAGACTAGATAATGATCTGAGATGTCGTCACTCTGCTGCAGAATTTCAACAGCATCAATATCGATTCCATGTGACAATATTAGATCTAAAGTATGATTATGACAATGAGTGGGTCCTGACACATGTTGTCTAACACCAATAGAGTTTAGAATATCTGCAAATGCCAATCCTAATGCGTCTTTTTTATTATCTACATGAATATTAAAATCACCAACAACAAGGACTTTACCTGCAGCTAGTACTAACTCTGATAGAAAGTCAGCAAATTCTTTGATAAAGTCTGTATTGTGTCCTGGTGGCCTGTATACAGTAGCCAGCACAAATGTCAACTTACATAATGTTACGTAAAGTACCATAGTTTCGAAGGAATTATATTTGAAAGACTTCTGACTAATACTGTAAATATTACTATAGATTACAGCAACACCTCCCCCTTTGCCTTTCTGACGGGCATTGTGTCGATAATCATAACCTTGAGGACTAGACTCATTTAAAGTAATGTAATCGTCCGGTTTTAGCCAAGTTTCTGTCAAACACAGCACATCTAGATTATTATCTTTGATAATATCATTAACAATAAGTGATTTTGAAGAAAGGGATCTAATATTTAACAACCCGAGTTTTATCATTTGTTTAGCATTATTATCTCTATTTTTTATTTGTTGAACATCAATTAAATTTTTACCATTAAATGGGTTTGGAAGTTTTTTGTTTTTACTAATTCGGGGTACAGACACAGTCTCTATTTGAAAATATCTAGGTGTAAGAGTTTCTATGTGTTGAGAGTTATCTGAATTTTCTGACTTCTGTAACGTGAGGCAGCTAGCAGACGGTCGGTTTAGCCAGTTTGTCTGCTGCTTTCTGACCTGGGCCCCAGTTTGTCATGTTTCAGTTCTAAGACTATGTGCCATATTACTAGAGAGAAGAGCAGCACCATCCCGGGAGGGATGAATACCATCTCTTTTTAACAGGTCAGGTCTGCCCCAAAAACTTTTCCAATTATCTATGAAACCTATATTATTTTGCGGACACCACTTAGACAGCCAGCCATTGAGTGATGATAATCTGCTAACTATCTCATCACTCCGACGAACAGGAAGGGGGCCAGAGCAAATTACTTCTCCTGACATTGTACTTGCGAGTTCACACACCTCTTTAATGTTAATTTTAGTGATCTCCGACTGGCGAAGTCGAACATCATTAGTGCCGACGTGAATAATAATCTTAGAGTATTTACGATTAGCATTAGCCAGCACTTTTAAATTTGCTTTGATGTCAGGTGCTCTGGCTCCCGGCAAACATGTGACTATGGTGGCTGGTGTCTCTATTTTCACGTTCCGTGTAATAGAATCGCCAATAACTAGGGCACTTTCAACAGGATTCTCAGTGGGTGTATCACTGAGTGGGGAGAACCTGTTTGATGTTCTTATTGGAACGGAAGAGTGGTGTTTTTCGCGGCTAGGCCGCCTCACCGTTACCCAAGTGCCCTGCTGCACGGGCTCTACAGCCGGAACCAAACAATGTACAGAGTTCACTAAGCTAGTCGCATCCAAAACAGTATCTGAAGCCCTTGCATTCTTACTATCCTCGATTAAAGTTTGGATGCGTGTCTCTAATTCTGAGATTCTGAGATTCTCTCTGTCAGCCTGACTATTTCCCTACATTTATGACATGTAAATCCCTCATCACTGACAGAGATAGCTATGGTAAACATGTGGCAAATGGAACAGGTAGCAATGCTGGGAGAGGATGACATGACTCACCGTGTTTGTAGACTGATCCGACTTACCACAGCTGTTTGAAGAACGCGTTGAAAAAGGAGCGCGCGAGCGACTGTTAACAAGTTGACAAGCTAGCGCTGCAAATGCAAATGCGTTGTAACAGCGATTTAGATTCAAATATTACAAGCTAGCGACGTCAGATTAGTGTGATAGGCAATATTACATATACGGTAATAAAAAAATAAGCAACAATGAATAAAAGTAAGAGATTCAAAACAAAGCTATACGGAGTTACAGACGCAAACCAATCTGAGCAGCGAGGCAGACAGGAGCAATCGACAGGAGCAATCGACAGCTATCTGCTACTTTAGATTTTGTCTGAAGAGCAGTCCTGGGACATCCCAGTGCGGCAATGAAGCGCAGCTTCTCGTTCCCGCCTTTTCAGGGAACAGGGTTACAGCAAAGCCCGGGGCGTTCCCTTTCAAAGGCTACACTCTAAGCTGCGCTTTATTCAGCGCTGTGGGAACGAGAATACCCACGCCGCCGCACTGTGTGTCCGGACCCCCTGGCTGTGAAGTGTGTCACAAGCACAGAGAGTCTCAGACACTAGCTTGTGATGTCGACTCAAGGACATGAGAGCCCGGAGTAACATGAACATCCAAACTATAAAACCTTATGAATGTGTGCGGTGAGGACCAACCTGCCGCATCACAAACATGTTGCAAGGGAGCCAAAGCTCTAGAAGAGGCAACTCCCCTGGTGGAATGAGCCCTAATACCCGTTGGCGAAGTGTGACCACGCGCCTCATAGGCAAGGGCAATAGCATCTCTCACCCAATGTGACATGGTCTGTTTCGTGGCGGCCGCACCCCTGTTATGGCCGCCATGACAAACAAACAGTTGCTCTGACTTACGCCACTGGCTGGTGCGGTGGACATAAGTCTGAAGAGCACGGACTGGACACAGTCTGTGAAGTCTCTCCTGATCCGGCGTTGTGAACGGCGGAGGGCAGAAGGCTTCAAGAGTGACTGGATGCAAGGTCGAGAAAGGTACCTTCGGCAGATAGTCAGGGTGAGGATGCAAAATAGCTTTCACCATTCCTGGGGCAAAGTCTAAGCAGGATGGCACAACGGACAGAGCCTGCTAGTCCCCAATTCTCTTTAGAGAAGTCAAGTCAAGTCAAGTCACCTTTATTTATATAGCGCTTTTTACAATGTAGATTGTGTCAAAGCAGCTTTACATTGATAACTGGTACATTGTTTGGCTGCACAGCAGCTCTTAAAGAATAGTGTCAATGCAGGCAGATCAAAGCACTGTTGAATATCAAATGTCAAGTCAAATGTCAAGTGTCCCCAACTAAGCAAGCCAGAGGCGACAGCGGCAAGGAACCCAAACTCCATCAGGTGACATTAGGTGGCAGACAAGTGGCAAATTGGTGTTAAAATGGAGAAAAAAACCTTGGGAGAAACCAGGCTTAGTCGGGGTGCCAGTTCTCCTCTGGCCAACAGTGCTTTGTTACAATTCAGGTTGCTATCATAAGTCCAATAGGATCGCAACATTAAAAGTATTTATTTCAGTTCCATCCAATTGAAGATCGTATTGAGGATCACGCCGGTATGGACGGTTGTTGAGGAACTGTGTCGTGGCTGTCGTGTCGATGAGGCCCTCACAGTGGATGATCTAGTTGACTCAATCTCTGCTGATACGTCAGGGCTGCGTTGTGGTCGTGTCAAGGTGCAGGTCCTTGGTCTCACCTGGATACGGCCCGGATCCGGTTGACTACGGTGAACCTCGGGATAAACAGAAAGACTAATATTAGCGTAGATGCCATTCTTCTTCTGATGTAACGAGTACATCAGGTGTTATAGGAAGTGTCCCCGGTTCCGGCTGACCTAATTTATGCAGCCTAATAATCCTTTAACGGATTTGAAAATATAATTTGGTAATGTGTTATGTGTATGCCAGGTTAAAGAGATGCGTTTTTAGTCTAGATTTAAACTGATATTCTAGGTATTATCAGCTGGCCTGAATTCTGAGATCGCAATAGACGTGAAGGACTATAATGAATTAGGAGCTCGCTCAGGTACTGGGAAGCTAAACCATTTAGTGCTTTGTAAGTAATTAGCAAGATTTTAAAATCTATACGATGTTTAACAGGAAGCCAATGCAGTGTTGACAGAACTGGGCTAATATGGTCATACTTCCTGGTTCTAGTAAGAACTCTAGCTGCTGCATTTTGTACGAGCTGTAGTTTATTTATCAGGCGAGCAGAACAACCACCCAGTAGAGCATTACAGTAATCTAGCCTTGAGGTCATGAACGCATGAACTAACTGTTCTGCATTTTTCATTGAGAGCATATGTCGTAGTTTAGATATATTTTTAAGATGGAAGAATGCGGTTTTACAGATGCTAGTAACATGGCCTTCAAATGAAAGATTGGTATCAAAGAGCACACCCAGGTTCCTAACTGACGACGAAGACTTAACAGAGCAGCCATCAAGTGTTAGACAATATTCTAGGTTATTACGTGAAGAAGTTTTTGGTCCAAAAATTAGAATCTCTGTTTTTTCTGAATTTAGTAGTAGGAAATTACTGGTCATCCAATTTTTTATATCAGCTATGCATTCCGTTAATTTTGTGAATTGGTAAGTTTCGTCAGGGCGCGAAGAAATATAGAGCTGAGTATCATCAGCGTAACAGTGAAAACTAACGCCATGCTTCCTAATGATATCTCACAAGGGTAGCATGTACAGAGTGAACAGCAATGGTCCTAGTACTGAGCCTTGTGGTACTCCATATTGAACTTGTGATCGATATGACATTTCTTCGTTTACTACTACAAACTGATAACGGTCAGATAAGTATGATTTGAACCATGACAATGCAATTCCACTAATGCCAACATAATTTTCGAGTCTATTTAAAAGAATATTGTGATCAATAGTGTCAAATGCAGCACTAAGATCCAGTAACACTAATAGAGAGATACAACCACGATCTGATGATAAGAGCAAATCATTAGTAACTCTAATGAGAGCAGTCTCAGTACTATGGTACGGTCTAAATCCTGACTGGAAATCCTCACAGATACCATTTCTTTCTAAAAAGGAACATAGTTGTGATGATACTGCCTTTTCTAGTATTTTTGACAGAAAAGTGAGATTTGAGATCGGCCTGTAATTGACTAATTCTCTAGGATCAAGTTGTGGTTTTTTAATAAGAGGTTTAATAATAGCCAGCTTAGAAGTTTTAGAGAAGTTATAGCCATGAGAAAAACCATTTTTAGAGTTAACAGCTTGTCAGAAACTGACTCTAATGGTTCAAAGGGAGTTTCAACCAGGCCCTCCAGGACTATTGCTAGGTCCCATGAAGGGATCCTGGTTCTTGAAGGAGGCCTAAGCCGCCTGGCTCCTCGAACGAAGCGAGAAAGCAGGACATGCTTGCCCAAAGGCACCCCGTCAACCAGAGCATGGCAAGCCGAAAGAGCGGCCACATAAACCCTGAGAGTGGCGGGGCATGTACCTGTTGATAACTTTTCCTGCAGGAAGTCCAGAACTGTAGCAATTTGGCAGTTTACTGGATCTGCATTGTGTGCAGTACACCATCTTTCAAAGACACCCCATTTGTTGGTATAACTTGCTCTAGTAGAGGGAGCTCTAGCATTTAAAATAGTCTCGATAACTTCAGGTGAAAGCCCTGTGTCCCTCAGTTGGTTCCCCTCAGGGGCCAAACATGAAGATTCCACATCTCCGGCCGGGGATGAAAAATTGTCCCCTGCGCCTGAGACAGAAGGTCCCTCCTGCTCGGTATCGCCCAAGGCGAGCCATCGAGGAGAGATATTATCTCCGAGAACCATATTCTGTTCGGCCAACGTGGCACTATCAGTAAGAGGCAAGTCCCTTGTTGGCGAACTCTGGCTAGAACTCCTGGGAGCAGAGCAACTGGAGGAAAGGCATACAGGCGCATCGAAGGCCATGTATGCGCCATCGCATCCAGACCTAGGGGGGCTGGGTGACTCAGAGAGAAGTAAAGGGGACATTGCGCTGTCTGTTGAGAGGCGAAGAGGTCCACCTCCGCTTCGTAGAATCTCAGCCATATCTGCTTCACTACCTCGGGGTGAAGTTTCCATTCCCCGCTCGGTAGTTTCTGTCTGGACAGTAAATCCGCTCCCACATTCTGGTTCCCAGGAACATACACTGCCCTCAGTGACAGGAAATTGTCCTGGGCCCAAAGAAAAATCTGTCGCGCTATCCTGTTCAGATGACGCGAGCGCAGACCTCCCTGGTGATTTATATAAGAGACTGCTGTTGTGTTGTCCATCCGCACTAGGACATGACAGCCTCTCAGCTGGTGGAGGAAGTATTTCAGGGCCAGAAATACAGCCATAAATTCTAGGCAGTTGATGTGCCAGACGAGCTGATGGCCCCCCCATTCCCCTTGGGCTGGACGGCCACTTAAGACCACTCCCCAGCCCGTCAGGGAGGCGTCTGTCGTTAGCAATCTGCGACGACATGGCGCCCCTAGAGTGGGACCCAAGGTGAGGAACCGGGGTCTGAGCCACACAGATAGGGTACGAAGCCCGTGGCGCGTAACCCTTATTTGCCTCAGGGGTTTGGCCCTTGGATGAAACCCCCTGGCTTTGAGCCACAACTGAAACGGTCTCATATGCAGCAGGCCCATAGGAATTACCGAGGACGCTGATGCCATGAGACCTAACATTCTCTGAAACTGTAGAACAGTACGATCTTGGCCTAGCCTGACATTTCTCAGGGTGTGAAGAATGGTCTCGACTCGAGCGGGAGACAATTGTGCCCGCATCGTGGTCGAATCCCAAACGACCCCTAAATATGTTGTTCTCTGAGTTGGACAGAGAACGCTTTTCTTCTCGTTGAGTCTCAACCCTCTGTGTTTTAATGCCATCTCTCGCGACTGCGCTAATATTAGCCAGTCGTCTATGTAATTCAAAATGCGAATGCCCTGGAGTCGCAACGGAGCCAGTGCTGCATCCATGCATTTTGTGTATGTGCGGGGTGATAGGGCTAGGCCGAATGGAAGAACCCGATACTGGTAAGCTTCGCCCCGAAAGCGAACCACAGGAACCTCCTGTGTTGTGGCAATATTTCGATGTGAAAATATGCGTCCTTGAGATCGATCGTGACGAACCAGTCGCACTGTTGGATTTGCGACACGATCATCTTTACTGTTAACATTTTGAATTTTAGAGCTTTGACTGAACGGTTCAAGCCTCAAAGATCTAAAATTGGACGCAGCCCCCTGTCCTTTTTGGGAACTAGGAAGTATCGGCTGTAATAGCCTGACTCTCTCTGTAGAGGGGAAACACGTTCTATGGCCCCTTTCTCCAGAAGAGTTTGCAGCTCTTGTGACAGTAACGTCGCTTGCCCCGGCTTCACGGTAGTGGAGACCAAGCCGTTGAAACGTGGAGGACGACGGAAAAATTTAATTCTGTATCCAAATTCTACTGTCTTTAGAACCCACGCGGAAATCCCTGGCAGTAGTTCCCACGCTGCCAGGCTTTCTGAAATGGGCACTAATTTTGACACTTCCTTTTGAGGGGATACTAGGTGTTCTGCGTCCTGATGTGTTACAGGAGCTAACGGAACACCTAACATTTCGCTGGAAACCGCTGCCCCCTGAAGCACCAGAGGTGGCGGGGAAGGAGGGTTTTTGAGGAGATGTCGAGAAGGAGTGAGTTTCGGATGTAATACGCGCCCCGTCCCGAGGGGGGCCATCCCCACAGGGCTGGGCGCAAGACCGTCAGGATTTCTTCTTTTTTTGCAGAATAGTCCTGAGGTCTTGCCTGGGAGGTTGTGCAGGGCGGCGAGACGGTCCCCAGTCTTTACGAGGGGGAGCTCGACTTGCCACACTCTGCTTTTAAACCTCCCTTTTAGAAGGACCGGGTTGGGGCTGGGTGGCTGACGGCTCCTCCCCCTGAGTGCAGCGAGGAAGGAACTTCACAAAAACTTCTTCTGATTTTTTCACCTCCTGAAACCTGCTCACGACTGTGTTGACCGAGTCACCGAACAGGCCAGAAGGTGATGCTGGGGCATCAAGAAGGAATACACAATCTCTATCTTTAATGCCCGTGAGGTTTAGCCAAAGATGCCTCTCCGTGCTAACCATAGCAGCCATAGAACGGCCAATGGCGCGTGCCGTCTGCTTGGTGGCACGGAGAGACAGATCTGTGGCTCGACGAAGCTCTGTGAACGCTTCCTCTGTGATGGTAGTGCCAGCACTCAGATCCTTCAACAGGTCAGCTTGGTACGCCTGTAACACTGCCATAGTGTGCAGCGCAGCACCAGCCTGACCTGCAGCTTGGAAAGCTTTTCCCACAAGCGCCGAGGTGGTTCTACAGGGCTTTGTGGGGAGGGTAGGTTTTTTTAATGATGATGCAGACACAGGCGAGAGATAGCTCGCAAGCGTCTCTTCAACCTGTGGCATCATCGTATACCCCCGTGCTTCAGCGCCCACGATAGTCGAATAAATCGACGTCGAGGGCACAAAAACACAAGAAGTATATGGTTTTCTCCATGACTTTGATAATTCGTCATGGAGGTCCTCAAAGAAGGGGAGAGACTGGCGTTGTGGCCCCTCCCCTCTGCCACCGGACAAAAACCTCTCCTCAAGCTTAGATGGTTTGGGGGTCTCTTTTTCCTGTGGCCAGTCTAGCTGTAATCTAGCCACAGCTCGAGTTACTACCTCGAGTAATTCCTCAACGGCTTTATCATCACGTGAGGAACGCTCAGAGGCAGCAAACTCGAGAAGAGAATCATCGTCCCCCGCGTGAACTGAAGAAGCACCGGAGTGCGCTTCAGGATTGCGCGAGGAGACGCGTGGATCAGGTGACAAATCGGGCAAAAGGGCAGGACCTGTCTCCCGTTCGTCAGCGAGATCCATTTGCGAGCCCCACGATCTTAATACGGGTGCTGATCCCTGGAAGAAAGAGACGAGCACGAAGCATCTTAACTGTGAACAGTTCACAATGCTCGCACTCGCCGCCTTCCAACACAAGGACAGCGTGCTCTTCCCCCAAACAAACAAAACAGTATGGGTGTGTGTCCGTTTCGGCGATTGGACGCGAACACTGAGGAACACACCGTCTGCCTTGTTCAGTCATACTTCCTCTCTCTCTATATATAATATAATATAATATGTATATAATTTATATATGAAACATTCACTTTCACTTTCACTGCAGAGTGAAAGGAGGAACAGATGAGAGAAAGTTTTCTGCGCTCTGCCTATCAAATCTAACTCCTGACAAGAGGGAAAGAGAGAAATGATAGATGCTTTGAGATACACAGTTCACACAATTTCACAGAACGGCCTCTGAAGACAAAAGACCTGCTGATGCACCTGTGGCACATCTAATTATAGCCTCGCTTACGACGCATTCCAATGACGTCACGCAAGGCTATAAATATAGGTCAATTTCATTGTACATATAGGTCATTCATAAACGTGCCGCTCTATATGTTGTTAATGTTGATCTAACCACAAAAGACAAAGAGAAAATCACTTACTGCTCTTGTCTGATTAACTTGTGTAACTTTAATTGATTAATCTGTATTTAATTTTTACAATGAAGATTATCCAATGTTATTTTAAATTTGCTTACTTTGTTTCTTTATTCAGTTTCTTACCTGAATACTACTGTTAGACCTACCTGAAAAAAATAAAGCAGTCTTTTTCATTTGTATCTTTATTCTGTTGTATTTATTATTTGTGCTATTGTTAGTAATTTGTTTATTTGTTCTTATTTTATTACTGTTTACTTGTCTTTTTTAAAGTCAATTTACCGTTTGAAATCAAGCTTCCTTGTGCTGTGTGTAAGCTATTGCAACAATTACCCCATTGTAAAAACAAATATGTTGAGTTAGAAAATATTTGTGAGATAATTGTAATGGTAATTGATATGAAAAAAGCTTAAAATCTTAATTATATACTGTAAAGTGATCTCTTAAGAAGAATTTTTTGATTGGCTACACTTTCAATGAATGGACAAAAAAAAGAAATAATATTAAAATAATCTATATGACAGTATATGCAGCGTTTTTTCCCTGTGCTATTGAAAAAGGTATTGAATATCATTAAACAAATTAAATAAACATTAAATAAAATGAATAATTGTGTGTCTGATAGGTCCAGATGCTACATCTGTATTTGCCGCATTCCACCGATGTCAGACGCACTGACGTTCTGCCGGACATTGCTATTGATTCCCGGTGCCACTGTGCCCACAAAAAACACTGTCTCCTTCCCTCGCAAGACTGGGCCTTTCTTAACCATCAGGCCATGGCAGCAGGCCTTCAGCAAGTCTGGGCCACGCCCCAGATTCCACTGCTGCCAGGCCTCACTCTCCTCTTCCTTCCTTCCTTCAGCTACACACCGCAGCTTTCTCCAGCGCTGCGCCCAAATCCGTTATACCAGCCTCCCTCGATGCATGCCGTCCCTTTAGCGTGAGTATGGCTCAGAGGCGCAGGCCCAGCCGTCACAACCTTTTTTTTACGCTGTCTCTAACCCTCTCCCCTGTCCGTTGCCTGCAGCTCCACTATCAGACCCTAGCATGAGGCTGCCTCCGTTAGTGCAGGCCCAGAAGCCTTATTTTCCTCCCCAGTTTCCCTCTTACATGAAGGTCTAACCTCTTAGTTCCTCCCCATGCTCCAGGGGCCAACCCAAGTGTAAGGCTGCCTCCACTAGCTCACTTCTATACTTACCACATGCTGTTCTCAGCAAAATGTGCTGTCCGCATTTCCCAATGGAACCAGTGCCCTTACTGTGGCACACTAGACACTTCACAACAGAGTGTTCTTGGGCTGCCGTAACATCTCCTGTGCAGTCTGTAGATCACTCGCTCACTCCACCATATTTTGTCCTTTGGTTAACACTTCAATTCCACCTTGCCCAATTTCATCCCAGGAAAAATCCTGGGTCAGGCAAAACAACATGGTATAGTTGAGACCAGACAGTGAGTGAATGGGAGGAGTGCAGATAAATAGAGCTGGCTGATGATCGCAAACAGGTGGCTGTGATCAGTACTCAGGTGATTGGGATCTGGTGACGGTAGTGGGTGGTGACTGTGGTGACTCCCTGACAGCTATATTTATGCTATATTTATATTTGTGCTATATTTATTTATATAGCTTTACAACATCATGAAACAAACACATAAAACAGTGAAAAGAGAGAGAAAAAAGTTGAAATTTAAAAACAGACAACATTCATAAAGTACATGGCACAAATTACTGATTATTAAAAGCAAGTAAATAAAAGTAAGTTTTCAGCAGTGACTTGAAAATTGGTAAGGAAGGTGCAGATCTAACCTGAAATGGCAAACTATTCCATAGTTTAGGACCCATAATGGCAAACACATGATGGCCTCTTTGTTTTAGTCTGAACTGTGGAATTGCTAAAAGTTTCTGTGTACCTGATCTAAGGCCTCTGGAAGGATTGTGTTGCACTAATAGCTCAGAGAGATAGGGGGGAGCCAGATTGTTTAAGCACTTGTAAACAAATAAGAGGATTTTAAAATCAACTCTAAAGCAGACCGGCAACCAGTGAAGTGATGCTAAAATTGGTGTAATATGGTCACATTTGCTAAGGCATTTTAATAGTCCCACTGCAGCATTTTGGACTACCTGAAGATGTGCTAAGGTTGTGGAGTTAATACCATAGTATAAGAAATTACAATAATCTAATCGAGATGATAAAAATGCATGGATCACCCATTGGCTTGGGGACACAGGAAAGGCTTAACTTCAGTCAGCAGACCGACCAGGGTAAAACACGATCTGACAACTGAATTTACTTGCTTGTCAAGTTTCAAGTCACTGTCTAGAAGAACACCCAGATTTTTAACACAGGTGTTCACTGATGATGTAAGTGTATGCAATTGAGGATGATGCCGTAGACTACCTTCAGGAGGGCCAACAAATCTCAGTTTAGTTTTCATTTAATTTTAAAAAGTTAGCAGACATCCACTTTTTAACATCATCTAGGCATGCCAACAGGAGCTCAAATTAATTGTTGCCAGAGCATTGAAGAGGGACTTAAATCTGAGTGTCATCTGTGTAACAATGAAACAACACATCATATTTCCTAAAAATTGATCCCAAAGGGAGCATGTACAATACAATTTCTACAATAATCTTGTTTCTCTCCCCGTCAACATTCAACTGTTTACTGATGTAGCTCCCTCCATCGGATTTTAGACTCATCGCAGTCTGTAACATCCTCAGTGCTGTTTAAACTATACCCTCTCGTCAGCCTTCCATTGGGGGTCTACCAACGGCATCGTAGTTCACTGTGACAACGAAGCAACAGTGCATTGCATTAATAAAGGCTGTTCGCACTCCCCCACGCTGATGCCTCTCCTAAGACGCCTTATTTGGATTTCAGTATGCAATCAATTCATTATAACTGCCAAACAGATTCTTGAGTCCAAAAATCAAATAGCTGACTCTCTCTCTCATTTTGCTTTTCAGAAATTCAGGCTGTTGGCACCAGAGGTATAACCCAACCCTAGTACCTCATTATTCAGAGCTGATATTCCCATAAACCACCCTTTGAAATCTCTCTTTGACACCTCTCTCAACTACATTCTTCGAGCCATCTCCCCTAGAACCCTACAATCTTACTTGACTGCTTGGAGATGTTTTAAGTCTTTCCACCTCACATACAGCTTGCCTTTTCCAGATTTTTCTCTTTTCACTATTACTTAATTTATATCTCATTTAAACAGCATTAAGAACCTCCAAGCCGGCTCCATTAAGGGTTACTTAAGCGGAATCCAATTTTTTTATTAACTTATTTCCAGCTCATCCTCTTCCGAAATAGCCAATTTACAAACATCCCTTCTGATCAAAGGCATTCAAAGAACCCAACCCACCCACCTAGACGTCAGGAAACCCATAACTCTAGACATCCTCACCAAATGTATCTCCACTCTCCGCCAAGGCTACCACTCCATCAATACCACACGCACTGTTGACGCAATGTTTATGTTGGCCTTTTTTGGTTTTCTCAGATGCTCAGAACTCGCCATCACGTCCAGCTTCAACCCAAAAATCCATCCCACAGTTCCAAATTTATCGTGCTAGATGGCGACACCATTTCTCACTTCATTAAACAAAGACAGACCAAATGAAAAAAGGCCATTTCATTTACATTTTTAATCTCCAATCACCAATTCAGCCGTACCAAACCCTTACAGCCACTGCAGCAGCAGCGTTATCCTCGTCTGATCAGGCCTGCACAATTTTTTGGGGGTCGTCAGTAATATTCCTGGCTGCTGTGCCACATTGGTTTGCAATCTTTAGAGGAGTACTCTGGGTTCAGGCCAAAATACCAAGCTCAGAGCCCTCTCCTCGGACAGCACGTCAAATATGCTTACTAATCTGATTATTTGTAAGTGTGGACTCGTGAAATTATGTTTTATTAACAAAGTTTGGGAGGAACACGTTCATATGATCTATCCAATCAACACGTCATTCCAATCAGCATGAGTGGAGGCCTATATATATATATATATATATATGTACGCAGTCGACTCACCTATGTTCTTCGACAGTTTTCAGCATCCCTCCACCACCCCATCTCCTCACACTCGCCCACGAACTATGTTTTCCATGAACCTTTGCCTGGACTCAGTATTGTGATTACATTCGCCTGTGCATCATTATATTGTTAACCCGATCTATATAAGCTGTGTCTTTCAGTCAGTTTTGTCAGTCGTTGTCTTTGTTAGGATGTAGCGTTTGTATTGCCCTGTGTTCTGGATTTCTTGTTCAAGTTTGGATTATCTCTTGTTTTATTAAATTTCTGCTTGCATTTGGATCCAGCCTCTCCTCTTCCCTGCGTTGACTATGTTACACTTATAAAGTTTTTGTTCATGTAAAAATATACCTCATCGTCTTGTTCTAGCCTTGTATTTATCTTTTAATAAGAATCTAAAATTTTATTCCCTTAATGATGAGGCAGTTTTTTCTCTGTGGTATTGAAAATGGTATTGAATATTAATATTTTTTAAGGTATTGTTTCGAAGTTAGAAATTCCAGTACAACAACAAGGATTGGACAGCAGAAGACTGTTATTTTCTCTGCTGAAGCCCCTTTCCAACTGTTTGGGACATCTGAAAAATCGATTGTCTGGAGAAGAACAGGTTAGTCTAGTGTTGTGCCAATAGTGAAGTATCCGAGCTCATCCATGTGTGGGGTTGCTTTTCAACCAAGGGAGTGTCTCTCACAATTCTGCTCAAAAACATTATTGGTATCAAAACGTCCTGCAAGAGCAACTTTTCCTAACAATGCAGGAGCAATGTGGTGATGAACCATGCATTTTCCAGCATGATGAAGCACCATGCCACAAAGCAAGAGTAATATTGAAGTGGTTCAGAGATCATTATGTTGAAATTTTGGGTCCATGGCCATGCAGCTCCCCGGATCTTAATCTGTGGTCAATCATCAAAAGTTGAGTGGACAAGGAGAAGCCCACAAAATGTGATCAACTCCAAGCACTAATGATGCAAGAATGGATTGCCATCAGGCAGAATTTGGCCCAGAAGCTGATATCCAGCATGCCAAAGTGAATTGCAGCGGTTATGATGAAGAAGGGTCAACACTGTAAATATTGCAGTGCTTTTTGTTAGATATAATAAATCCCTTTTGTAGAAGACTATGAGCTTTGTAACTTTGCAGATCTTATACATGCACAGATAGACTACACAACATTAAAAGCATCATATGATGACCTCTTTAATCCAACTTCTACCATGAAGTAATCTAAGTAACTAAGTAAGTGCAGATGTTTTGCAGAATCTCTGATTTTTTTTTTTTTTTTTTGGTCTTGAAAAGAGAATGTTACGATTGTTTGAAAGTACGATTGTTTTAGATTGGTTTATGTACAATTAATGTGTGTTCTTTGTGTTGTAGCAAATCTCTGGAAACTGTAACACCACAGTACTCCACACACCAGAGGGCTTCTCTTACCTCTACAGCTATGACTGCACACTCGTTCCAGGTCAACCATTTATTTCCATTTCTGACTGCACACATTTAAAGAAGTTCCTTGCCTGTTTGATTAATCATTTGATTATTTGGTAACGCTTTACAATAAGGTTCATTAGTTAAACATTAGTTCATTATTAGTTCATGTTAACTAATGTAGTTAACTAATGTTAACTAATGAACCTTATTGTAAAGTGTTAACGATTATTCTTTATCAGTTAATCGAATGAAAACGTCCATGGTTAATTTAAAAAAATAAAATCAATCTTTTTTTGATCCATTATTTACAAAACTGTTATTCCACATCCTTCCCATTGTTGTCCTCCAAACAATGTTCAATTTGAAGGCCATGAATATATCAATGTAGGCTATTAAATGGGTCATGACATGTTTTATATATATATATATACACATGTATGTGTGTGTATTCCTCAAGGTTTACTTAAAATGCTGAAAGTTTTTCACACACCAAAATATATATATATATTTTGATTCCTCATTTTGGCCTTTTGTATGAAATGATCCGTTTTTAAGGGGTGGCTCCTTTAAGACGTTTCAGTAAACAGCCAATGATTGCCAAACTATTGCATAGGAATGCGTGTTTGGAAAACATTATCCATATAAAACCATCATTATGTAACAAGTCGTCACACGAAGTGGGATCCATAAGCAGGCTTTATTAAACAGTTCTCGTGGTCAAACAGGCAATGGTCAAACAGTGGCAAACAGGTACAGCAGGGAATAGACAGAATAGTGGTCGTAGAACAGGCAGTAAGTCAGGGCAGGCAGATATCAATCACAAGTCCAGAGCAGATCAAAGAGTCCAAAGGGCAGGCAGCAGAGAATCGTAAACGGGTAACAGACTAGGTCAATAACAGGCGGACAAACACAATGAAGAACGCTCAGAAATGCAAACCTTAATAGTACAAGACCTCGCACTGAATGTGAGGATGCAAGCAGCTTAAATAGTCCAGGTGATTAGTGCCAAGGTACGGGGCTGATGGGAAATGTAGTGTGTGAGTGGATCTGTGTGTGTGTCAGTATTCAGGTGAAGGCACCCTCTGATGGCCAGAGGAGGGAATCACGGAGTTCGTCTCTGTGACAGAGCCCCCCCCCTGTGAGCGACTCCTGGCGCGAGGAGGCAACCGGCGCCGAAGTCTCCCACGTGGTCGAGGGGCTGGTCTCTCCGGGTGATTTTGGTGGAACTCTTCCACAAGATTGGGGTCTAGGATATCATCTGCGTTGACCCAAGAACGTTCCTCTGGACCGTACCCCTCCCAGTCGACCAGATATTGGAGAATCCTTCCTCGGCGCCTGGAGTCCAGCAGTTCACGGACACGATAGGCCTCCTCGCCCTCCACCATGATGGGTAGGGGGCCCTGCTCAGCGGACACCTCCTCCCCCTCCTCGCTGGGACCATCAGCGGCCTTGAGCAGGGATACATGAAATGTAGGAGAGATACGGAAATGGTTAGGTAATGCAAGACGGAATGAGACAGGTGTAATTTGACGTGTTATTTGGAATGGACTCACGTACCTTAGACTAAGTTTCTTGCATGGGAGCTTGAGACGTAAGTCTCTCGTCGAAAGCCACACCCACTGACCAGGACAGTATTCTGGGCCAGGACGACGATGACGATCAGCTTGCACTCTGAGATGGCGTACAGCATTTTGGAGATGAGTGTGAGCTTGGTTCCAGGTGGCTTCACTCCTGTTCAGCCAGTCGTTGACTGCAGGTACGTCAGTGGGTTCTCCAGACCAGGGGAAGAGAGGTGGTTGAAATCCAAAAATGCACTGAAACGGGGTTAATCCTGTGGCTGCCTTGCGGATGGAGTTCTGTGCGTATTCCGCCCACAACAGGTATCGAGCCCAGTCGTTCTGGTGTTGGTTACAGTAGGATCGAAGGAAGTGGGTGAGTTCTTGATTGAATCTTTCTATTTGTCCATTAGATTGTGGGTGGTACCCGGAAGTGAGGCTGACGTTGATGTTTAGAGCCTGGAAGAAGGACGACCAGAGGCGAGAGGTGAACTGTGGTCCCCAGTCAGAGACGATGTCCTCCGGGAGTCCATATATGCGGAAGACCCAGTTGCAGAGATGTTCGCCGGTTTGCATGGCTGTGGGCAGTTTAGGCAGGGGTATGAGGCGACAGGCTTTAGAGAAGCGATCTATGATGGTGAGGATTGTGGTGAAGTTATTGGAAGATGGGAGATCTGTGACAAAGTCCATGGCAATGTGGGACCAGGGACGTTGAGGCAGAGGCAGGGGTTGTAGGAGACCGGCAGGTAGATGGTGAGATGGTTTGTGGATGTTACATATCTGCCACTTTTTAACGAACTGAGTGGTATCTTTGCCCAGAGTTGGCCACCAGAAACGGTTCTGTAGGAGTAGGATGGTGGCTGTGATTCCCGGATGGCCTGAAGAGGGATTATGGACCTGTTCGAGGATACGGTTGCGGAGGGTTTCGGGGACGAAGATTTTCTCAGATGGACATTCATTGGGGACTTCAATCTGAGCGTTGGCCTGTTCTAGCTCGGTCATAATGTCTCATTGAATCGGGGCAACGATAAGAGTGGATGGAATAATGGTGTCGGGTTGTTGAGGTACCTGTTCGCCTTCATATTGTCTGGATAGGGCATCGGCCTTAGTGTTCTTTGAGCCAGGACGGTAGGTGACGGTGAAATTGAAGCGGGAGAAGAATAGCGACCAGCGAGCCTGTCTGGGATTGAGTCTTTTGGCCATTCTGAGGTATTCAAGGTTTTTATGATCGGTGAGTACCACGAATGGATGTGTAGCTCCCTCCAGCCAATGTCGCCATTCTTCAAAGGCAGCTTTCGTTGCCAATAGTTCACGATCACCCATGTCATAGTTTCTCTCTGCTGAATTAAGCTTTCTGGAATGGTAGGCACATGGATAGAGCTTGGGAGGGTTACCCTGTTTCTGAGACAGAACTGCGCCAAGACCAGAGCTGGAGGCGTCTACGTCAACCACGAATGGGAGGTCTGGATCGGGGTGATGTAAGATGGGAGCAGTGGTGAAGCGTTCTTTTAGTTGTTGAAAGGCCTGGATGGCTGTTGGGGACCAGACGAGGCGATGATTACCTTTTTTCACCATGGTTGTTAACGGATTAGCCACTGCACTGAAGTTCCTAATAAAGTGTCGGTAGAAATTTGAAAAGCCCAGGAATCTCTGTAGTTCTTTGAGTGTTGTAGGTTGGGGCCAGTTGAGAACTGTGGTCACCTTCCTCTCATCCATGGCGATTCCCTCTGGGCTGAGCACGTAACCCAGAAAGGCAGTTGAAGTCTGATGAAATTCACACTTTTCTGCTTTGGCATATAGTTGGTGATGAATGAGTTATTGAAGCACTGCTCTGACCTGCTGAACGTGCTCTTCGAAGGTGTCGGAGAAGATCAAGATGTCGTCTATGTAGACGATTACAAATTTATTGAGCATATCTCTGAAGACGTCATTAACCCTCTGGGGTCTGAGGATTTTCGGGGCCCTGGAAAAGTTTTGACATGCCCTGACATTTGTGCTTTTTTCAGTTGTTCATGAACATATTAATGGAAAAAGTGTCATTACACTGTATTCAGCACAAACTAGGCTACAATAATATGTGAGGAACATGTATGTACATGTTTGTGTTTTTGAAGGAATAACATTTATGCGTGGTTATTGAAAAAACAAAAAACTTAAGTCACTGAAATAAGGCCAAAAAAAAAATATATTAAATCTGTGTTCACAAGACTTCTGGGTATTGGAGGTTGTAGACTAGAGTTTTTGCTTCAAAATGATGTAAAAATTATCCTGCATACTCGTTCATATAAAACAATATATTGATTTAGTTTTTGTAAGACACTTTTTGTCAAGAAACACAGTATGCGTGGAGGCGTGAATCATCATGAATAATCCTGTGATTCACACCTGAGAAGACAAAAGATTCGCATAATGACCTCTAATGACCTGCATATCAATGAGCTCTTTCAGTCAGGTAGGCTGTGAAAAAACCCTCTGTGATCATGTCTCAAGCTCATCATGGTGTATATCAAACATACAGAAAAAACAGCAATACTGTGAAATATTATTACAATTTAAAATAATGGTATTCTATTATATACTTTAAAATATAATGTATTTCTGTGATGCAAAGCGTCTGAACATTCATGTTACCTCTATGGCATTTCATATAGCCTTTTAGCTTAAAAGCATGCACATTTGGAGAAATATTGATGGATTCTCATATGTTTATGTCAATTTTCTTTACAGAGGAGTAATATTTATTTAATATTTATTGTCATCACTATGAACGCTGGATACTGTGTTTTCAATTCATACTTGCAGCCGGAGGGCGCGCTGTACACCTTTAGTCCACAAATTAATCTAAAGAAGAACAGGACATTCCAGGAACTAACGGCATGTCTTCCAGAGGTCGCTAACCATGGCTTTAACATACAGATAAACACTTTTCAAGACAATAAATACACGATTGAGACAATGTATACATGTATTGCCTCAGAATTCGCGTCTGAATAGCGCTCGTTCCGTGGGCGTGGCCGCATTAGTATTCACTAAGTTACAGCTCATTTTCTGAGAACTATCAGATTGGACTTCGTTCAGAGGGAGACGAGAGATCACGCATCATGTTAGTTTTCTTTATTTTGCAAAAAGCACAACATTTTGTTTTTACTCTGAGTGTACACAAATAAAAGAAGATATTCCACAGATTAAAATGGTGTATAACTCTTAATTGTATGTGCAACATTGACGGAGTATTTTCAGTCTCTTTCGCACTGGTAAGAAAAAAACCGAGGTGGTATCGCCATCGTGACCGCCGACCCGAGGGATTTAATGAAAACCTGGAACACTGATGGACTATTGACTAGCCCGAACGGCATAACAAGATATTCATAGTGCCCAGTAGCTGTTGAGAAAGCGGTCTTCCACTCGTCCCCCTCTCGAATCCAAATGAGATTATAGGCACAGCGAAGGTCGAGCTTGGTGTAAAACTTGGCAGTGCGTAACTGTTCTAGGGCAGCTGGAACCAGGGGCAACGGATATCTAAACTTGATAGTAATATCGTTGAGTCCGCGATAGTCAATGCAGGGTTGGAGACCGCCGTCCTTCTTGTGGACGAAGAAGAAGCCAGCCGAAGCGGGGGACGTCGAAGGACGGATGAAGCCTTTAGCCAACTCCTCCTCGATGTATGTTTTCATGGCTTCGGATTCGGGTTGTGAGAGTGGGAATATTCGGCCCTTTGGAGGAGTTGATCCTGGGATGAGGTCAATGGCGCAGTCATTAGGGTCGATGAGGCGGAAGCTTTGACGCACGCACCTTGCTGAAGGCTATGGACAGATCTTTATATTCCTTGAGTAAGCTGATATCAGGGGATTGTTCGTTGACCTGGATGGTTCTGATGGAGAGAGGAGACATATGAGACAGGCATTTAAGATAACAGGCTTTGTTCCACTGTGTGATCTGACCCTCTCTCCATGAAATCTGGGGATCATGTCTCCGCAGCCAGGGCAAGCCAAGGATGATGGATGCAGTGGAAGTGGGTAGGATGTAAAACTGAATGCATTCGGTGTGGAAAAGCCCCGTCTGCATGGTTAATTCCTGAGTGAGCGCTGTAACTCGTCCGGTGCCCAGTGGCTGGCCGTCTATCGCCTCCACTGTTAGGGAAGAAGAGCATTCAATTAGGGCAGTGCAATGGCGTTGGGCAAAACCATGGGACATGAAGTTTCCTGCAGCACCCGAGTCCAGCAGGGCCATGGTTGAGATGTTCTGGCCATTGGCCGTGAGGGTGATGGGAACAGTAACACACATGTCTAGACTATGGTTCTGAGTAATAACACTCACCGGCCTCGGGTTCTCAGGACAGGGACGTGTTGGGCAGAATTTTCTCAAATGACCGGGCTGACCACAATACAAACACAGACGCTAAGCAAGCCTTTGGTTCCTCTCCTCCTCAGACAGATGATATGAATTAACTTGCATCGGTTCGGTCTCATCTGGAACAGTGTATGAGGGCGTGCGAACAGTGCGATGATGACTGGGTTTTCTGGATCTGATGAGGTTATCAATCTGTATAGCCAATTCAATAAACTGATCCAAGTCCTTTCCTTCATCGCGGCAAGCCAGTTCCGCCTGTAATTCATGAGACAAACCTCTCCGAAATAGTACTTTCAACGTGTCACTCACCCAAGTCGTTTGTGCAGCGAGTGTGCGGAAGGTGAGTGCATATTCCGCTGCCGTTCCTCTCCCCTGAGTGAGTTCTAGCAAACGATCGCCTGCCCCTTTGCCTTCGCTGGGATGATCGAAAACCTCGCAGAATCTCCGCATGAAGGAGTCAAATGAGGGAAAGGCAGAACCATCTTCTTTCCATACGGCGGTAATTCACTCCAGTGCCTTGCCAGTAAACAATGAGCAGACGAAAGCAATCTTCCCAGTTTCGGTGGAATACAATGCGGGTTGTTGACTGACAAAGAGTAAACATTGTAGGATAAACCCCTGACATTTTGTAGGATCACCGTCAAATTGCTCTGGGAGCGATAGGCGGGGATTCCCCTGTGACGGCGTCTCTGCCGCGTGGGTTATGGCGGACGCAACAGGTGGTGGTGGTGCCGCGGGAGTGGTGGTATGGAGAGTCTGGAGTGCTTTTACCAGTTCTTCCGTGAGAGAGGTGAGACGGTTGAGCTGGTGTTGGTGGGCGGCGAGTTGGCTGGCCTGAGCCGACATCGTAGCACACAGATGAGAGAAAGCCGCTGGATCTTGTGCTGGCGAGGTCTTCTGTAACGAGTCGTCACACAAAGTGGGATCCATAAGCAGGCTTTATTAAACAGTTCTCGTGGTCAAACAGGCAATGGTCAAACAGTGGCAAACAGGTACAGCAGGGAATAGACAGAATCGTGGTCGTAGAACAGGCAGTAAGTCAGGGCAGGCAGATATCAATCACAAGTCCAGATCAGATCAAAGAGTCCAAAGGGCAGGCAGCAGAGAATCGTAAACGGGTAACAGACTGGGTCAATAACAGGCAGACAAACACAATGAAGAACGCTCAGAAATGCAAACCGTAGTAGTACAAGACCTCACACTGAATGTGAGGATGCAAGCAGCTTAAATAGTCCAGGTAATGCGCTGCAGCTGGTTGTGGTGATTAGTGCCAAGGTACGGGGCTGATGGGAAATGTAGTGTGTGAGTGGATCTGTGTGTGTGTCAGTATTCAGGTGAAGGCACCCTCTGATCGCCAGAGGAGGGAATCACGGAGTTCGTCTCTGTGACACATTACATGTATCCAGTATGTATGTAGTGTAGAAAGCGACAGTGATTATAATGGGTTCTATTTGCTTTCGACGCAACGTGACACTCGCTCACATCCAGTGTATGTCAGCCGTAAAGTGACTGAATGCCAGTGGGCGGGGCTTATGGTGCGATGATGTATAACTAGTCGTCAATGTCTTGCTCTGGAGTCATATGCAAATACATTTGCCTGTATGATGTCACAAATCCAACAATATCAAAACAAGCTGTTTTTGGAGCTTGATTACATGTTTTGTTAGTTTGTTTTTTGCAATAAAGAGGGCATTTTAAGCTATGACACTTGCAGGTGCTTTGTAAGACCTTTTATAAAGATCAGGGAAAAATTGATTTCTCGTCATGACCCCTTTAAGTGCAAAAAAATGGATTAAAATTTAAACTGATTGCTTCAGCAAAAAACAAAGCAGAGACTAAATGTTAGGAGGTACAAGGTAGGGGGAACACATTTACACTTCTGACTATATTAGATTTATTTTATTATTTTAGATTACTGCTCTCATAAAAAACAGTTACTTCAGTTACATGTAGAATTGTAAGCTTAAATTTAATGTTTAACACTGAAGTCATGAAACAAAAGTTGCAATCCGCTTGTTAAGTAGTGATGTAAGGAATTGTGTTTCCAGGTCCAGGCCTCTAGGGGGTCTGTTAAAACTCAATGGGCTCAGGGGAGGCAAAAGAGACGCCTGCTGTAACTTTACCTGATGGTGTCGCTGTTGGACAGTGTTACAAAAAAAAAAAAAAAATAGTGATTTATACACATTTTAACGTAACATTTGCATAGTTTTATTTTTGTAATATTGATTAGGAAACACCCCAAATCCTGAGAGTGAATGCATTTATTGATACTGCTTACTAGCAAGTACAAATTATTTTTAATAGCAAGGGCCAAAATTGAAAATTACTTTTCAAACGTTTGTATGTCTTGCTTTTGTGAAATTAACTAAATTACTGCAATGCAATTACATTTCCAGATTTTTCTTTTATCTTACTCACTTGAAGATGTGTTCTCTCTTTTTCTTCCCGAAGACCCTCCAGAGAAGTTACGTCTGACGTGTCCGGACTGTCCTCTGCTGCTGCCGGTAGACAGTAATGAAGCCATTGCCACAGCTAGGACATCCCTCCTTAAATACAACAGGCAAAGCACACTTCCTGTTAGCCTGACTGTGAACACCATTACCAGAGCTTCCCATCAGGTTGTAATGGATGACAGACCATCAATATCTAGTTTTTGCAACTGATTAAATTGTGGTGTCATTTAGGTTTGCTATGGTTGAATTCAGGTTGATTGGGATACTTTTTCCAATTCATCTCAAAGGCAAAAAGCGTCCCAGTCACCCTGAATTCACCCTATACGACAATATTGACTACACTATGTGAAATTTTATACCAGTTTACAGGGGAAATTATTATGAATGAAGCTACTTTACAACAACAGTTCCTACATCGATATCCTAATGAATAGCCTTAAAGGGTTAATTCACCCAAAAATGAAAATTCTGTCATCAGTTACTCTCATGTCGTTCCAAACCTATAAGACTTTCATTCAAAAATTTCATAAAGTGATCGTAAAATAAATCTATATGAATCAAGCGGTTTAATCCAAGTCTTCTGAAGAGACACAATTGCTTTATATGATGAACAGATTTAATTTAGGCTTTTCTTCACATATAAACATTGATCAGTGAACGTACATAGTTTGTGAAAATTATATCATTGCAAGTCTAGTGTATATTTTAGTTTTATTCCACATTTCCATCCTTAAAGGCTTAGTTCACCCAGGAAATGCAATGAATGTGAATTAGTACTGACAAAATGGACAGAAAAGCACCAAAAAATTACTTTATATTATATGTGTGTTACATTCCCAGTCTTCTGAAGCCACATGAGATCCAAGTAGTTATTTAATAAAAAAATACAGTCTGTGTGATGTGATGACAGAATTTCTTTTCTGGATACGATGACACTCTATACTGACTCATGCCCTGGCCAGATTTATTGAATCTTTTTATTCCGTGTTTCTTAGAGCTCCCCTGTTTCCACCAGTTTTGTGGAATACACCGTTCAGGAATGCTCACTTGCTCCATTTCCAGAGGTTCTGTGTAAGCCAGGACATGAAGGTAAAGAGGTGAGTTCCTGCCAGCATCCATTACGTCCATATTCTTGAGTTGAATCCCATCTGAATGACCTAACATCCACCACTATTAATATTTTCTCTGTTGTTTTTCTCACATCATAAAAAGTTTTATTTGATGAAGTGTTCCCTAATTTTTCAAACAGTCTGCTTTCTCTCTGATATTATAGCGTGTTTATTGTGTCGATGTGTTTTCATTTCAGCCTGTTGGGTTCTGTGTGGGGGAGGTTCTTGGCACTAACCACGGCCAGCAAGATGTGAAGGTGTCCTGTGAAATATTTCGCCCACAGGTACCCTATATATCCATATTTGTTTGTCAGGCTTTTTCTCCAGGTGACACACTGGAGAACTTTCCAGCTCTAAAAGCCAGATGACTGAGGTAAATCAACACCTCAGTGTAACAGAAGGAAATTGAGCCAAACCCAATAGAGTTGATCTGAATCTCCCTGTGCACTTATTGCCTTTGCTTTATTTTGTCTAGAAAAGCAGAACGACAAAAAAAAAAAAAAAAAAAAAAAAAGTCTAGTCTTTCTCCTTTTTTCCATGTCTTGTTGCCTTCAATTCATGTCAGAATGATCACATTTACAAACAGTGTTGGGGGTTACACTTTACAAGTAACTTGAGTTAGGTAATCAGATTACTTTTTCAAGTAACTAGCAAAGTAACACATTACTTTTTCAATTTACAACAAAATATCTAAGTTACTTTTTCAAAGAATTAATGCAAGTTACTTTTTCACATTTATTGATTGACAGCTCTCCTGTTCTGTTCATGTTGAAAGAAATAAAGTGCAGAGTTGTATACACTGTGAACATGGTTATTGTAGTACTAGACTAAATGCAAACTCATTTAAACGCAAAATGCATTTACTCATTTCACTTGCACAAAAACAAAATGAATAAAAACAGTGAAATGCATCAGTGATGATGGGGAGATGACGAGGAAGTGAGTGCAGGTGTGGAAACAAGGAGGATGATGGGAAATGGAGTCCAGGACAGGAGGGACATGTGACAGTAATGTAATGCATTACTTTTAAAGGTAACTTTCCCCAACACTGTTTACAAATGAACACACATCAACACCACCACAATGTTGTAATCTTAAGTAAAAACATGGAAATCATGGCGTTGAAAAGTGTTCACTATTAAAATTATTTTGTATATAGTGGTTGCACAGGAACAATAAATGCAGATAAAGCAACAATTACATACCAAATGCTCATCCTTTGCTCTTAATTAACTATTTTTCTTGCACCAACCCTAAAAATGGTCCTGAAAAACTGAAAGAATTAAATTACCCATCATTTAATTTAATTACCCATTTATCTGACAGGAACATTGTAGGAAATTTGCAGGAGGACTTGAAGGCAATAATTTTTTTATTTTCCAGTTGTTTATTCTTTAGATAGGAAGAAAGATAGACTTAAAAAGCAAGACTTGTAAAGCAGGAAGTGTGACATTTCTGCACCACTAGCAGAACCAAACAGAATTGCTGGAAATGTTTCCAGTGTTTTCCTGACACAACTTTTTTAGGTAACTTTATGTTGAAATCATTGGAAAAATAAGTCAAGATGTTGATTTCTGTTTCGTAATCAGACTACACTGCTTGTGCTGTATGTATGTTTTCGCATGCAGCCAGCAAGGAGAACTCATAAGATGTATAGTATTTAAAATATGAATAATTTTCCTGCCATTATTTTGTGGTACAGTACATACTGTAGTTATTTTATCTCACCACATTAAATTCTGAAAGAAATGGTACTGCACCTTTAAAGAATGATAGTGGAACACATTCACTATTTTACGTGTTGTTGCCACTGACCCACAGGTGAATGTTGTCAATCCCACACAGCTAGAGGAAAAATCCACCACACTTTCCAAAACTCCAACCCACAATATTCCTCATATCCCTGAGCCCTCATTCCAAGATGTTGGACCAGTAACACCTCAGCTAGCCGACCCGGTGTTTCAGGCCATCCCTGCCGGGCCCAGAAGGCACCCAGCATCAGATGCCGCCCTCCCCACCTCTTCCAGTGAATCCAGTGAATCCAGTGAATCTGCTGAGTCCGACTCATCCGAGGAAGTGGGCGGTCTTGTTCGCGCGGTCAAACCTCCACTGAACTTCCGTTACGTGCTGCACCGTCAAAGGAGGCAGATCCCCACAAGCACCACACCTCCTCATACACCCGTGTTCCTGAGCGTCTTTCCCAGCGTCCTCTCTCCGTTCCGCTCCTGTCCAGGCATCTCTCGCTACACCACCGTGTGAGACGCTTCATTCATCAAGCACAAAATCTACCTAAACTTCAAGTCAATGAAATATTTCAAAAAAGGTCTCAGATGTGTAAGTCATAAAGTGTTCATGTCAAATGAGATTCTCAACAGTTCCCTGTCAAAACCAGCAAAGTAATATTTAATTATACTTTGCAAGAACAACAGATCTCCTTAAACCTCTAACAAAGTCACTTTTTGCTAATTGCATTTATGCACAAAATTCAAGCATTGGCCATTTACAGGAAATGATGCCATTTTTGTGACGTGTTTTCTGATGAAACTGAACTTTGAAAACTTTTCAAATAGACCATTAATTTTATCAATATCAATTTGCATGTCCATCACCATGACATTTTAATTACATAAATGTAGCTTTCATTCAAATTAAAATATCATTAATTAAATTAAAATACCTTACAAGTAATTTTTTTTTCTCTAAAATGCTTCTAATTTACTGTGAAATGTTTCAAACTTACTCTGACTGTTTTAAAATAATGAATTATGTAGCTTTAAAGGTTACTTTAAAGGCGAAGTTTATTTTTCCCCACACTAGTGAAACCAATGGTGTGAGTTTGTTGTGTATAACAAAGCAAAACAATAAAAATGTTTTTTATGCATCACATGCCATGCAAATCCATTTGAACCATGTACTTCACTGCAGTATTGTCTCCTCAGTTTTAACTTTGTTAGGGTTAAGTGTGGTTTCAATAAAATAATTGACCGAATGGTAATTTACATAACAAATACATAAATATTGAAAATTTTATAGATAGATGTAGGTTTTCTGTCAAAATGGTCTGGTATCTGGCGCTATCCATGATTCCTTGAATGATCTTGACTACTGTACCAGTCCCAGCTGAAGAGAAGCAACCCAATTAGAAACTTCCCATAACACCTGATGTACTCGCTACATCAAAAGAAGAATGGTGTCTACGCTAATATTAGTCTCTCTCTGTTTATCCCGAGGTTTGTCGCAGCCTGTCAGATCCAGGGCGTATCCAGATGAGATGAAGGACCTGCATCTAAACATGATGATAACGCAGCCCTGACGTTTCAACTAAACTATCCCCTGCAAAGGCCCATTTCCCTTTCCTTTCCCTATGTATAGATAAAACGTTATCAAAATTATTCCAGTTCACATAGATCCGTGGACACAACAAATTTTTCTGTATTATGCGGACCAGACAAGTAATTTGGCAAATATCACTTTTTTAAAAAGACCAACCTTCTGTGCACATACACCCTTAAACACGCAAACCTATAGACTAAACACGTAAGTGAACGGCAAGAATGCATTAAAGGTATTTAGTTTTCAGTAGGAAAGGTGTCATTTAAGCAGCCCATAAAGTAATAATTAACAATTTTTACAACGGAAGTGATTCAATCAAAAACCAACTTTAGCTAGATAAGAATTTTCCTATTGTCACTGTGAAGCTGCTTTGAAACAATATGTAGCCTATTGTGAAAAGCGCTATATAAATGAAGATGACTTGACTTGACAATAGCATGATGCTTGCACCACTTTGCCTCACCATGGGTCACCTTTTTTTTTTTTTTTGCTTGCCAAACATACATTTTAAAATAATTATACAGAGTAACATGCCCCATTATTAAAGGGTGTGCTCACAAACCAGGTAAGTTTAGTTTTTTTTTTTAAAGTTTCTTTTTGTTACATTGTTTCAATATTAATTAAAGGTGGCAAAAGATCTGACATGATTTTACTTTTTAATTTTTTTTAATTATTTTTTTACATCTCTTCGTTACATTGTTTTACTAAATCATGTGCACGACAATAATTCTTTCCCCTGTTTTAAGTAAATTGTGCACACAACATAATTTGTTATGTCATTTTACTAAATCATTCACTTGTTTTAAGTAAATCGTGGAACACGATATAAGTGTTGGGTAGATTACTTACAAATTATAGTCAGTTACTGATTCCAAATTACATGTAGTTAATAATGTAATCTAGAATACTCGTTTTAGGTAATGTATTCTGACTACATTTCAGTTACTTTTTAGATTACTTTTGACCTAACTTGTTTATCATATAATAGGATATTAGGATCTATAATAGGATATTGTACCATATTGATATAAAAATACAAAGAGAAAGAAAATATATTTTATTCTTTATCAACAACATGAAATGCATTAAATATTACTTTACGTCAGACTTTCCCAGACTGGGGTTCATGAAGGAACTGCAGGGGGTTTGTGAGTTTAATGAAAAGCTATTAAGTAATTAAATCTTAAAAATTAAAATTAAAAATAAATAAATAAATAAATAAAAACAATCAAAATAAAACATTTACTAAAAAAGTTTTTTTTTTTTTTTTTTTTTTTTTTTTTTTTAACCTGCGTGTGATGTGACTATTAACCAACATCAGAGAACCATGAACTTAATTTTATTATTATTTATTATTATTATTGACTTAATTTTATTATTGACCAAACTTATTAACTTAAAATCTAAGGGCTTACCCTTAAGTAAATATATTAGGGCAAAGAGGTTCAGCTGACAAAAAAAGTTGGGGAATCCCTGCATTGCATGTAAATATGAAATGAGTGAATCTGTACATTTTAATGTGTTTGAAAGACAAAAGCCTTCCAGAGACAGTAATACATTGTTAAATTACTCACATTACATTGTTAAATTACTCAGTGATAATTCAAATAATAATTAATGTGTATGTCAGGAGCTGATTAGATATGCAATGTTGAGAAAACACTTCTTAAAAGTGAAATGATTTCTATAAATCCAGTGATCAAAAGCTGTCGGTCTCAGTTTTCAGCGATAGTCACATGACTTGTGGCTGGTTCTACAAACCTGGAAGAGCTTCTGAACATATATAAGCATCCTTTTATAGAAAAGAAAATTTAAAATAGAACCTTTTAAATAGAATAAATGAATTATGAATATTTTACTGCCATTGTAAGAATAACATGTAATCGTGTAATCAATAGAAAAGTAACTGTATTCTGATTATGAGTATTTTAAAATGTAATATAATCTAATTACAAGCATCCTACCTAATTTTTGGAATTTGATTACATAATCTAGATTACATGTAATCAGTTACTACCCAGCACTTGATATAATAATTCATTCCCTCCCTTTAGGTAAATCATGAGCATGTTTTACTAATTCCTGTCCCCATTCTAAATCCATTGCTGCTGTTATGGACAGAGACACATTAAAGGATTAGTTCACTTTCAAATTAAAATTTCCTTATAATTTACTCACCCCCCATGTCATCCAAGATGTTTATGTCTTTCTTTCTTCAGTCAAAAAGAAATTAAGGTTTTTGAGGAAAACATTCCAGGATTATTCTCCATAAAGTGCACCTCAACAGTTACCAGCAGGTTGAAGGTCCAAATTGCAGTTTCAGTGCAGCTTCAAAGGCCTCTACACAATCCCTAAATGATCTGTAATTTTCTAAAACAAAAAGCAATACAAAAAAAAAAAAACAAAAAAAAAAAAAAAACATAATAATACATAAACATAATAATAATTATATACTTCTTAACCACAAATGCTCATTTTGCACTAGCGCTCTTCTTCTTCTTCTTGTAGAATTCCAGCAGTGTAGACGCTGCTAAGTGTATTACTGCCCTCCACAGGTCAAAGTTTGTACTAAATTCTCATATACAATATGCTAGTGCAAGTATATAAGAATTAGTTCAAACTTTGACCTGTGGAGGGCAGTAATACACTTAGCAATGTCTACACTGCCAGAATTCTACAAGAAGAAAAAGCAGAAGCGAGCTAGTGCAAGATGAGCATTTGTGGTTAAAAAGTATATCACTTTTTATTTTATTTTTTAGAAAATCACTGATCGTTTCGCTAGATAAGACCCTTATTCCTCATCTGGGATTGTGTAGAGCTCTTTGAAGCTGCACTCAAGCTGCAATTTGGACCTTCAACCCACTGGCTGGGTGAAGTCCACTTTATGGAGAATAATCCTGGAATATTTTCCTTAAAAACCTTAATTTCTTTTTGACTAAAGAAAGAAAGACATAAACATCTTGGATGACATGGGGGTGAGTAAATTATCAGGAAATTTTAATTTGAAAGTGAACTAATCCTTTGAGTTTTATTTTGAGTTGGGAATGAGTTATAGGGACATTCTCAAAAGCCTTGCAACGTTGCATGGAATCTATTTAGCCTAAATAAGAGGTATCTGCATCCCATATTGAGGGTCAGGGCACTTTACCAGTGATGTTACAATTGGGGGCTGGTGTTAACTTCATTGTTGATCAGCTGCAAAAGATCATGGATATCGTTGGATCTATACAAAGTGTTTGCAACAAGGTATTCATATTAGAAAACAAGTAAGGATCATTCTATTGTTTTACAGCATTGGTTCTATGGCATTCCAACATGGTTTTACGGTTAGGGTTATATCGCCACCTGTTGGTTTGGCATGCTCTTGACAGCGCTTCATAGCGTGTTTTTGCGTTTTCATGTGGATGCAAGATTTTCTTTAAAAAACAAAGGAGGAAAAACTCTGATTATAAAAATACCCATGTACGTGTGGACTACGCCTTATATTACAGGGACAAGCACTGCAAACCAGCAAATTGAAAGCTGGTTGCAAGTGATGAGAAAGGATGGAATTAAATACTGGATCTCACTTCTAGGAGACCTCAAGGATGAAGGACTTTTCACAGGTGATGTTTTAGACAAAGCACTATGACAATTGTCATTCATGTCATTAATCCAGATAATACTTTTTGCACAAAAAAAAACAAAAAAAAAAACAAAACAAAAAAAAAAACAATAATTATTGTTTGGTCGAACTATGCCAATATATTAAGTTACATATTCTTATAATGCAGCGAGCAAATTTCAGCACTGGATATTATCAGTGTACAAGTATACACTATTCAGACAATTTCTGTGATAATTACACGTTTCTATTATAGGAGGAGTTAAATGAGATACAAGATGTCTGGAACGCTCACCGCATAACAGACGTCATGTTCAGAACCGTCACAAAGTTTGCGACCGCACAGGGCCTTGCACCAAAGTAAAGTGACAGCTGACTTGATGATGTAAAGCCAATAGTTAAAGACCCACTGAAGTGCCTTGGAATGCGCAGCATTATTCACTGTGTTAAAATGAAACAGGAAAACAAGGCAGGATATATCTAGAAGCTCCTCCCCTTTTGTCAAACTAGCAAATAGCGCTTCGCCTAGATCACAGCTCGGCCAGAGCTGTTGAGCTCATAAAACCCAATCTTCCTCATAATCTGTAACCATTTCTCTTCCATATTGCTTTAAAATATAGCATTGTTTGCAGAATTAAAATGTGTCCAATTCAGACTGTGTTGGTGCTGTGGCGGTTCATGTGACACTAACGCAAAAGCGGACTTCAATGGAAAGCATAATTTACACTGTCTGAATTGTTCCCTATCCTCTATATAGTGCTCTATGTGCCACTCACCATATAGAAACTAGTACATGTGTGAACAAATTACCGATTTCAGCAGCTTCAGCGTCTGTTTATAGTGTAGGAGGGGGCGGGACTTCTAGAGAGCATTTGATTGGACAGAAGATTTGATGAGAAGCTGATGTCCGCAGTGATGTCATGAAAATCCGTGATGCATTTTAGCAGAAAAGTTTTGAATGCTTATATCTCCTAAATGCGGATTTTATCATTGTTTTGGAACACACCAGCTTATTCATAACCTTAAGGCTAACATATTCATACTAAAAGCTAAAAAAAAATGTGTTATATTTATATATTTATATATTTTATTATATATTTTCATTTCAGGGGTCTTTAAAGTTCATGTTTTGTCCTTCGAAATACTATAATAGTTAAAAGACATAGCTAAAAGTGAGACTGTGTGTATTATGATGCTGTCTTATTCTGCTTCTTAAAAATGTATTATGCAGTAACTTACAATATTGCTCTGAGCGTGTGTGTGACAGTGATTCATGCGCATACATGTCAGTCAGTGTGGCATCACATGTCAAGTTTGGAGAGCTTTATTCAATCCATTTTAAATTTTGATTTTGGCCGCCTCTGAAATGAGTCAAACCATAGGTATTACCTGAGAAGTTCAAGTAAATATGCAAGAAATCCGCGCTCATTCAAGGATGTGCATTTATTGCATGGACGGAGAAAGCCTAAATGCCTGCAGGACTTTATCTGAAGGTACGCACAAAGGTTTTCTTTTTTTTCTTTTTTTAACACTAAGTAAGAATAGCCTAACTATTAGGCACCATCGAGAGCAACGGTACTGCAGAACGAGTGTAGCTCTATCTCTAGACGTTTTAAACGTTTTTAAATCTAAAAACTCCACAGAGTCGGCGGTGTAACAATCGAATCACGGGCTTGACAGAAGGTCTGGAAGGGTCTAGTGCAGTCCAATTCCTGACCATAGACCGTAAAAAAAATATGGACGTAGTGTCCGTGATGTCACCCGTAGATTTCGGAAGAGCATTTTTGAAGTGAAAATGAGGCCGCCGCCATCTTAGCTGCGCGTCACCGCACGTCACTCCCGGATAACTGAAAATGGGCAAAGAGGCAGGACGTGGTTGGAACCAAGGTGACTGGTTACTGAAACCACACCGGCCTAGCGCGACATGATCATGTTAGCAGAAGGAGCTATCTATCTATCTTAGATAATATCTAAAATATTAATATAGATAACAAGTTTATTAGAAAGTTCTTAAGGTGCATTGTCAATCTACGGTGTCTTTAAGATATGCTCCAACACCAGTAATTAATTTGAGTCAGGTGTGCAAATAACAACACGCAAAATCAAATGGGACTTTATATACCCGTTTTAAAACCCCAAACTACATACCTTTATAATGAAATAGCGATCGCGAGATGAATCCAATCCGTGGCACTTAATTGGGTAAAACGTCAATGAGTGTCCATTGCAAAACAAAAAACAGTAGGCCTACTTTTTGTCCATAAAAGCGTTAAATCCATGAAATATTGATAGATTATCCATTGTTTGCATCACATTTCTTCTGAATGATCTGCTTTCCATCATCGTTCTTCAAGAAATGATGCAACCTGAGCAGCGTTTATGTTGTAAAACTGTATATGATCGTATATATGTCACAAACAAATGAGCCCGCGTCCAAAGTATAATTTTTCAAAATGCAGCAGTTTTAGTTATAATATCCAAGCAGTGCTGTCGGAGTTTTATATCCTCCCGCCATTGTCATTGTAGTAAATCTCACAAACAAAACTTTTAGCCAATGCCAAGACGAACCAACAACATGTGTTCTGTTTATCTTCCGCATGCATGCACATCTACACAGACACACATCTCTCTCGAGTCTCGACCATTAACGCAGCAAGCCATATTATTTTATAATTGTATAAAGTAATCCAGAAAAAAGCACAAATACAGCTGAGATGCCAAATTCAGCGGCTGGAATTAGCTGAAGTAAAGTGACGGCTCACAGACAGCAGCGGCAATCTACCTGTCACTCAAGTGACCACGCCCTTAATTATGCAGAACTTTAAGGCTTAATATAATTTAAACGGTTGAGTTATAAAAAAATTCACTCAAAATTCAGTTGTCATGAAGGGCAAAATTAGCAGTATAGACCAAAACCACAATTTGTACCAAGCTGTAAACATGTTTTTTTCTGATGTAAATTTGGCCGTTTTAACATGGGACTCAATGAGATTCTGCTCTCTTTTGGAGCCTGTCCCTAGCGGCCAGTCGATGAATTGCAGTTTAAGTCACTTCCGTATTGGCTTCACGAGAAACTGGGGGAGGTTGTCGCTTGTTCCTGACGCAATCGCTTCCTAAGCGGTTTCCCTCCCTTGGCAACCTCCAGGGTGAAATAATGCGCGCTCATCGAGTGTATAATGACAGCAAGATTCAAGGGAACACTTTTTCCGACACAATTTTCCGAGCTGCCAGGAAAACCCTCTCAAGCCCGTTTCACACATACTCCGTTTGCAGCGCGTATGCATTGCAGGAGCAGCATGCGCTATTGTGCATTCACATATGCCGCGTTTGCAGTCCACAACTGATCCGTGGCTGTATATCACAAACACAACATTTACTTATTTTTATTTCAAATCCAAAAGTTGTTACTGAACATGGTTTGTAGGGCTGGGACAATACATTGAATCTCGATTCGCGAATCTGGAGTGATTCTGATATTTTCCCATGTATTGCAATTCTCTCTCGAATCAATTCTGAGCTTAGTTTTTAAACAGCAGATGGCACTACTATACGTGCTTTAGAAACACTCATACACTGCCTGCTTCCAGTTCCTTTACACACACCACTTAAACCTAAAATAATCATTCATAAAGTTTGAAAAGGTGGAAGCGAATTACAAATCTCGTATCATCAGAGCATTCTGAGCTGAGGTGCAAGTATATTTAACCACTTACATCACTCAGCTGAATGCACGAGCGCTGTCCATCAGTCTTCTTCGTGAGCATTTGAGAGTGTTTGGTTAAAAACTAGCCTAGAGCGCCATCTGCTGTTAAAACTAAGCTCAGAATTGATTAGAGAGAGAAAATATCATGATCCAGATTCACTGTATCAATCGAGAATCAATGTATCGTCCCAGCCCTACCAAGAAGACGCGAAAGATAACTCTGTACTCCAGTGCTGTCTGAGAGGCAGCTTTCAATCACAAGACGCTGTAAAAGAGAACTCACGCAAGTTTTCATTCACAGCTTCTTGTGATTAAATGGCTTAAAATTACTTGAATGTTTAAACTGACAAGACTTAAAAACATGTGAAAATGGTAAATCATTCATATAGGTGGTTATAGTTTTAGGTAACATTGCTAACCGCCATTAAACACAAAAGAAGAAGAACAACACGCAAGGTATACAAACTTTAGTAATACAAAACTTTACTGTATACAAACTTTCGGATTTTGTCAAAAATATCTTAATTTGTGTTCCGAAGATGAACAAAGGTATTATGGGTGTGGAACGACATGAGGGTGAGTAATAAATGACATAATATTCATTTTTGGGTGAACTAACCCTTTAATACTAAGCTTTACTAAAGTTTGTATACAGCGCGCAAGGCTCTTCTTCTTTTGTGTTTAATGGCGGTTGGCAAACCAGCTTAAGGTGCATTTCCACCACCTACTGGGATGGATTGTGAGGCCTCGATGAACGAAAGTATTATATACTATAATAAAAAATAAATAAAAAAAATCCTTCTAATCAATCTGTATCTCTCAAATATTTTAGAAGAATATTATAAACCCTTAAGGGGCTGTTCACACAGAATGTTTTTCTATTCCAATGCGCTACTTTTCCATTGTTTTTCTATGTAAACACGCACTAGACGGACGTGCATGACCGTTAGGGCAACACAGAATGCGTCTTTGCGTCTAAAATCGCGAGCTCAGGAATGTTTTTTAAAAAAGTGCAGCGCAGAAAGCAAGGGTCTTGAGACGCGCTTTTGAGACGTGATGCAATAATGGCAATAACAAACAAATAAAACAGTTGCCATGCCAACTTGCTGTAAACAATTGATCCACTACTATTTCTTTCGGCATACACCTTTCCTTTTCTTTTATTTTAAAGTGCAACTAGAGACAGTGGCGTCATTTCACCAAAAGCCAGGGTATGGCAGACCCTGATGACGTCATCCAATCTTACTCCCTCAACGTCACAGTCCCACTTTCTTCACACAACTTTTTCCAGCCAGCACTTCAAAGCTCAAAAGTCCGAATATTATCCAATTTAAGTGTTATTTTTAGTATGATTACCAAAAACATTTTTGTTCATCCTACAAAGATTGTCCTCATTTGTAAAACTAAAAGTCAATCAATCAAAAACCACAACTAATCAGAACACAGCGTGGGCGGGCTCTCTCTCGGCATTTGCACTGCACCAGAGATTAGGATTAAATTTGATGGCACTCGCAAGGAATGGATAAGTACATAATCAATTTCACAAATATTACACCATTTAAACATTATTAAAAATACATACTGAGCTACTTAAACAATCTTTGTCATAGAATACACTTGTTTGTTCACAGTTTGAACGTTCTTGCTTCCATTTGTTTAATTTCAAGATCTGAGGTGAATTATCCATTGTTGCTTTTACTACAGCTACAAAGCTGGGAGCACTAAATGATATTCAAAGTCACATTACACGCTTTTAACACTGAATAAAGCACATAAACATTACCTGAGATTATCATTGTCATACTTTGTGTTGTTGTTCCAGCCGCAACTTCCCCAAAAAATAGAAACCATTTCTGCATGTCACCTTCGCGGATGGTTAGGACAACCGGTAACTTAAACACCTCTGATTGGTCATTATTTTCAACAGAAATCCCTGTGATTGGCTACAATACTCAAGGCTGCACAATCACATTGTGATTAGACATATTGGCATGACACGAATATAACAACCAGGTCGCTTTAATTTACTTACTTTTCTGTTTTATTTAACAATACAAATTATATATTACACATAGTAATATAGTCTAACTCCATTTCCATTTCCACCTGCATCGCTGAGACAGGCGATGTTCTAAATGCCCCACTTCCTATTCTTAGTGCTTAAGATTGAATACCGCTTACTTTCTTTAACAGAGATACTGATATATCTATATATGAACTATATACTATGCTGCCATAATCAATCATAGGTCTAATCATTGCACAGTATACTCTTTTAATACCTTTTGGGTTGCACACCAATCTACCCCTGCCAAACATCTTAAAATATTTATTCCCCTTTTACATTTATCTGTTACTTTCTTTATATGTGATGTAAAAGTTAGTCCATCCATACTCCAAGGAACCCAATTTCTGTTACCTGCTCTAACATATGACCATAAATCTTTAGTTTAATATTTGGTGATTTCTTCTTTTTTGAGAAACATGTCAGTTTAGTTTTTTCTACTGACAGTCTAACACTTATTTACCCATTTTTTCCACTTCATTAACTGCTTTCTGCATACTACTTTCCACGTAAACTACATTTCTTCCTCTTTTCCACAAGGCACCATCATCCGCATATAAAGATTTACCAAATCCTTGTCCAATCATTGAAAATATGTAATTTATTATTATATTAAATAAAATTGGACTACACACATTTCCTTGTGGGGTCCCATGTTGAGTAAGTTCTAGAATAACTTGTTCCGATCCTTACTTGTATGGTCCTATTAAGCAAAAAAGTCCACAATCCAATAGTACATTTTCCTTTTATTCCCATCTTGCCTAATTTAATTAAAAGTCCCTCTTTCCAAAGCATATCATAAGCCTTTTCCACATCAAAGAACACACCTACCGTCACGAATGTGGCTCCCGCGCCTCCTCCTCCGCACCACTGGAGGGAGCCGTCACCTGAGTATTGACTGGTTTCCATTCGAACTACGTTTCCCATAGGCCCTCATTCCTGGGACTGATTGCGCACACACCTGCACCATCACACTCACACTATTTAAGTCACACACACACACACTCATTGCGAAGTCTTGATTTGCCCCGGTGATCATTACTGAGCGTTTTCTTGTGGACTGTTTATTCTCTGTGATTCTCTGCCGCCTGCCCTGATCTGTGCCCATTTACTGGACTGTGTTTGCTCGCCGCCTGCCTCGACCATTGCCTGTCCCTGCTTATGTCTTTTCCCTTGCCGCTGTCTACCGTGGTGATTATCTTAATAAAAGCTGCAAATGGTTCCCCACTCTGTCGACCCGTCATTACACCTACTAACACCTCCTTATTCACTATTGCCTTTCTAATTTCAGATTCTAGACTTATTATTGAATCCATTGTATTACGCCCTTTTCTAAAGCCACTCTGATATAAACATGCTAGATTTTTCTTTTCTATTACATAATTTAATCGGGTAATTATCATTCTCTCCATCACTTTGCATAAATCAGATGTTAAAGAAATTGGTCTATAATTTGAAACTATTGAGTGATCCTTTCCGGGCTTTCCAATTGGAATTATCACTCCATGTTTCCAAGAGGTAGGGAGTTTTCCCAACTCCCATTTCTTATTAAAAAAACTCTAAAATAATGTTCAGAGATACATCTGAACGATGTTTTCTCATTTTATAGCATATTTCGTGGAGATGTATGTTTCACCCCTTGTAACACCTGCTTCAGTTCATACAGTGTAAAATCTGTATCCAATGTGCATCCAGATGGCACTTTTCGAACCACGCGCAAGGTTTATGCGCATGCTCCAAGTCTTCTTCTTCGTTTTTAGTGCATCTCTGTGACAGAAATACAGCACCACATACTGGTCTGGCATGTATACTACATCTTTTTGAGTTGGTTACAGTGGTTTCGTGTGTACGCAGATATTTCTTGAGACGATGCCGTGTTTACGGAACGAGGAACAAAAAAGATTGGATAGAGAAAGTTCTGGCTTCGTGTGGATGTGGCCTAATTGTTTCAGAAAGCTATTGATGTTTGAGTAACGCATTATCATTGGTTGTGAGGATACAAAGGTTCATTCATCAGCTTGATAATATGCTGGAATTGGAACAGGGTGTTTAGAAACATAAAGCAAAATCTGTTGGAAAACTTTAAAGAAATGCATTCATTTTCTCTTCATAACCAGCAGAGGGAGCTAAAGCAACACCGGGCGGGAAGAAACTGCAGAATAAGACAATGAATATAATTAATTACCCTATCCATCATCATACCGGCCCTTAGTTAGAAACGAATATCAAGAGCTTGTCGTGATGTCTGGATCAGTCACATGACTGTATTTTTAATAAATCTGTCAATTTATTTGAAATACACTAAAATGCTATTCACACATACAATTACCTCTTCTGTGAAGAGCTTTAATTTCAGTGTTATTATTATTATTATTATTATTATTATTTGAGGACATAATTTCAGGGTGATACAACTGTCATAATGAAAAAAAAATTATCTTGAAGTGAAAAATAGTTTGGAATAATCTTTTATTATTTCCCAGAAAAAAATGTAACAAACTGCTTCACTGCTTACTGATATTTTGAAAAAAAAAAAAAAAAAAAAAATCCCCCAAGTTTTGTAGGGAAAAAGTAAAACAGGAAATGACATAATTTATCATATAAAGGACCCCTGCTGTGAGTATAGTAAAATATCACTTTCTATGACAAGACAAGGTTAGTTCAGATTGTAAAATGTCATGTGGTAAGGTCTAAAAAATTAAACATTTAATGGTCTGTAATAGGGATGTACCCAAAGCCTAAATTTGAATTTGAAAAGGCACGGAAAATGGATAAAGCATTCAACGGAGTACATCAGTACATCAGGTTTCACTTATCACATGAAGATAGTAAAGAGAGATGAATCACAGGACGATGTTGCAGTGTTGGGGGTAACGCATTACAAGTAACTTGAGTTACATAATCAGATTACTTTTTTTAACTAACTAGTAAAGTAACGCATTACTTTTTCAATTTACAACAAAATATGTTTAAGTTACTTTTTCAAATAAGTAATGCAAGTTACTTTGTTTTCTCATTTATTAACTGACAGCTTTCCTGTCCCCATGTTAAGAGAATCGGGCGTAAGGTGTAGAGGCATTGTGTGCGCTACGTAAACATGATGGTTATTGTAGTTCTAGACTAAATGTGAACATGCATTTACTCATCTCACTTTCACAAAAATATTCAGTATTCTTCAAAATTAATAAAAGCTATGAAATGCAATCTCAGAATTGTACGCAAACCTGTTATAAATAAATAAAGTTACACAAAAATATTTTTACTTTATTAACCAATGGCTTTGCTGCTGACCTTCAATGATCCAATTCAGCCATGCTAAAAAGCAAAAATTACTTTAGATTAGATTTAGAAATAAGAGTTTTGAACTTCCTTGTCCTGTATCCTATTCTTCTTTAATGCAGAATGGCAGCACAGCTGAAAGTTTTGTTTGCGCTGTGAACTCTACTGTACAGATGTAAATATGCATTTCCTTCAGCCTAAAGCTTATTCATTTCACGTTTGGTGTGAAAGGGCCTTAACATTTGCCAAAAATAGAACTTTTTTTGTTGTTCTAAAAAAAAAACAAAAAAAAAACAAAACAAGCAAGCCCAGCCCAGGTGAGAAAAAGTAATGAAAAAGTACATTTTTAAAGTACACATTACACACACAACGCAAGAAAAACAAAACAAAAAAAAACGATGAAGTGAGAACGCAAAAGCATTGAAATATATTTTTCCTCCCATCTCATAGAATGCGTCATTTCCTTTCCGAACATATTATTCAGCTTTGGGCACATCCCTAGTCTGTAAGCATTTCACATATTACATACAATGTACATTAATTATATACAACTATACTGTCAGTACACCCTAGTTATACAAATGAACTAGATCTATGCATTTATTTTTCCTTTCAAAAGGATGGAAACTGATACAAAAAGATTAGGCTTCAAAGATTGCTTATCCTGTGGCTCCCTCTAGTGGACAACATTAATATCACAGCCTTCATTGTCCAGTCGAAATGGCTAGATATCAGTGAAGGTGGGGGACTCGGGCAACCCCATGATTTTCCAGGCCTCCTGAAAGTAAGCGATCAGGATCCTGCTGGGCTGGGCTTCAAGGTGAAAAAGAACAGCTTAGTGTCCTCCCTGCCAACCAGCTTGGACCTCAAGGCCAGGAAGTTTCTGAACCATCATAGCTGCGGCAAAGGCCTGGTTGGTTTTATTTGATGATGTCTGTAGAAACAGCGAAAAGCAGCATAAGCGTTTGGGGAGAGTTTTGTGAGAGAACCATGCAGAGGAAGAGAAAAACACTCATGTTGATCATGTAGGAATCCCCCGAGGAGCTTTTTTGAGTGCCCTCCACAACACCCTGCTACGGTGTCCATGGATGGTGGCCAGGTAGGTGGTCAGGTGCCTGTAGAAGCTCCACTGGTCCTTTGTGGCTGCAGATGTCCTAAGGCGAGCGGCTCCCCACAGGGGAGAACCATCTAGAAACGTTGAGAGGTGGGTGTGGCAAGATGAAGTTAAAACTTACTGAAAATTTATAGGATGACCTCTCTGGCAGAGCATCCACACTTTTGCAGCACCAACTTGGGGATGAGTCACCCTTCCTTGGCCTACTTCATGGCAACCTCGTGGACCACCAACTTCTGCCTCAGCGACCACAGCATTGCTCCAGATCTCAGCACGTTCTTGGAAAGGAACGCAGGGTCTTGGGCAGCGGGGTCTCAGGCACATAGTCCATGAATTGGGCCACATTCTTGAGGTAGTGGTGAATCGTTGTTTAAGTGATCTTGGCCTGCCTCAAGGTGTTCAGCCAGGCCCTAATGCAGGGGATTGGTTAAGGAATAGCAGGCTGGCCAAATTCTAATTGCCTGCTGCCATGTAGCCAATGAAGTGCTTGATGCGGAAAATCTTGGTGGCCACATTGTTCTTGAGCTTGGCCAAGGGGTCAGCACCCCCTGATGCCCCCGGTACTCCCCCAGGAGCTCCTCAACTTTCATCAACTCCATGTGAGTCTTGACGTGACGGTCCATGCTGGTCATGGTCTTGCCACATCCAGGGATGGGGGAGGCTGGGCGGATTATCCAATGGGCATTATGGGCACTTGGGGCCCAAGCGAGGGGAAGAAAAAAAAAATTTATTTTGATTTTTTTACATTTCTGATAATGAAGTGTTTATTTGCACTAAATGTTAATACCACACAAGATTAAAAAAGATGCACACCACTTAATGTCTGCAGTGGCGTAGGCTGTAGGGAGTGTGGCGCTTGAAAGTAGCTTTTGACGCGTTCGACCCGAGTTCGAAATGAATTCGACCCTTTTGCCAAACTCGCTCTTCTCCCTTTTCCCATCACATATCAGATCTGAAAGGCATTTATTTTTTTAATAAAAATTAAGAAAATATTTGAAAAGTGGAAATAAAGTACCTAACGACTGTTTAATAATAAAGTGTTTATCGGTTAGGGGTGTAGGGAGGGCTTTATTATTACAATAAGGCGGCATCCATTTAATATTTTTAATAAATATAGTCATTTACACTCCATGTTATTACTGCATCCTGTTAATGTACAACAATACAGAGGCGCAAATAGTATCTGCCACTATTTATAAGTATAATAGCATAACTTTCTGCACTTATTGCAAAAAACTGCTACTTTTAATATATCGCTATTTTCACTTAGTGTAAATAGCATATCGCTAAGAAAATGCTGCTATTGTCACTTAGTATAACTAGAATATATTGCTATTTTCACTTAGTATAGATAGCATCTATTGCTAAGAAAATATGCTATTTTCACTTAGTGTAATAGTCGTCAGGAATAGTCGTCATAGTTCTAAATGAGTGAGAGAAGTGGTTGTAGTAAATGCAAACGAAAAAGAGAAAAAGAGGAGAGGGAAACGTCTTTATTACAGTTTTTCACAGTTTCTAAGACACTGAACCCTATTCTCTGGGCCTAATTGTCAATAGCCTAAACCAATTGGTCAAATAAATCACTCTTTCTGCAAAACCTTAAACAAGTTCAGGCAGTTAGACACTGTTTGCAAATCTCATGTGCTCTTTTTGCAAAACTCTAAACACATTCTCACTCACTACAACACATTTCACACTGTGATGCACTTATGTTTCAAAACGCTAAACACAGGCAGGCAAAAGTTAAACACACAGTTGTCTTCGTTTACACACAACTCAAAATTGTTCACACTTGTTTCTAATGATGTGATTAAACAAACTGTACAAAATATAGGCCAGTTCAGAGTGCACAGGTGACACAGGTGCACTGAATGTTGATATAGGAACAATAGATGGAAACAATCTGAGAGGGAGTGGAGGAAGAGTATGTGTAAGAGGTGGTGGTGGAAGAGGAGGAAGAAGATGAGGATGTGAAAGAGCAAGGTGTGGAGAGTGTTGTCAAGGCTGGATCCGGCACACTACAGGGTTTTTCTCTTTGTCTGGCAAGAGACAACATTGCCTGTGATGTGGACAAAGTCCTCAACAATATTCAATAATATTCAATATTCTGACAGCACTGACACTATTGGATGAAAACTGAACTGAGCTGGATGATGACATCGCTGTTTTCTGCAGAACTGCTTTATAGATGAAACAAATTAATTTACATAATAATTGATGATCTTTACAACGGAACTGAATCAACACTAATCTCTGAACATTAGTGAGCATGTCATGTAAGGTGTCCAGGAATGTAATAATGTGTGCAGTGTTATATGGGCCTAGGGTTGCATGATGGTGAACAACACCATTTTGACTTATAGCTGCACACATAGTTATGTTACCACCACGTTGTCCTGGGACATTGATTATGGCACGGTGTCCAATAATGTTCCTGCCACGTCTCCTTGTTTTAGTGAGGTTAAAACCTGCCTCATCCACAAAAAGCTGCTTATGACCCATGGCATCTGCCTCTAGCTCCATCACTCTCTGGACAAGACAAAACAAATGCAGCACAGCAGGCCCATGCACAGTACTACAGTATGCACTTCCAGATTCAGTACCAATGATACTATAGCTTACCTGCACATAGTCATATCGCAGTTGTTTTACACGTTCGCTGTTTCTTTCAAAAGGGACTCTGTAGATTTGTTTCATTCGGATTCTGTTGAGGGCAAGTACACGACATAATACAGAAATGCTCACATTGTGTATGTTTCGGAAGGTGGTGTCATCCTCAATTATGCGCTGCTGAATTTCTCGTAGCCTTATGGAATTATTTGCAATCACCATATTGACTATATGGGTCTCTTGTTCTGCAGTGAACATTCTTCCTCTGCCCCCAGCATCTGGACGTCTAGCAATTCTGTAAAGTAACAATTTCAGTATTTTTACATGTATGGTATTGTTGTGTTTCTCATTAGAGTATCGCAGTGCTACAAAACTAGCCAACTAGCCATACTAACCAATTCTCATTTTGAAATGTTCTTATGATGCTTGCTACAGTGTAGCAGCTCAAGTTAGGCTGAACCCGTTGGCCAGCTTCCCTCAGGGTCATTCCATGGTTGATTACATGGTCCACTATTGTAGCTCTGATGTCATCAGTAATTCTATTTCTTACTCTTCTTACCCTTCCTCTTCCCCCTCCTCGTCCTCCTCTTGCTCCTCTTCCTCTAACTTCACCTCCTTGTCCTTGTCGTCCTCTCCCTCTCGCTTCTTCACCTCCGCGTCCTCTTCCTCCTCCTCTTCATCCTACTTCTTCACCTCCACTTCCTCTTCCTCTGCCTCCTCTAATTCTCACTCTAATTGCATCACTTAGTTACTTTTTATGGAAAGTAATGTGTCATCTGGGCTGGGCTGTATGTTTTTATAACAACAAAAAAATTATGTTTTTGGCAAATGTAAAGGCCCTTTCACACCAAAAGTGAAATGAGTAAGCCTCAGGCTGAAGGAAATGCAAATTCACACCTGTACAGTAGAGGGCGCAGCTCAAATAAGCAAACCATTCAGCTGTGCTGCCATTCTGGAATACAGAAGAATAGGACACAAGAGAAGAAGTAAATGAGTAAAAGTATGCTCACATTTACAGTTTTTTACAGACGCTAGGACACATTTCTCAATACTTAGGTCACTTTTGCAAAACTCTTCACACAGTGAGCACAACAGAAGTCTATGTGGGCTAAACTGAGGATCAATTATCATTGCTTTGGCACAAAATGCATTCAATGACATCTCTCAAATACATCTCTCAAATTTCATGTATTCTTTTCTCACTCAGACACAACAACTGCCAAAACCCTTTGTACGTACAGGCCAATTTGCACATGCTTACATACTGTTTTCAAAACTGTTAAACTTAAGTTCAAAACAATAACATAATACAAAACTGAATAAGACAGAAATTTGCTACATTTCTACAGTAATATAGTTATGAAATATATTCTGAATCTAAAAAAATCAAATACTATCAAAACAATTAGATGAAACTGAACACCTACACAAGCATTAGTCTTTCAATTTCATTACCATCAATTCAAAAGGGGAAACTTAGGAATAATTTTGTTCTGTAATGTAAACATGGACCATGTAACATAAACTGCAGTGAATTATAAGCAGTAGAGAGTGTCATTCTTGTTTTGTAAAGAAATTTTAAAAAAGAAAACATTGTATAATGCTAACTGATGTTAGTGTTTTTAGGTCGACGTTTTATGAGTGACAAAGTGTGTTTGCTCAGTGAAAACCTTTGCTAGTGTTCTGGAAGAATGAGTTGATTTGAGACATGTATGAAGTGTTTTGGTAGATTTGGTGCATTTTGAATGTGAAGTTAACCTCTGTGCCAAGATGAAAGTTGGTTAGGAATACTGTGTGAAGAGTTTTGAAAAAGTGACCTAAGTATTGAGAAATGTGTCCTAGCGATTGTAAAAAACTGTAGTCTAGAACATCATCTGCAATAACACAATCAGAGGCCCTGAGTCTTTAAATCTTGGGGGGCCCGACACCCACAGGGCATTCCACAAAAATGCATACTATATACATAATTTATTTAAAATGGTTTTGAAATAAGTCTCTTCTGCTCACCAAGGCTTCATTTATTTGACCAAAAATACAGTAAAAACAGTAAATATTTCAGACAGTACTCCACTTTCCAAAAACAATAGTGTAAACACAAAACCAAAACGTGAAAACCTTTAAATAGCGGTTGCTCTGTAAAACCTCACTCATTGTAGTAAGATGACATGATCGTATAGTTTTTAATAAATCACACAGTGTGAAATAAGAGTATTTAGTGTAAATGTGTATGAGCCATTTGAATAGTTAATTCTAAATGGATTTAGATTGATTGCATCATGGCCAAATAAAAATGAGGCTAATAAGGCAGCCCACCCCCACATGGGCAAAGTAACAGCAAATTCTGTTTACCAGAGTTTAGCAAATAGTTGCCTTCCAAATTGTGCAAGTGCCCTACTTTTCATTGGCTGTTTGGAGGTGAACTTTACCTTCACTCTACTCAGTTCGGATAAAGCATTGATTTTTTTCAGTATTGGTGCTGACCACTTGACCCCCACGATTAAAAAAATATTAACTTACAGAATAAGTCTTTTAAACCATTGGTTGGTATGGTTTTATGTAGGTTGTATGTATTTTCTGTGATAACCAATTTTATGCAGCAGATGTTGTCCATAAAGTTTGCATTGAACCTAGAACATTTGTTTAATTAATCTTCTTTCTAATTTCATAGCTCATAGGTAAATCGTTTTTAAAATTTCTTTCACCAGTTAAAAGGTATTGGGCACCAGTAACACCATTGACAGATTTCATAATGAAGTTTATTTCAAGATGGTATTACAAAAACAAAAATATTAGGATTGATTTCAGTGCTTTTCCCAAAAGCAAAACTATATGTATACAGCTCATTCACATGTTTACATAATGTTTTTAAAACAGTTTACAAAAATGGATGTTCAAAAATAGTAAACTACCGAGATATGCTTCATTTTTACAATGGTAGAATATTCTGAAAAAAAGTACAGCAACTTTTAGTGGTTGCCTATGGCATCTGCAGAAAATATCTTACCTCACAGTTCAAACAACCACTCACCTGTTTGTTTACTATAGAACACTTATGCACATTGCCTAGAAGAGCATTTAGTAATGCTTTACTTGAAGCTTTTATATTTAATGCATTATAAAAGTATTTTAATGCATTGATTATGCCTTTTAATGCACCTTATGCATTGTATGGTCTCATTAATAATTGTAACCACGGTTATAATACATTATATTATCTATTCATTAAACACAACTTTTTTTCATTAAAACACGACACACATAGACATACAAACTTAATTGCACATAAACTTTGACCCCCAAAAACTTGAGTCCAAAGTCAGTGCTTGATTGCAAAATAGCATGGACTACAGAGCACTGAAAGGCATGTGTTGAATGAAATGTAAATACAATAAACTTTATATTGACTTCTAAATCCCTTTTTTGTTATGTCTGTTCAATGCCCTCATCTGCCACAATAATATTAGGTTTTTGAATTGCCTGTCATTTGGGGACATTTGTCAGCAAATATTTATCTGCAATTTGTTGCAGTTATTTTGATTAAACTCATCATGTAATTCAATAGGCACAATGTATGATAAATATAATATTGTTTTTAATCAATTCACAGCCCTAGCATTATGTTGTGCCAACACAACTAACATCAAATTAATGACACTTATTTAATGTAAGTTATGAAATAATATTTTATTAAATAAACTTTTATTTCAGTTTGTGTCAACGTAGTATACATGATTTGCATGGAAGATGCAAAAACGAAAAGAAAATATAAAAATGAAAAGAATTGTGAAGTTATAAAGTGTTAAAGCATATTTTGGAGTGACAGCAACTGTAACTGCAGAATGACCCATTTAATCATAATTTAGAAATTCAAGCTACATCGTAAAAATGTTTTTTTCGAAGTTGTAAATAAAACCAAGATTATTAGAGTATGTTTTACAATGTGCTACTTGCTGTTTCTTTGTATTGTGAAATTCACAAGCAATTTTTAGTCAAAGTTGTTCAAAGTAAATCATACACCAAATGTTTTTCCAGTGTACTTTAATTCCAACAAAATCTCAAAGTGATGGTTAATTCTGCTAATAGAGTTAACTATCCTCTCTGACATGACATTTGCTCACGTCCCTCTTTTATATTTGGTTTTTGACATCATTTACATTGGCAAGCATCTCTGGCTCTAAATTGTTTGCGTATGTCCCCCTACGGTGTATATTATGAAGGTCTGGACAAGAGAGGAGAACTTTTTCTTGGTTGAAGATTTACAGCTTGTGTCTGTGTGCAGTATGAGAGAACTGGTGATATTAGCAGCTTTGGTCTCGGCTCTACACGCAGCCAGCCTCCCGACAGACAGTGATGTGGAATACAAGTGCCGAGAAGATCAGGACAAAACTGCTACATTAGCAGCCGAGCGGTTCATTAATGAACATCACCACCATGGATACAAATTCAAATTTGTCTCACAAGACAGTCGCAGTGCAGAAAAGGTGAGTTTTTATATGACAGTGTCTTCCTGTGGCTGTTGTTGTTTCAAAAGAGTGTATGAGGAGTATTTCAACAACATAATGAAAGAAAAAAATAAATAAAAGAAAAACATATTTAGGATGTGCAAACTGTTTTGTTTCTGTGCAGACTGATCCTTGTGAGGTCATCTTGGGAATTACCTTAGAGGAAACTGAATGCCACATTGTCAGTCCCAAACCTTTAGATCAGTGTGACGCTAGAATGGAATCTGAGACGGTGAGCTGAACATCACAAATGCTCCAAGCTCTACTTTCAGATATACTGCCTTTTATTGCTCTGAATAGAGTGACTTTTGTGAGTTGTACATACATTTAACAGCCTTTTAATATTTTCTGTCGACAGAAAGTGACAGCAAAATGTAATGTGACTGTCTCCAGTGTTGAGGGAAAAGCAGCCGTAAAACGCTACATCTGTGACACTGAACCAGGTGCTGTAAACAAATCAATAGAATGATTTTTCTTCTTCAGACACTTTACTTACTTAATACCCCAGGTCAAAACTCTAGCCTTTCAAAGAACCCAGAGTAATGTTTAAGCTCACTTTGTCAAAAAGTACAGAAATTAGGTAGTGCAACTCCTGTAAAATTATAATGCAAAGTCAAAATAAGTTGCATTTCACATAGTGGTTGTATATGATTGCTCATAGTTCTGTATTTTGTTCCAGCTTCACATGAAATACTTGTGAAATCATGCCCTGACTGCCCCAGTCTACTACCCTTGCATGAGCCGAAGGGTCTGGAGAGTGTGAAAACTGCCCTGGAGAAATTCAACAAAGAATCCGATCATGCATCTTACTTTAAACTGATGGAAGTGGGAAGGATCAGCACACAGGTGACGTCTTTCAAACTTGGGTGAAGCTTGAATATTCTATGCAAGTACATGAGCAGAAATGCTTTTAGCGGCACAAGCTTGATAACATGCATCATTCCACTCCAAAGTTGTGTCAAAATGCAACTTGTAATCAGTGATGGGGAGTCGACTCCAAAAGAGTTGATTCCTCAACTGTTAGCCCTAGTGTCGGAGTCGACTCCAGCACAAGAATCGACTCTCGTTGTCGACTCCTTTGCTGTGTTTGAAATCGCTCAAATGTGCTTCAGAGAGCTGGAGCTGTCGCAGAAAAATGTCATAGTCACATAGATTTATCCTACTTGTGGCTTGCTTTACAATAAAATAACAGCCAATTACATTGTAATTGTATACATACTTTACCCGTGCCAGCTTTGTGGTTTCATCAGTTTATATTAATTTGGTTTGCCATGATATCCTAATGTGTGTTAATAATCATTAAACTAGTCATAATTAAAAAAAAAAAAAACTGCAACAAGAATAAACATTAATAAGTGTACATTATTGTATGTAATAGACTACATATTTTTAGTATCTTGAACTCTGTTCAAGCAGCTTTTACAAGAGATGAAAATGCGCTTATCACCCGACCGTTTAGTTAAATTAGATAATTCATTAAAGAATACATCATTACCTTCTCTCTCGTTTATTTAACTCTGAAATAATATTCGGCCAAGACTTTTTCTCGTAATTTTCCCTCTATAGAATTAGGTATTGGCAGCAACTAACGATGGTGACTCATCATTTCAAGGTAATGTCATCTAAATTGGATTCATTTGGTCAGTCACGCTAGAAGCGTGTTGTTTTAATAAAAGCAGTTTTAGTCTTCATGTTGGAAAATAAGGATAGCCTACATTCAGTGTGTAATAATGATGGCAATCTTGTATTCTTATTGTCAACCCAGTTTTGACTTAAAGTAAATGGAGCAAATGGGGTTGATTCCGGGAGTCGATTCCATCGACTCCTATGGTGGGAGTCGGGAATCGGAGTCGACACTGAAAAACCCGGAATCGTACACCCCTACTTGTAATACAACTCAAATATCCATCAACTACTATTATAGAGCAACAGTTTGAAGAGAATCTTGCTGAGCAAGTTAATTAAAATTGAACTGTTTTCCTCAACTAGCTATGTGAAAACTGAATTTAATGACAGACAATTGAAGGGAAAAAACTAGCGCAGTCAAAAGCTGACTATTGTCACCTAACGATGTCTGTGTCTAGCTAAAACTTTGTATGACCAGCTAGCATGTACAGTATGTTCTGCACCTGTGTAAGAGGAAATAACTCTCCAAACCAACACATGGCAGTCTGTATTCATGATTCAATAAGGAAAAAGCTAGGTCTGTGCTTGCCTGCTTACCATTTTCACACCAATTCTCCTCAACACAGATGGACTCAATAAAAATCATCACAGATGAAGTTGTAAAATGCAACCCAGGATTATTGGAAAAAAATGGCTGTCGCGACATTAATGCAGGAAGATATTACATTGCTTCTTGCATATTTTGTGACAGTTTCAAATTTAAATGTCCAGCGAGTGGTGCTAAAAGTGTTCAGTTTTATCAGTCACAGATGAATGTGTAAATCTAGCATCTTTTTATTACATTGGTTGTTGTACATATCACTGCAATTCTGAATTGAAATGTACAGTGAGTAAAAGGTTAATGCTGTATCTATGGTGAAAATGCAGGACAGTCCTGAAATTGGGAGCTTTGTCCTGCGTCCTACAAGGTGTAAGTAGTGTCCCGCATTTCAGTTATGTCTGTATTCTTTTCTGTGTTATTACCACAATAAGAAATATAAATCTAAAAAATGTGATTACCGTTTAAAAATCCATTTGCACAGCTGTCACCATAGTAGTCACCCTAGCTCTACCACTTTTGAAAATAATGTACCACCTACACTAAACCGACAGTGTTAAGAAAAGGAAGTGTGAAATAAAAACACATTTGCTGAAACAACCATGTCATTTTATATTGCTTCTACAAGTCTTTAAGCTCTTTTATCGTGATTCGTGCACTTCACATTACAGCAAGTGCAGTGCTGTACCAGGTGAGCAACTGAGCAAGTTTACTATGTCAGAAAAGCCACACATATGGAGCTGCTTATGTGATGAACATTACTATGTTATGACCTCAAAATACTTTTATCATAGTACATGATTTGTAAACTAATACATTTTGATGTTTGCAAGGAACCACACACACACACAAAAAGTTTTTATTAATCGATAATTTACCCTGTAATCAATTTTTGTGAAAGGGAATGAAAGTTGTTGGTGTTTCACTGCCATTAGTGGTTCATTTCAGCTGGAAAATGCAGTGATTTGTATGTAATGGTATGTTTTTTGATTTTTGCAAGAATGTAGATGGAAGCATTGAATTGAATTGAATTATTATAAAATAATTCAATTCAGCTCTAAAGAATACAATAGTGTCACTATCTACAGAGCAAAAACTAGACCGACAGACATTTATAGGACCGAGGATAGTGCTGCAAGGATGTCATCAAAACCCAGAAGACTAATTCGCCAGTGTTCCCTCAAGATTTTCATATGGGTTTTTATAATGGTGTTTTTCTATTTATGAGTAAAATAAGGTCTGTGGTAAAAATAATTTGACAATACTTGGACGTTTTGTTCTACAGCATAAACTGCACACACTCACACCCCAAACATTCTTATCTAGTTACTTATTAGAAACATACATTTTCAAAAATAAACACTAACTGCTTCAAAATATGCATTTTCGATATGGGTGTGTGTTATGTACAATGTAGAGCAAAATTTCCAAATTTTGTATTCAAACAGACAACTGTTTGAATATGGTCATTACACAATCACTTTTTTTTTTTTTTAAATGTTCTTTGCTTTAAAGTGGTTTGCAACTGAATGTTAACAGAATATTTGTCTGTTTTCTTAGTGGATGTTTTCAGGTCAAAGCTTCTTTGCTCAATTTGCCATTATGGAGACAGAGTGTCCAAAGAAGGAAGCATCCCAGAAACAAGAAGCGTGCAAGGCTTTATGTGGAGATCAGGCTGTGAGTGCACAGCATATTCATTACTTTATAACTAATTTCTTTAATTTACTATATTCTCATCTCCATTATGCAATAACCACACCATTACAGAATAACCGACCTACAAGGTAAAGAAATTAGTGATGGATATACAATACCAGCCTCAACGAACAGTTCAAGGCATGCTTGCCAGGAGTAGGGACCCTCAAGGGACCTTTACTGAGTATGTGGAATGGGTGCTCCAATGTTGCAGACCCTCTCTTCACAGTCTGTGAATCCAAGGAGGTAGGTACCACCAGAGCCTGCCATGGACCCTGCACTAGAGCCCAATTCATGCTACGGAACCAGAGCCAGCCTCACTGTCTATCCTGGAGCCAGAGCCTTCCGCCAGGTCCTTTCCAGAGTCACTGCTGGCTGCCCAGTCCATTCTAGAGCCAGCAGCGGAGCACCGACTCATATGTTTGTGGTCCGAGGATCCAGGTCCCACCCTTGTCCCCACCCTCGAACTTTTCCCTCCTCTGCCTGTCCCGTCGGGCTGCCTAAAGGATCCGGTCTTTCCTCCACAGAGGATCCCACCGAGCCTCTTAGCTCCTGCATGCTACCAGTCCCATTCCCTCTGCTGGCTCAATTCCCTTGGTTCGGCTGTCTCCGCTGGTTCCATTCAGCTCTCTAGCTCCACCTCGGGCTTCCCGATCCCCAGCACGGCTCTGTGAGGCAGATTCCCCTGCTGCAACTCAGGCCTAAGAGCGCATGACTCCACCGCAGTCTGTCAGCCCTTCGGCTCCGCCTTGGCAAATAGTGATATCGGCTAGTTTTTTTTTTTTTTGTACCCTATTCACCTGCAACTTCATTAAGTCCTTCAGTTCCTTCAAGCTCTGTAGTGTTGACCACCTTCTCTTTTTCTTTCTCTAGCGGTATGGATTCTGTAAGTCCACTAAGGTCGGAGATGAGGAACCAATAGTGGAATGTGAAATTTACGAAGCTCAGGTATCCATCTCGATTACATGCTTAATCTGGACCAGTAAGACCCAGTTAATTACTATGTAATTCTTGTCCTCTAATTGTTTCCAGAACTTAACTCATCCAATGAAACACCCTGCTCAGTCAAAGAGAGACTGTAAATTCCATGGCCACCCACCCCACCACCATCCAGGACATAAACCAGGGCATATTCACCCCCATCACCCAGAACATGCAGGGCATGGCCACAAGGAAAAAATGCCTGATCATAAGGGCCATCCAGAACATGCAGGCCATGACCACAAGGACAAAACGCATGATGAAAGGGGCCATCCAGAACATGCAGGTCATGACCACAAGCACAAAACACCTGACCACAGGGGCCATCCAGAACATGCAGGCCATGACCACAAGGACGAAACACCTGACCACAGGGGCCGTCCAGAACATGCAGGCCATGACCACAAGGGCAAAAGGCCTGACCAAAGGGGCCGTCCAGAACATGCACACCACTGTCCAAAAGGCCCTTCAGGGCTTCCAGAATCAGCATCTGAGAGGCGCCATGAATTCCCATGCCATGGCTTTGTAAAAATACCCCCCTCTGTTTATCCAATCTGTCCCTTTCCTCCACCACGTCTCTGCAGGGGTCCTCCAGACCTTGTACCCCCTCCTTCTCCTCCTCCTCTGTAACTAACACCAAAATCTGCTGAGAAACATTCAGATGTTATCCCATGTTACAGGGTTTGAGAGGGAAAATATTCAAAACTGAACAACATAAGAGTGTAAATGTCTCTGGTACATTCCAATAAATACTCTTCACTGACCAGTGTGGTTGAATGATAAAGGTCTCAGAACACAGACAATTTTTGTAATGGGTATTACAATATTACAAAACAGCTGTGACAAGAAAATCAAAAAATGTATAATTGTAGGATGCCTGAAAAAGGAGACAAAAGATGTGAAAACCAATATATTTACGCTGTACGTTAAAGGGTTCATAACATGAGCAATCAAATTTTCATTGATCTTTTGAATATAAGATAGCTTGACGACTAAGAAAACATACTGTAACGTTTCTCCTAGTTCAAAAAAAAAAATTTGCTGAGGTGATAAACACATCAACACACAATCAGCCACGTTTACATTCCCAATGAGAAAGCAGCATATATGCTATTATTCCTTAGCACCAGAAAAACTAACTGTTAACCTGACCCCTTTAATCATATAATGTTGTGTTCACAAGTATCATAGTCCACAGATCACAGTGTGACATAATCTTATGTTTACATGGAAGAATTTAGAGAAACATGAAAAGCTTAGGAATCAGTATACATGATGAATACAGTTATTAAAAATTAGTGTTCTAAAAAAAAAAAAAAAAAAAAAAAAAAAAAAACCCTACAAACTAAGGCACTAAAAGATCAAGTCTAAAAGTCTAAAGAACAATGAATAAATCAATGTCTCACTTTTCTGGATAGTTTAATAACATGTTGTGTTAGAAAAAGATTAGTTTATCTGTGGGGAAAAAATGATCAGAAGACAAGGTTTCGGGGTTCATTCTCAGAAAACAGCCCTAAATACAAACAGTAAAGTATCATTAGTTAATTTAAACCTATCCCTAACTATTAAATCTAAAGCACTAAATTATTTTAGTTCTAAGAAAATTAATAAAAAGCTACACAGAAAGTGAAATAATATAATTTTTAGTAGTAGTATATTATGACTAAATAAATTTAAAAATGTTTAAAATAATTTTAAAAAAAAGTTTATCCCACTTTATATTATTAGATGTCAAACTACAATGTACTAACATTGAAAAATTAATCATTTAAGACAATGTACTGATTGTATACATTCATGCTTTTACATTGTACGTATTTTAGAAATACCTTTATGTAATTACAGCTGTAATTCATTTATAATTACACTGTTGACCTTCCCTTACACCTTAACCCACCCTTAAACCTACCCATACCACCAAAGCTGTCCTAACCTTACCCGTATCGACCTCAATAGCAGCACAAGTATTCTGCAATACAATGTCAACACAATAATACACTGTACTTATTTATTTATTTTTTTTATCTAAGTGCATAGTAATAAGGACACCTAAAGTGTGACCAAAATGTTTTATTAAAAAAAACAACAACAACAAAACATGCTAAATAGAGTCAAATGAAGTTCAGTATTTTGTTAATTCTATTAGTAGTAAATCATGGGGACGCACATTGCAGACAAAGGACACTGTTTCCTGAGAATGACCCTCCAGTATTTTCACTGCAGCAAGATAAAAATCACTGGCCTCATGTTGCATCATGTGAAGAAAGTGTTACAAAATCCTCAGTTGATTTGATTAGGGTACAACCTCAGTTTGCAAACACCGGAGGTATTTAAACTCGTCATCCAACAGTATAGCATTTACAGCATGTTGTAACCTGCCTTCTCTAAATCAATCATCCATTTAATCACAGTTGTGGAGCCCACTGATAAGAGTAAGTGTAAGGGGCCTGTGATGTTGATTGAAACTCAATCAGACATCAGTAGCCTATCAGGAGAAGAGAGAGGGGTTTGTGGCTTTTAAATGATGTATATATAAGCTTCATGGACCATCTAGTTTTGTTGCTGTGCCTGGGTGAACGACTGCAACTCCACCATGAAGCAGTGTGTGGCATTGATGATGGCCTTCCTGTGTGTCCATGGGGCCCCTGTGGACATTTTGGCCCCCGGATCCTGCCAAGATGCTGTAGCTAGCGGTGCTGCTACTGAAGCTATGAACAAAATCAATCTGGACCGCACCGAGGGCTACATTTTCAGCCTTGATCGTCTCAGCAATGCCCATCACATGAAGCATGTGAGTCATTTTCAGGTTCTTGTCAACAGTCACTATTAAAAGAGTAATAATTTAAATTAAAAGTAATTTACAGTTTTTTTTTACAATTACTAACAAGCGTTTACCAATACTTAAAGTACTTTTTCTAAACTTTTAACACAGCAACACACCTACATCACACAATTAGTTAATTTTCTGCCCAAAACCATAGTTTGTTAAATAAATACAAACTCTACATTTCAAAATGCTAAAAACCTTTTTCTACATATACTAACTCTGTATAAATCAAGTAATTCTGTCAAAACACTAGCACTAGTTTTCTATTCAACATGAACGTATAGTAATGGCATTATGAAAACTGCATTACTTGTCATGTTTTGGTTCTACCTGCAGAAAATATGAAATCCATTGTTTTTACAATTCAGTTTCCTTTTACTGCAGTAAAAGTAGAATGCTTACATGTAAAGCATTCTACATTTTTGGTTGAGTGTTTGGCAAAATAGCAACATACTATCTAAAAGTGAATGAGTCATTACATTATAGAATGTACAGTAGAAAAAAAAAAGAAGAAGAAAGTAACAGAATTGCTCAGGGCAGCCACTGGTCAAATGGGTCCCCTATGCAGAAGTTCAGTTGCCCCCTTGGTTGAAATTGCTTTCATAGTAGTATACAAAAGGTAATTGTGACTTTTATCTCACAATTCTCTTTTTTTTTTCCTTGCAATTGTAAGTTTACATCTCACAATTCTGACTTTTTTTTTTTCTCAGAATTGTGAGATATAAACTAGGAATTGAGAGAGAAAAAAAGTCATAATCATGAGATAAAAAGTCACAATTATCTTTTTTATTTTCTATTCCATGGCAGAAATACGCTTTCATAAGTTCCACATGTGTAAGGGGGAAAACCATAGAGATGCACAATCCAGCACACCTCCTCTCCCCTAACTCTTCTTCTCCCTTGTCCTGATACAACTACTCCTCTCCTTCATCTATTCCTCTCCCTTACCCAGACATTTTTTTTTCTCTCTGCTCCTCTGATTTCTCTCTGTGTTATTCTGCATCCACACTGAACTGATTCAAAGAGTCCTATTTTAATATATATCCATGTAATGAAAAGAACTTCAACACCTGACTATGCCTCCAACTGAGATTGGAATCTGCTATTTCTCAATATTTCAGTGATCTGCTAATTAAAAATGCTTATCAACTGTTTCAGTATTTGTTTTATATATTTTTTCAATACTTTTGAGCTGCTGTTGTTGCAAAAGTAGAGGTTTTATACTATATTAAAGATTGGAACATTGGGTCTTCAAGCATTTGTAAATTTTTAAGCATTTGTAAATAAGATCAGAAAAATCAGAAAATTTAAGCATTTTAGAAAAGTGTTAATTGACTGCATTTTGTGTAAAAAACAAAACAAAAAAACAACAACAACACATGAATTGTGTTAATGGTATGGCCACAACAGACGGATGTTGTGCTAATTGTGTTTAGAGTTTTAAAAATGTGACTACAGATTGGACAAAAGTATGTTAGCAATTGAAAAAAAAAACTGTAATCTCAAATACTTTTTTAGAGATCATATTGTCCTGTTGTCTATGTCTATCTAAAGGAAAGCTATGGCCTTACATTTTACCTATAGAACACATTTTTACAAATGTTTACTAACTTTTTTTTTTTTTTAGGGTGAAACAGGGACTGTCTTCTATCTCACATTTGATGTTTTGGAGACCAAGTGTCATGTCCTCAGCAAGAAAAACTGGAGAAATTGTGAAATCCGAAACCCTGAAGAGTACCCAGTATGGTTTTGCTAATTTAAAAAAATAAATAAATAAATAAATTAACATGGTAATGATGTTTGTTCAGCATTTTAATAGCCTTTTCAACTGACAGGTCTATGGACAGTGCAAAGCAGTTATGTACATGAACAGAGTTCACAGAGTGACCCGCCTGTACAAATATAGCTGTACCGTGAGGCCAGGTAATAACCAGCTGGGTTTTATCATCATATGCTGACAGAAGACAAATCCAATAAAATGACTCTCCCTTGGCAGTGCCTGCCTCCAAAATCAGGGAACGGTGCCCAGATTGCCCTGTACAGCTCCCCCAGGATCATGAAGAAGCCTTGAATACAGTGAAGATGGGCATGGAGAAATACAATAAAGAGAGTGTGCTGGCCAACTACTTTGTTCCTCTGAACATTACAAGAGTTTTCTCTCAGGTAAGTAAGTGAACAAGTAACTAAGCATGAGAAAGAAAGAGGAAGAACACTTTTTTGTACAGAAAGCTTCATCAAATTGTATGTGGATATGATCTTTGTATATGACACTATATGATTTGTCTTTATAGCTTCACTTCGGAAGATTCTACAGTGTGGAGTTCACCATCCAAGAGACGGTCTGCTCTTCCAAAACCGACATAGCCAATATCTCCAAATGTGATGTCATGGCGTGTGAGTTTGCGGTAAGTGACCAGACTTTTCTAATACAGTCATCATATGCTGTGTTTCTCTTTGCTATTTAAAATGAATATTTATCACATATGTTCTTGATCTTTCACTGTTTAGCACAAAGGATTCTGCAAAGCCTCTCACTCTGTCACAGCCATCGGTGAGGAGCACCTCAGTGTTCAGTGTGAAATATTTGAACCAGAGGTAAGCATTTTCAACAGCATTTGAGCATGTTTGTGATCAAAACAAACCTCTTCTTTTAAAGGGGCAATTCACCACTTTCAAGATGGGCTTTCAGTAAAACTAAAAAACCAGTGGAAAGGTGATTTATATCTCAGTGGTACTGGTACATGACTCGAATAAAACATAATGCACTGGACTTGATCCAACTGTCTGTGAGTGGGCAGCAATCTGTAGTTTTCACAAAAGCCCTGGAGCTGTCAAAAGTAAAACATGTCTTCCCACTGACTTTTGCTGATGAATAAACAGGGATAACTCAGTGCAGATAAAACAGAGAAAGAGTGCACATTGTTCATTTACACATATCACCGACATTGTAACCATACAAAGCTGGTTGAAAGTTACTTTCTTAATACTTAATGGCATTTTCATTTACTGGTGTTTTTAGGTGGCTAAAGAAGAGAAGAAAAAGCACTTGATCGGAGGTGAACTGGACCACAGCCACAGCAGCACAACAGGCTCATCTACTGGACACGACCATGACCATGATCACACCAAACCCCATGCACACAAACACGACCATGAACACACCTCAGGCCACACTCACGAACATGGCGAGGGCCATGGACACACCCACTCTCATGATCATGTTCATACCCATCACGCCAAGGCCCATGAGCATGCTCAGGACGAATGGGAGCACCATCACCACCAGTACGGTCACAAAAAGGAGGAGACCCATGAACACGACCATGAGCTGGTCCTGGACCACGAGCACAAACACAGACACCTCCATGAGCACGAGCACCATCACCACCACCACGAACATGCACATCAAACCACAGTGAGGCCCCCTGATGGCATGGTCTATGTCCTTCCTCCTATGGATAAGCCCATGACCCTTCCATCCTTCCCTGACAAGCCTGCTGCAGGACCGGAGCAGGCCTCCACCCTCCCATTCCACCCTGACCCCCAGATACCAGGACAGAGGGAACCTACCATCCAGCCCTTCCCAAGCACCACGTCCCCTGAGTGCCCTGCACAGTCCAACATCCAAAATGGAATCCTCAAGCAGGTCGTCAGTGAGGATCCACTCTTTAAACCCACTGTATAGAGACCTTTGAATATTTAATATACAGTGTAGTAAATACTGCAAGAGGTACTATTATGCTTTGTGCAATAAAACATGCTTTGCCAGTCATTGCTGCTGTGTGATTAGCTTTCTTTTCAAATGTAAAGCAGTCATCTTCATAATAGTATGACAACATTGAGCAAATCTAACTTGCTGAGAAATGAAACCTGCAGTGAAAATCAAGTCCCAAGCCTTTTGCAATCATGTTTCAAATCCCTTTTGTTACGTTTTTTTATGTGTTTCAGAGTAATTTCATAAACCCTTTTGCATTTACCTTTAATTTCCTCATGAATGGGTATCAGTAAGAACAAAGTTCTTTTTTTTTTAGAAATGGCCTTTTGGTAACATGAAGGACACAAGGAGTGCAGAGAATTTATATGGAAACCCTTTTTGTCTCTTTTTGTATTTACTGTATCTTCTGTTGCATCAAGTTTAAATTTAAAGTGTGTAAAGATGTGTCAAAATCCAACCGACAGCCATTGACCCCAAGAAAGTTGTGAATTTAGTAAAAGGAATAAATGAAAAAGGCACATAGTAAAAAGAATGTCATTGCACCCTTGCACAAAGAAAATATATTTCCTTATATATGAATGATCAATATATTAAATGATTTAACGGTATATTTAAAAATATATAGAATAATATATTATGTTAATATATTACAATATATTGAATAATACATAAGGAATTTTCATACACTGAAAAACTATGTGACAATATATTTACTAATATCTCATAATGTATGTAATTTTACAATACACTCCATAACGTGATAAGATATGGTACTGCATGGGTATAAATATAACATTTACTCATGCAGTATAAACACACATATATAGACATAGAATATAATATATTTCTTATTTTTTATAATTATTTACATTATATTTTTTTCATATTTTCAAGCCAGTTAAAGGTTAAAGGAAGTTAAAGGAAGCTAGTTCATCCAAAAATGAAAATTCTGTCATTAATTACTTAGTTAATTACATAATTACCCTCATGTCGTTCCACACCCGTAAGACCTTCATTCATCTTCGGAACACAAATTAAGATATTTTTGATAAAATCTGATGGCTCAGTGAGGCCTCCATTGCCAGCAAGATAATTAACACTTTCAGATGCCCAGAAAGCTACTAAAGACATATTTAAAACAGTTCATGTGACTACAGTGGTTCAACTTTAATGTTATGAAGTGACGCTAGTTTAAAACTTGTAAAGATAGCTCCATTTAGAAATAGATAATCGGACCACACAAAAGAGCATATGTGGAAAAGGATAATTTTTACTTATCTAAGGGGCTGTTTACACGACACCATTTTTAACCAAAAACGGAAAACTTTTTATGCGTTCTGGCCGTTCATTTACACGACAACGGCGTTTTAGGTGGCTTGAAAACGCAAACTTTTGAAAACGGGTTTCAAAGTGCAAGTTTTTGAAAACGGTCTCCATGTAAACAACAAAAAAGCGAATCTGTGAAAACGATGACGTCATGCAAATGCGTATTACACGCTCAGTCTATATGTTTCATCGCCATCTAATGGCCTGCCAGCATGGGCATAGAATACGCGGGGGGGACGTGTCCCCCGCACTTTTAATAAAACGTAAATTCGTCCCCCGCGCTTTTTGCATGACCTGTCATTTTATTCTTAACTAAAATGAGGCGATCTAAACATTATGGAGCTCTCACTCTCGCGTAATATATGTTTCATTCATACTGGAAGCCAGAGGGCGGTTTCGTAGAAGTAATTGACTATATGCACGGAGCATTCTTTAGAACTTCCGCAATAATATAAACCAGCTGGAAAACTTCCGGTGAAATGTCACTTGCTGGTGTTGAGCATCAATAGCGTAATACTTAGTTTATAATCAGTATAGTCAATATAATCAATATAGTCACTCAAATAGTCAGGCATAGTATTACGTTAGTTATTCAAATGTAAGATATGTTATTCAAACATAAAAAATAAATAAATAAAAGACGTACCTCAGTGTTCCTCCTTGGCTAAATTCAATTTGACCATCAGTTTTAACACTTTCATGTGAAAAAAGACGTCAAAAATGAAATATTTATTGTGCACTTTAGTTAGATTAATTGAATAAAATGTGAGATTTCACAAGTGTGCTGAAATCATTGAGCTTGTGCTGCACTGACTGACAGCTGCTGTGATTACAAAGGGAAAGCGCAGTGCTCGCTTTCTGTGTAAAGCTGGGTGCACACTGTGCAATTTATAATAGTCCTTTATGATTGTTGCTTGTCAGACTGTATGAACATGATCCTCATGTTACACTGTGGGATCTCAGCTGTCCTATATGTCAGACTGTACGACAGTGAAGACGCGTTAAAAACGGACGCGTACTTGAAAAATTGTCTGGAGTTTTACATCATCAACCTACACACATTCAGTGACAGTGAGCTGCATTACACGCAGGACTGAAATGGTGGCTAACAAAAAAATTTCTAGCGTTAATTTTGATCACGGCTTATCTTGAACGAAGACAATTTGACGTTTGTCGTAGGAGAAGTCACACTGCAGGACTGTGCGCCAAATCTTCTGACACTGCCAGAATTTCACCGGAGGTAAAATTTGATCGCAACGGCCATTAATCGGCTGTCGGTGAACATGTCAAACTAGCGATCAAAGACTACAGATTTTTGCCTAGGATTATAGGAATCATTTAGAATTCTCAAAATTTGTCTCAGACGACCAAATCGTGGCCAAAATCGCACAGCGTGCACCCGCCTTAATTCATTCACAAAAGAAAAGTTATTGTTTTTCATGAGATTTTGTGAGTTCTTCATATTTCACCTTGACAAAATGTATTTTTAAACCTATAGTTATTTTATAATGTTTAATATTTATTCAAAAGCGAAAAAACTATTACAGGAAACTGATACTGATATATGCGCAAATAAATGCTACTCTGTCGCCACCTGCTGTTTATAGTGGTATTTAATGTCTTTTTTATTTTTAAATAAGTGTTTTCTACCAAATGTTGGATTTCCTACATTTTGAATCGTTTGGTTTTACAAGTGGGGACAATTTCAGAAGGATGAACAAATAATGTTTGTGGTCATCACATTAAAAATAACATTTGAAGTGCTGGGAAAAAAAAAAAAAATAATTGCGTGTATGTGTCTAATTACAGACATGGCATTTCTTAAAGCTTCGTCTTTATTGTAATCAATAAAACTGGTTTATTGGCAAATTAGGTAAATGTGATAACTGCATTAAAATATGAAAACAACATTAAAAAGTCAACGACTGATGGTTTTGTGTCAATGTACAGAGAGTACAGAATGATCAGCTAACAGTTCACCGGAAATGCCCAAGCTGGCTTAACAACAACCAGGAAGTAACCGTGCATATAGTCAATTCAGCTATTTGCTGTAGCAGCAGCTGATGAAATGTAAAGACAAACACACGATTGCGACAAGATATGGTTTATGTGTGTGTTTCAAGCCATCTTAAAGGTCCCCTATTATGCCCATTTTTTAAGATGTAATTTAAGTCTCAGGTGTCCCCAGACCTATGGAATCCCAAGAACATAAATAAATATACAATACATAAATAAATATACAAAGAAATGTAAAAAAGCAAAAATAAATAAATAAATAAATAAATATACATAGATATATAAATATACATAAATATACATTTACCACAGACATAGCAATCGAGCTCAGAGTAGGTGAGAGCGAAGCGTTGAGGCCACAATGACACGTCGTGGTGTGCCCGAAATACAAGAAGTGCAGCCTACTGACGTTGATACTGTCTGTGATGAATGACTTGGATGGGTAGTATGGCCAAAATCTTATATCACAGGTTCAGTCATATAATAACACCCTAACTGTACTGTGACATGGATAGGCTACTCTTTATTCCGGACATGGTCGTAGAACATCGTCTGGTCTGGATTTTTAAAATGCCCTGGGCTGGCAAACACAAACAGCAACAACTTCAACAGATCTGATAACAGGGACTCTGAAATGGAAGTCCTTGTTATTGACTTCGGGGCGATGGAACCGTAAGTCCTAAAATGCTAACTCGCTTACATTTACATTTAGTCATTTAGCAGACGCTTTTCTCCAAAACGACTTACAAACGAGAATAGTAGAAGCAATCAAATCAACATGAGTACAACAGTACGTAAGTGCCATGTCAAGTCACAGTTTCATCAGTAAAGTGCTCGTAGCAAGGTTGTTGTTTTTTTTTTTAATATATACACAAATAGATGGAAAAAGAGAATAGAAAATTGAAAAAAGAAAAGCAAAATATAAATAAAAAGTAAGTGCTAATATTACTGGGTCAAGTGTTGACAAAAAAGTATGTCTTTAGCAGTTTTTTGAAAATGGCTAAAGACTCAGCTGCTCGGATAGAACGTGGTAGGTCATTCCACCAACCAGGAACAGACCAGGAGAAGGTCCATGAGAGTGATTTTGTGCCCCTTTGGGATGGCACCACAAGGCGCCGTTCACTTGCAGAACGCAAGCTTCTGGAGGGCGCATAAGTCTGAAGTAGTGAGTTTAGGTATAGTGGTGCAGAGCCAGTGGTTGTTCTGTAGGCAAACATTAGAGCCTTGAATTGGATGCGAGCAGCTATTGGCAGCCAATGCAAACTTATGAAGATAGGTGTGATGTGCTCTTTTCGTTTTGTTAAAGACCAGTCTTGCTGCAGCATTCTGGATCAGTTGTAGAGGCTTGACTGTGCATGCTAGAAGGCCTGCCAAGAGAGCATTACAATAGTCCAGTCTGGATAGAACAAGAGCTTGGACAAGAATTTGTGTGGAATGCTCTGATAGGAAGGGTCTAATCTTCCTGATGTTGTACAAGGCAAATCTGCAGGACCGGGCCATTGTTGCGATATGATCTGTGAAGCTTAAACAATCATCCATCACCACACCAAGGTTCCTGGCTATCCTGGAAGGAGTTATGGTTGACGACCCAAGTTGAATGGAAAGGTTATGATGAAGTGTTGGGTTGGCACCGACCACAAGCAGTTCCGCTTCCGGGTTTTGCCTACAAAAACACGTCATCCCTGAGGTACTCTATAGACCTTATGCGCCAGAGAAACAAGCACGCCGCCATCTTTATAAAATTGTCTTTGAACTTCTGTTTTGCGGTAGCTCTGTACATTTCTATGGCATCGCTGTCAAAGAATAATTAGCTGGTTAAGTGGATTTACTTGTTGTAGAGTTAATGAAAGTTATCATGAGCATTGTAATGTTTAAAGCAGATGTCTTAACAAATGTCAGTAGACCGGGAAGATTTTTGAAACGAGCAGTTCATTCATAAATGTAAGATCACTGTGGAAATACAAACCGGAAGTCAAAAGACAACGAGCGCAACGCTGAAAAGGGGCGGGGTACATAAGGTCTATATAAAAAATGTATCAGGTTTCCACAAAAATATGAAGCAGCACAACTGTTTTTAACATTTATAATAATCAGAAATGCTTCTTGAGCAGCAATTCAGCATATTAGAATGATTTCTGAAGGATCATGTGACACTGAAGACTGGAGTAATGATGCTGAAAATTCAGCTTTGATCACAGGAATAAATTACATTTTACAATATATTCACAAAGAAAACATCTATTTTAAATTGTAATACTATTTCACAATATTACTGTTTTTACTGCATTTTTGATCAAATAAATTCAGCCTTGGTGAGGAGAAGAGACATAGGCCTATTTCAATTGTACAATTACAATTGTAATGTTTCCAAACTTTTGATAGGTACTATATTTTATTGTATAAAATGCATGAGGACTTCATGCACAAGTGTTTGTAGTACATAAACCAATCATAAAATTGTAATAAAAATATAGGGGAAAATATCAGATATTGGTTATTGTTCAGCAGTGTATTGATTTCTTATTAAAAGCAAATGATTTCAAATTAAAAGCAAGAGATGAGATTAAAAAAACAAACAAACTATCAATTAGACAAAGGTCAGATAAAAACTGGTATTACACCGAACATTTCTCTCCCCCTCACTTCTGAAATGATGACTACGCCCCTGCCTGCCAGCAGAATAATACAGCGTTTTTAGTAGTTTTGACAATAGAGTCGTCTGTACGCGGAAAACTCAAAGGAAAAACGTTCCGTTTTAAGCATATCGTTGTCGTGTAAACGTACCCTTAGATGTTGATTCAGATGCCATCTGAAAACGCGCTGCAGACTGCTAACAGCGAACAATGCCAAATATTTGAATATTTGAGCAGCAAGCTCATTGACCGCTGAGGCAACAGCAACCAATCCGCTTTGCTGTGTAGATAATAATGTGATCGCTACCAAATTATGGAGGACCAAATTACTCAAAATGAAATAACTAAATAAATCATAAATTCAATAAAACAACAATTAAATGTACCAGTTTATTCTGAAATAATTCAATAATTATTAAATTAATTTAATTAATTATTAATTAAATAAATCAATAAATAAATGTATCTATTTATTTTGTAAAATTCCATGAAAACACAACATTTATTGTTTAACATATTTCACAAAATCCTCTTTCACTATTATTGTTTGAATTATTTTTTTTTTTATAATTGAATGTTCTTTTTCAAAAAGCCGTTTTTCATAATTATATGCTGAATTTACGAATGACGCCTATTTGACGAATCATGTATTTCCAAAGCACGATTTTCCCAAAGATTCTTTTCATAATAATAGAGGACATTTCACAAATGCCAATCAACAGGCAGTGGGCGGTGCTTGGCGCTAATTGGCTAATCCTTTCGGATGAATTACTTAGGTCTGGCGAGGTGAACTGAATGTTCGATATGCATCTGCACTGTGCAGGCTGATCGGCGTATGACATTAACGTACCGCGAGAGCGAGTCAAAAGCATAACGAGTCACATGCCTTCTAACGCATAATGCGATCGGCCTGCACAGCGCCGATGCATCTCGAACTAGCCTTGGGAATGAATATGGCTGTAGGACTTGATCAAGTTAAAAACGCACTGCTTTCATTTGCAGATGAAGTAGAAGGGGATGTTTTGTTTGGTGATGCTCTGTTATCTGGATTAGACGACATATGGGATCTGCTAGTGGCAATAAGTGCAGAAATTGCATCTAGAAATTGATGACTAGCCTACATATGGAACACTTTACCAGCACTGAACGCAGAGTTTTTGTAGATGAGTTGTGTGACGGGCGTAATTTGCAGGTAGGACATGTGATGTCCCCACCACATTTTGCCAGGGTCGATATTGTCCCTGCCACTTTTTTTTTTTTTTTTTTTTTTTTTTTTTTTAAATCTCACTGTACGTGTATATACCTAATGCAAATGAAACATATTCAGTTGACATTAATTTGTTAAAAAGAGGCGATCTGGCGCAGGGATGTGTTGATTTTGAAATCACGCTGAGTGTTCGTTGCCGCTGTTATCAGTGGCGGAACGTTCTATTTTGGTTCGTGCACAGTCTTCACACAGACGAGCGCGTGCGTCAATCTATCGGTAAAGCCGCTGCGGAGGGTCTATTCTTTCCGGTGTAATCACAAAGCAAAATGCACACAAACGTGTCCCCGCTTTTGATATACAATCATTGCTGATCATTTGATTTTAATGAGGAGAAAAAAACTTTATAAGGGTAGAACATGGCGTTCCGTGACACATGTCACCAACCACATGAAGATCGATTTGTCGTGTCTGTCCGCTCTCCAACTTTAAACCAATTAGCGCCAAGCACCGCCCACTGCCTGTTGATTGGCATTTGTGAAATGTCCTCTATTATTATGAAAAGAATCTTTGGGAAAATCGTGCTTTGGAAATACATGATTCGTCAAATAGGTGTCATTCGTAAATTCAGCATATAATTATGAAAAACAGCTTTTTGAAAAAGAACATTTAATTATGAAAAAATATGTATTTAAACAATAATAGTGTGAATGAGGATATTGTGAAATATATTAAACAATAAATGTTTTCATGGAATTTTACAAAATAAATAGATACATTTATTTATTGATTTAATAATTGAATGAATAATAAATACTTTATTTAATTATTTCAGAATAAACTGTTACATTAAATTGTTGTTTTATTGAATTCATTATTTATTTAATTATTTCATTTTGAGTAATTTGGTCCTCCATACCAAATGAGTTAAAGATCCATCAGCCTGTATCGTCAGAGTTCCAAGCCAGAACTAGGTAATTAATTCATTGTATGGTGTCCATTTATGAGTATTTATGGTTATCCTGATAAATTGCTATTAAGTTAAAGTAGCATAACAAACATCAAACAGTGCATTAAACCAAAATGAAATTAGCAAACATTAAACACCACACATGAAACAAACATAAATCTCTAGATGCATGGTCTAATATTTACAGCATGCCAGTGCTGTCCAGCATTCACCAGCCAGGACAACACTGGCATACTGAAATATTAGATCATGTATATAAACACACATAATATAAATAGAGTGTTTATATTATGTGTGGTGTTGTTTAATGGCTGACTGGAGCATACAGGTAGGTGCACTGCACAGTAATGCTGCATTTGCTATAGATGGCAGTATACTCTAGAATTTCTTTCTTTTTGACCAAAACACCCCTTTTCCTGTAGATGTCAGCATAGACTTAAAGTATATCAAACTTCCTCATTTCAAACGTATTTTCCCAACGAATGGTATTATTAGTATATCCTCACAAGTTTGCAGTCCTAACATATTGATGGGTCATTTGTGGTAATTTCCTTGTTCTACTAGGAAGTAAAATATGTATATATGAGTAGGATTTTATAGTGTTTTTATAACATCAGAACAAACATAATAGGGTTACAGTAACTTGGGTGTTTGGACCATAGGGTTTGGACTCCTAATCACTAAAGAAATCTGACCTCACCTCAGGTTTTGCTTATTCTGTAGTTCTCCCTCTCACCAACAGATGTCTCCGTCGATCACTGATTGTCAGACTCAGCATATGCTGGATCTCTTTACACAGATGTTGTCTATAGAAGACTCTGGTTGGCTCTTCAACAGCAGGGGGAGGCACAAGCAGCCAGTGCTTTATATCCTGATTTGGGCTCTTAACTCTGGCCATAATCATGTAGGCTGCTTTCAGGCAGGAGCCAGCCTCATCCTCACACTGATCTCAGACCGCATGAGGAGTAGGGATGGCCGGGGGACGCAGAGGACTGGTGGCCCCTCAGAACACTTTTCTGGAGAATATAGTCCGTCGCTCCAATGGTGAGAAAAGCCTTTCACAATTTCTTATTGGTGAAATAATTTGTTTTGAAACATTACAATCAACTCACTCCATGTGCTTTAGCTGTGCCTTATAACCACATAGTATAACCATTCAGTACTTTGGGTTTCATAAATCAGTTTATACAGATGTACTACAATGATTTCTTTGATATATTTTATTGGTATCTCACATGAAATGATCTGTTGTTTTAGACTGCTGTGCTTGTGTATATTTATATAAATTGCATATTATATATAATTATGTACTACTATTATGTATTACATTGCATATATATTTGTATGCAAATTTTAATTAGGGATTTAGAACTGATTAATTTGGGGAAAAAAACACAGGACAAAAATCCAAATCCATTCAAAAAGTTTATTACAAAGATGTTTGTTCTTACTGTAACTTACTTTTTCCTTTCAACTTTTCAGTTTGGACATTTTCTCATAGACAGACAGGTATATAGCTGATGTTTTCATGTGATTCAGTCCCATCCATCTCACTGTGGTGCTGTTTCTGTTCATAGTTGTTTGCTTTGACATCTGTAGTTTGTAGATCTAGATCAGTAGAAGTGATTTCTCTTATCCCTTAATTCATTCTCTGTATATTGTACTGCTTATGTGCTTTTACTATTGTTATGTAATCAAAGGAATTCATGGCATGCATTAACACTAGTAAAGAGGCAAAATCTGTATTAATAGAGACCTGAAAAATGATGAGCTACTTCTTTAATCACAAAAAACATCACTTGTTTTAAAGTAAGCATGTTTGAACTTGCTTTACTTTCTACACCGTGACTGTAGAAAGCTCATAAATATTTAATGTTAATGTCTGCTGGTAAACATCTCACTGTAACATTCTAGCACTGGACTCGTTTGTTTCACGCTGTATTTGGCATCAAATTTAGGGTTATTTGTGAAACATTGTTTAATTCAAGGTTTAACATGCTCTAAATGGTTACTTATTTTATTTTAAAAGGTATCCTATCCTTCAGCAGTTGCCACTGCTAGCAGATGCTGTAAACTACAAGTTTATGCTGGCCATTTAAAAGTAGCTGTGTTTTAATAGTTGTAGAAATATGTCATTATAATATAGTTGATGTTGAATATGTTAAATGGATGTAAACTGTCACAGCTCAGAATTGTTGCTATAGCTGAAGGGTTTGGGACTGTGCACATACTTGTGGTGCCATCAGCCAATAAGCATTGTCATGACATAACTGTCATGATGGCATCTACAAGGGGGCTAAGGTAACCAGAGGTAACTAGCCAAACCTGGTCATTCATTTACATTTATGGCTCCTTTAACCCAAGATTATTAAAGATGATCATCAAACACAATGGTTTTCTATGGCCTATAAAATATAGCAAATATTTTACACGTTTCCAGAATTCACCCATGGAATTGTTTATTGCTTCAAGAGTAAAGGTGCAGTCACATATACCATTGTTCAGCGAATTTTTGCAGTCACAAAATCGGGAATGTTGCATGGAGGCGAAAGATTTCCCCGCAAAATTTCACATCGCGTTGAAGTTGGTCACGTGCATTCGCCATGTTGACCATCAGAAAGCTGCTTGGTTTGAAAGTGACTTCTGTGTGAGATGTGCTTCATGCATTGCTAGTAATGGACGATAGATCTTTCTTGATCTTTCTTCACTAATGTGACCGCACCTTAAGGTGAACGTAGGAGCTAGTGTTTTTTACTTGTATCAGAATTAAGTCTTGACTCTATATCATTGCTGACACAACATATAGTAATCACAATATAAAAAATAATGTTTCATTCCTTCCTGGCAGACACCAATTTTGTTTTGGGGAATGCCCAAATTGTGGACTGGCCTATTGTCTACAGCAATGATGGATTCTGCAAGCTGTCTGGTTACCATCGTGCTGAAGTCATGCAGAAGAGCAGCACATGCAGGTTATTCCCTGTTTTTCTTCTTTATAGTTAGACTGCATCTAAGTTATATTAGTGTCAGTGAACAAATCAGCACCCATGACCATGTAATGGAGACTCACTGCAACCTCAAGTAGTTAAATCATGGATTTGGCATCATGGCTCACAGCTTAAATTTATGGCTGAGTCAGTATTTTTGTAGAAATTCTCTTGGTTATGTACCTCTCTGTCCCTCTCTCAGCTTCATGTATGGGGAACTCACTGACAAAGAAACCTGCGAGAAAGTCCGCCAGACCTTTGAGAACTATGAGATGAACTCCTTTGAAATACTCATGTACAAGAAGAACCGTGAGTTGGCTATTTGAAATCATTTGAAAGAGTTTATGCTTATCATATTCATCAAGAAATTAAAAAATTGCTGATATTGCAGGGATGCCAGTGTGGTTCTTCATTAAAATTGCTCCCATCCGAAACGAACAGGACAAAGTTGTACTTTTTCTCTGCACCTTCAGTGATATCACTGCATTCAAGCAGCCTATTGAAGATGACTCATCTAAAGGTTTGATTTGACACATTTCCCATTACCCAAAACATTTCATAAGGTGTAAATTTCATCAGGAAAGTGAAAGCTGTTCTCTGAGTGTCTGAGTGTTTGATTTTAGATGTTGACAGATTTATTCAGGATGTTGTTTTCACTGCTGAAACAATTTATAGACTACTTTACCATGCAGGAAAGAAACTATCCACTTTATAATACTGATTTATAAACACTCCTTCCAATATACATGTATTTTTCTCTAACCATTTCCCCTTTTTATATGAATTAAGGCTGGGGTAAGTTTGCTCGCCTGACACGGGCGTTGACCAGCAGCCGTGGTGTTTTACAGCAGCTGGCGCCGACTGTCCACAAGGGCGAGAACGTCCACAAGCACTCCCGTCTGGCTGAGGTAAATATATACGTGTTTGTGATCACTGTTGTGTTTGTGTGTGTGTGTCTACATGTGTGTTCAAGCACTTTCATCAAAGGAACACTTCATCCATTTATACCTGAGCACTCTTGGCCAAGAGTGTGTGCTGCAATCCCAAAAGCCCCTCTGCTGTCTTGAGATAAATCTCCAACATGTGCGGCTGCTGTTCACGTGACACACTCCACATGAGCGTCCCCCTCAGTTCTTGCATCGGCTCCAAAACCCTTCTGGTCACCCCATTTTGGTATGCTATAGGGTATTTGTACAGTACACGTGATGAAAATGTCTTCATCAGCATAGAACATTCGTACTGTACATGTGCAGATTAATTTTTTGCTGTACGCTCAGCTTGTAAACGCACCTGAATAGATGAAACAGCAACATCAAATTACTGGCGACGGCAACAACAGTAGACGCCCCCCTTGACAAGCGCTTGTGTAGGGACGTTAAGAGATTCTTGTAACTCTAGTTTAAACAAAGGCACTTTTATCAGTCATAGCTTCTGGAGAGAAATAGCATAAACACTGGACAAAGAAACACACTAATGTGACGAGCATCTGTGTTTGTGCATGCTATCTAATAAAGTATACTTTGACGGTGCTTTCAAACTTTGTTTGATTGCTTGGTCTGAACCAGAGTTCGATTGCTCCCCCCTACCCCTTCCCCTACTGGTCTCTATTCACATTATATTACTTGAGTCCAAACTGCGGTACGCTTGTGTCATCAAGCTGCATGACACCCATGATGCTAGGTAACTGCTATGAAGGAGAAGGCACCAAAATGGAAAGAGTTACTTTTGTTGGTCTTTTTTTGAACCTTTAGTTTTGTTTTCAAAGCGTCAGCACATAATGGCACTTGCGTCTATCTGCTGCCAGTGTACCTCAAATGTTCTATAGAAAGCAGGAGTCCATTTCTGCTGAAGGCGAGCAGAAATGTGACATTCTTTCTGGTTGCAGTTCGCCAGTCACGCTTGTCAGAAAAGTGAGTGAGGACACACACTTCTGCAATTTCACTTCCACAATTTAGTATGATTGCGTTCATATCATCAGCGAACCATATCAGAGCTCACATAAACTGTACCCCTGACCACCCTTTTTAGGGTGTGTTCGCACTTGTAGTTTGGTTCTCTTGATTCATTTGGTCTGGACAAAGTTAAATGAAAATTATTCATTTAGTCCTGGTTCACTTACTGTCATTTTTAACACCAAACCTAAAGATACAAAACAAACAAACCAAAAACTAGCTTTTGATGGCATATATTTTGACGGATTCTGTATGCATACGCTAACTGTTTGTGTCAAAGCTGAAGTATACTTTTGAGCTTGTTCACCATTTGTTATGTAAATTAAGCAGACATGGCTTTTTTTTTTTTTTTTTTTAACTCAAATCACATAATTGTATTGAGTCATCAGTGTCTGAATGTTCATATATGTTATTAGCAACATAAGGAACAGAATGGGTGACAGCATTAGCGAATCTCTCCCGAATTAGTGAATCTCTCCCGAATTAGCGAACCCCCCCCCCCCCCCTCCAGTTTCTTGTTTTACTTGTTTTTCAGTGTGTTGAAATCATAAATTGCAAGATCATTCTCATTGCCAGTGTTCTCAAAATTCTGTTCCTTGCACATACTCACAGGATGTTTCTTCACCTGTGGATGCTTAGCTAAGGCTAATTTTTAGTCATAAACACCATGATGGGAAAAGAGGCACTGAAACAGTTGTTGGGGAGCTTACATAGGCTCCCACTTCTTTCTAAGTTGTACTGGCTTTTCACTACCTTTTGTTCATTGTGGTTCTCTTCCTTGTCGCAGAAGTATGCACATGTGCACTTGTCTGGATTTCAGAAGAGTTTTAAATGTATTGTAGAGTCTGTGACTAATCGGAGTTTGTCTCACAAGAGGCACACACTGTAAGTTGGCTACTATCTGGGGCTTTTCTGTCGCAGACTTTAAAAATTGACAAGCTTCTTCTGTCTTGTCCGCACTTGGCTTAAGTTCCTTTGGATAGAAGCAAGTGTGTGCAAATCTCCATTCCCAGATTCATGCTGTCACTGTCACAAATGTGCGGAAACAGTCATGTCCCTCTCACTCATAGTTTCTGTCAGTCTCTCGGTAAGAGTTTATGCTCAAATACATCAGGAATGCTGTTTGTGGACAGAGGAAATATTCTCTTGCTGTCTCCCATAATGTTCATAACTTTTTTTCAGATTGTAGTTATACTCTGTCCTCTTCTTATTCCCTATCAGGTACTGCAGCTAGGCTCGGACATCCTCCCGCAATACAAGCAAGAGGCTCCGAAAACGCCTCCTCACATCATCCTGCATTACTGCACCTTCAAAACTACCTGGGACTGGGTGATTCTCATCCTCACCTTCTACACGGCCATAATGGTGCCCTACAATGTGTCCTTCAAGACCAAACAAAACAACGTCACCTGGCTGGTAGTAGACAGCATTGTGGATGTGATTTTCCTGGTGGACATTGTGCTCAACTTCCACACAACCTTTGTTGGACCCGCTGGGGAGGTGATCTCAGACCCAAAGCTCATCCGCATGAACTACGTGAAGACCTGGTTCGTCATTGACCTCCTCTCCTGTCTTCCTTATGATGTCATTAATGCCTTTGAGAACGTTGACGAGGTGAGTTTTCTTCTGGAACTCTCTACCGATTGTACACTGAAAAATGCACCTTTATGGATACAACAGCTTGTCACTGGGGCAGTACCCTCAAAGGGACAACTTCATACACTATCTAACCCTAAAAATTGCCCTTGTTGTTCAAATTGGCATTGTTTAAAATGTTTAGCTAGAGGAGAACTGGCTCTCCTGGTGTAGCCAGGGATCTTCCAAGATGCTACTTTCAAAATGGAGATTTTGAAAGTAAAAATGTAAAATGTATAAGTATGTAATCTAACCAACTTTACTGCAAAAAGTCTGCATTCTTTTAATTCAGCTGAGGTCACATGATACAAATTCACAGGTCAGAGTTCACCTAACTTTAACTTAGAACGCAGCAAAATCCGAAATTCTTCAGTCTCCCTGATTCACATGCGTTTGAATGCAAGTCAATGGAATGAAAAGTATATGACCAGTCCTTAAATCTCTTAATTGCCTTGAATTTCAGCAGTTTTAGTCACTGTGGCACATATAGCTAGACCAGAGGTGTCAAACTCAGTTCCTGGAGGGCCACTGTCCAGCAGAGTTTAGCTCCAACCCTACAGTGCGTGCACCTGTTTTTGTCTGACCCTGCTGACCCAAAGGGCATTTCACTGTCCAATGGTCATGCCTTAACTCCAATTTCTAGTATTGCATTAGTATTGCATCCTTCTCATGAGCATTTAAGTTAAATGAGTTAAATGTCTTTTTGGCTTTTTATGTTTCTCTGTAAAAGAAAACATACCTAATAATTATGCACACCTGAATATAAGGCGTTTTTCATTTCCAGCCTTCATGAACAATTATACTTATACAATTATAATTATACAATTATATCACTTATAAATGATCAAATACAATATTAATAGTAGTTATTAAGATGTTGTTTGGAATTGGTAAGATGTGCCTGGAAAAAAAAAATGATCAGAAAATCAATTTGCCTAATAATTCTGCATGCACTAGTTAAACACACCTGAACCAACTAACCAAGGGCTTTGAGATCACTTGACACTTCCACACAGGTGTTTTGGAGCTGATTGGAACTAAACTCTAAAGAACAGTAGCTGTGTTTCATTTTCGAAGGCTGCGTCCTCCGGAGGTCACATTCGAAGGTTGCATACGTCACTGAGGCTGTATCATTTCAGAAAAGTAAGTAGGACAGTCCGAATGCGACCTTCCAATGCACCCTTCTTTCACAAGAATTCGGAGGATGCATGAGGTGTATCCTTCGCTGCTGCAGATAGCCCACAATTCTTTGCGTCGCTGTTAACAACCGTCATTTATTTGAAAAAAATAAATAAATAAAAAATGGCGGCGTCGGCAGATGTACATACAAGCGAAGATGTGTTTAAATGTAAGTAGTTTCAAGCTTGTTTTTGTTTTAAACTTTGTTCTTCTTAATATCCTCCTCTTTTGTCTCTGTATCTGTTGTACATTTGCCAGCTCCTCAAGCATTAACCATTAACCATTAATTTGCTGAGAGCACAACAACGCTGCCGTCAATGCATTGGCATAGCAACATGATCCTGCTGTTTCCTTTCCTGCCTGTGTGTCCTATGAAGGACGTCTCGTTTAATTCTGGTTAAGGACACTCCGTATACCGCATCCTTCACAGGATGCGTCCTCTGGAGGATGCAGCCTTTGAAATTACATGAAATGAGATGCAGCTAGTGGATCTCCAGGAGCAGAGTTTGACCAGTGTTTGGTGTAATGCATTACTAAGTAATCAATTACTGTAACTTAATTACTTTCCCCTTGAAAAAGTAAAGTAAGGGATTACTCTTATTTTTTTTCTGTAATTTAATTACAGTTATTTCTGATGTAATAGCATTAAATACTGTATAGTTTATAAAACAATAGTTTTGGATTTAAATGCTGATGTTAACATCTAATGTTAAAATGTATGTTTTTTTAATTTAATCTTCTCCCTTTAAATTCGTTTTCACTCTATTTGCTCTTTTCCTGTTTGCCTGAGTTCCTAGTTAGTTTCCCTCTTTGTTAATTAGTTTCCATAGTTCCTAATTCCACGCACCTGTTCTGTTTCTCTTGATTACATTCTCTGTGTATATAAGCCCTGAGTTTCCCTAGTTCATTTGTCCGTTATCATCTACGTTAAATGTGGTTGAGTTCTAGATTATCTTCCGCGATTCTCCTAAGTTTCCTGTGTGGATTATAATAAAGACTGTTTTTGTTACTACTATTTCATTGTGCGCTTCAATTCAGCCACCTGTGACAGTAATAAGTAATGCAATGCTTTTAGAGAGAGTAATTACACTGTTGAGTATGTAATTAGTAGCTAGTAAGTAATTACTTTTTTAGAGTAGCTAACTTACCCTACACTGAGTTTGACGTGTGCTAGACTATAAACACTATAAATAAAATAAAGTTAGATCTAAATCTGGAAAATCACTTGTGTCATTGCTATAGCCTATATTGTCATATCGCCACGCCCTAAAATTTGCTTTATAGTAAAGCACTAAGGAATACAGTATGATGTCACGTAATGTGCTACACAGATTACTCATGAAGATGAAATAATCCAAATAACACAAAGAAAATACAGAGAAACAGGCTTGCAACACTTCACTAACACGACGTTAAGACAGGACAAAGAACTCAGGAAACATGGGACTATATATACTAAACCAGTACTAATTACTAATTAGCTAATTAGATGAATACAATAATCACACACTGGGAAACTGGGTCAAGCAAAGCACTGAAGACAGAAATCAAACGATACATAGAACATACATGTGACATATGACTTTCTATGACTGCTTTGTAAGTACTTATACTGTATGAAACTTTTAGGGGTAAATAAGGTACAGAGAGGTCCCTTTGAAGGTACTGTTTTACCCCCTAATTTATTTATATATTAATATTATTTTTTTTGAGAGTGTAAAGTTTTGTAATTGCTATTTCAAAAACTACAGGAATATTGAAGTGGTGTCTGCAAGCATTAGCCAGTGTCAGTCTCAGTCTTTCTGCTGAAAGTGCATTATTGCCTCACAGTCAGTCTTGATGGCTTTTCCGCACTGACGCGCTGTTTTCAGGATTGATTTCATCCTAGCATGTCAGGTATTTCCCTTGGGACCTCTGTGAATGAAGCTAGCAGTGAGTGATCTTGCTACATCATGCATAGAATCTTTGAATCTCTGCGGTTTACCACAGAAAGAAACTGCCATCGGAGACACAGGCTTTGCACACTCCTATAATTGTAAAATCCATCTGTCAGTGGTTCATAACTTCATACCCCTCAGAAGCCATCATCGTTAATGTCTAGTATATCCCAGCAGCCATCATTACCAGTGTTGTGCGGCGCCCAGCTCATTCAAGCATAGCTTTACTTTCAGCTTATGCTGCACTGCAGACTGCGTGAAACTTTGTTGTCAATGATTAGTGCAACAAACATGGGTTTGTAATTGAGAAGCTTTTTAAAAATAAAAACGCCACAGGGGCTTTCAGTCTCCATATGGAGGAATCTGCATATTCACAGTTAATAGGCACAATTGTGCTGTTTCTTCAGCTATATGAATCTCTAGCCAAGGAGACAAATGACATTGCCAATATATAAGACCATTTGCATCAGAACATTGAGTCTGGGGGCCAAAATCAGCAGCTACTACACTTATTATCCCCACTCAAAAGCAATGTCATGTAGAAGTCATGCTCATTAGTGGCTTTTGTACTGTGATTCAGCAGTCACAGAAGCCCACAGCAATAGCATTTGTGTTTCCTGTGTGAAGACTGCAGTGGAAAGAGCCACGTCATTGAATAATTAATGTTTGAATTGAACTAAGGACATTTACATTCTCTAAATACTGGAATAGAAAGAGAATCTAATAGTCCCAGGCTCCTTATGAGTGAAGGATTCAGGATTCTGGTTAATGTGACTGGGTGGATTGTGTTCACTCTGTGGCTCTGTACAAACTGGTAGCTGTATGTTGGAACAGGACACTCTTGCCCTGGCAGCTGTATACTGTAAAATGTTTAAGTGCCCCAAACATTTTAAATGGCTTCACATTGCATGATTTTTTTTTTAAATAGTAGAAAGAGTATTCTATAAATAAGTCCAGCTTTGTAGAAAGCACAGCAAGTGACAGACTGGATTTTAGGTATTAAATATCAAACTGGCAGGTTTAATACAGATCGTAAAGTCATCATGAAATGTGCCTTGCGCCCCATTTTACTCATTTTTTTCAATGAGTAGAAAAGGCTGGACTTGTTTTACATTGTCTGACTGGAAAATTTAAAAAAGGGCATTTCACATATAAAGCTATATCTGAATACAAGTTTGCATTTTGTTCCAGGAATCATTTATTTAAGCCTGCTTAAAGGGACAGTTTCTCATTAAGATAAGATTTCCAGATCACAAATGAAGAAATTTTGAAGATTCTCCCATCATTTTTGTCCATCCATTGAAATCCATGCAACCAATATTTTTAAGCTTAATCTATGAATTAAGCAGTTTAATCCAAGTCTTCTGAAGATACACAATCACTTTATATGATGAACAGATTTTTTATTTTTATTTTTTTATTTTATTCACGTATAAACATTGATCAACGCACTGTGCATGCTTGAACAAACCTCAATGGTTTGGGTTTTGCTTGATGTGCAAGAACAATTATTGTGATTATTTCTGTAACCTTTATTACATTAATGTTATCTCACATTCAAGCAACAGTGTGTAATATCTGGGCAAGATATACTATCAGTGTCTAATCCAATGGTTCCTAAACTTTTTAGAGTGGCATACCCCCTGAGGCGTTTAACATCCTTCTGCGTACATCCTCTTTTCCACTTAGACTGCAGTCACACCTTTTCCATTAAGGGACAATATTTGCCCTCTTAAATTGATTTTCAGGTGCATTTTTTAACCTTTATAAAGGCAAAGTTTTTTTTAACTCTATTAAATATGTCATGTTTTGTCTTAAAATTCCATTAATTGAATTATTAATATAATAAATAAAGCAATAAATTAAACAAAATCAATAATTTAAATCAAATGAAATCAGTATCAACAAAAGCCATCTTTGCACTGGCACAAGCTGCATCTAGATGTATTTACACACTGTTTAATTCTAATGTTATGCTAATGGTATGAGATAATGTTTTAAATAAATAATAAAAAAAATGTTCAGTAGAGAAATATAAAATGATGGTGAAAACAAAGTGATACTTTGAAATATTAACCTAAATCCAATAGTAGGTGGCAGTAAGTCACTGTCTTAATGAGTGAGTCAAGTCATTCATTCATTCAGTAATGAAGCAAGTGGATTCAATGACCCATGAATGGGTCATTGAATCATTGACTTTCCTGATTTGTTCAAAGCTGCAGATTCATTCACTAACAAAACACCGCTGTGTTCTGCTGTGGCTCTAATTGGAAATATTATTTTGTTGCCAAAGAGCAAACAGTACTGTGTTTAAAATGTAGGCCTACATCACTCAATGGTAGCCTTTTGTTTGTTGAACTGTTGTATAAAATCATTGTCACATTTGCAATCGTGTGGATATTCGGGAAAATTTGTATTCTTGCTTCTATAATATATTATCAACATTCAAAACAAGAACTCACACAGGGTAAGTTTTTGTATCGAAGAGAGTTTGAGTCTTAATCTGTAAGCATTCCACATACCACCCATGGTACAAATACTTTTCAAAAGAGACCTTAGGAATGCTAAGGGGTTAAATTGATCTCTATGCACAGTCGGTGTCTAAATTTGTTCTTCATGCTAGCAAGTTCTAAAACCACACTTTTACAAAGGTACATTGTCGAGTACGGAAGTGATGTAGCGTGATTTGTTAAGGCAGGAATTTGACTGGATGTCATGTATTTGACCTTTTACGGCACTACTATTTTCCTGTTTTTACGCTAGAGGCGGCATTTTGCCTGTTAGAAATACATGCTTGGTTTTAATATTATTTTAAGTAGGTAAAATTGAATGAACGGCAAAACTCAGCATTTTGCTTGCATACCTGAACTAATAATGAACTGCACTTATTAATCTTAGTAAATGTTGATATTAACATTAACAAATACATTATTAAAATCAAGAGTTGTATTTGTTAACACTAGTTAATGCACTGTGAAGTAACACGAACAAACTATGAACAGCTGTATTTTTATTAACTAATGTTAACAAAGATTAACAAATACAGTAACAAATGTATTGCTCATGGTTAGTTAATACATTAACTAATGTTAACAAATGAATCTTATTGTAAAGTGTTACTGAAGATAATGTCTTTTTTTCTTTAAAATAATGTGCACGGATACATCAGGAACTTGTATTAAGAAAATAAATTGGGTGACTTTCAGTTTCATGTTGACTTTCAGAACAGAACCACACACAACCTGTCAGGTGCCGTCCTCGGTCTTGGTTTTGGCACAGACACGTTTATTTAATCCCTTGGTAGGAAGTGCACACTCAAAGCTGTATTTTTTTCTGGGGCTTTGCGTAGCTGTCAGGTCGCTGTAGCAGAGCCTGCAGCATAGCAGGAGTGTCAGAGCTGGAGATTATAGCGCTCACACACACACACACACACAGTCCTCGTTCCCACAGCAGCAGCAGACGATGCCTGGGCTGGGCACGTCAACACCAGTTATCCTTCCTTTCTCTGCTGATGCAGCGGGCAGAATACATTTAAAGCCCAGCCACTGTATGATATACAAAGTTGTGCTGCTTCTGCAGGGTCTTTTTCAATGGGGCTTTTTCAACTGGTTGGTCTAGAGCAGAGCTTCCCAAACCTGTCCTGGGGCCCCCCAACTTTGCACATTTTGTATGTCTCCTCATATAACACACCTGATTAGCTCAATAACAGAATGCAAGACTTTAATTGGGTGTGTTGGATAAGAGAGACATATAAAATGTGCAACGGTGAGGGGTCCCCTGGAGAGGTTTGGGAAGCACTGCTCTAGTCACAATGCAAACATTTAAGCTGTCAACAGCATGCAGAGAAACAAATTTCGATTTCACAGCAAAAAACTAATGTTATTGAACACATTTCATTTAAAAAGTGAAATAAAATAAATATTAACAAATTAAATAGTAAATAAATAGTAAAAAGTCATTTAAGACACGTTAACAGTAAGGAATAAAATAAGGAACAAAAACAGAAATTACAAACAACAAAATCAGTTTTTCAAGTAAATATTTTAGCTAATTGTTATTTATTGTTATGTATTGCTTGTTATATCTATTTCACTTAAGTACTGAACTGTTCTGCAGTTTGGATTTGAGCCAGTCACATACTGTACAACTTTTGGTTTGCCATTTCCATTGCCGGAACAACATTCTGGCAAGTTTCTCTCAAAGTTATGAACAAACTTTCTTCTACTAACATTAACAGAATTAGTTATCAAAGTTATCTGGTCTTTAATAATTTTCTCAAAACGTTAGCACAAAAACATTATTTATACAACGTTCATTGAGCATTTTTTTTTTCTCTGAAATGTTTTAGTTGGATGTTCATCTAATAATGTTTTTAAATGTTACTAATAGTGTTGTAGTCAAGACCACCTAATCCGAGACCAAGTCAAGACCAAGACCAATGTGTGTTGAGACCAAGACAAGTCCAAGACTTTGAGGGGTTGAAACCAAGACAAGACCAATGCAGGGCGAGACTGAGCCAAGACCAAGACCAGACCAGCACTCCTTAAATTAATAAAGATCCACATTACCTGAGAAATGACTTACTTTTAATCAATAAATATAATTAGAATAAGACACTATATAGAGCTGTTACCAATCAAATTAAATCATTAACAAAATTCATCTTTGCACTGCAGAGGTGGTACTGAATTGGTAAATTACAAATGCATAAATAATGTTAAGAATAATGTTTTAATTATATCACATTATAATATAAAAATCAAGATTTCGACAAGTACTTTTTGACAACAATATCTTGAATTTTGTGAGCATTTCTATTAATTTTGGTGTTATTTTTGACAAAATCCCTCATTACTTTCTGAACCGGCACAATAAATAAATCAAATTAGAAATATGTTATTGATTGCATCTGAAGCAGTAAGTTTTACATCCAGTCACATTAATGATGTTAATAAATAAATCAGACAGTGCACCAGCAATTTAGTAATATCCCAGCAGTTGTGGTCTTGAAACAAAATCCTGAGTTCTCTTAGTCTGAGACCGAGACAAGACCGAGTACAAATGTGGTTGAGACTGAGACAAGACCAAGACCTTCAAAAATGGTCTTAAGACCGGTTTCAAGACCAAGACCGGTCTCGAGTACTACAACACTATATAGTTACCACTTGTTTCAGAACGTTTGAAGAATGATATGATTATTTTTCATATAACCAAGAAAAAAAAAATTGTTTTGAATGTTCAGAGAACATTCAGAAATAACTTATTTTTACTGGGTATTTGTTCTATTGTTTATTTATATTTTTTATTTTTCAATTGGGTATTGCAAAACATGGTGCGCGTGCAAATTTGGCTGAATAAAAATGAAAATTCACTCTCTGACATTGGGTTGTGCTTATTGGAAAGCAAAAATATGGCGGTACACAAGGAAAGTGGTGCGCAACTTTTCTGACACATGCTTGTCACAGAGAAGACAGGAAGTTAAACATGTATTCAAACAGCCAATCAGATTTTTGTAATTGCTTTGGAATTCATCAGTCAACACCAAATACAAGAGTACAGAGACAAACTTCCGGATTCTTTCTCTGCTATTCACTGTCACTTAGCAAAATAATCTTGTGATGAGCACCACCAAGATAGGAGCAGCAGCTCTGGGCATGTGACCAAGAATGCAAATCTTATTGGTTGGTTTTCTTCAAAGTTCAATGTAAAAGAGATTAGAACACCTCTCCATAATAAAAAAAAAACTGTCAGATTGACGACATACGAATGATCATGTCGATCTGAACAGACGCATTAATTTTTGCACCAAAAATTCGTCTTGGTGTGAACAGGCTTTTAGTTTGGTTAATATTCCATCATGGTGATTTATAGGTAAAAACATAATCTTAATGACCACTAACTAAAATAGTCACTAATCACTTCTCTGATTTCTTGCAGGGCATCAGCAGCCTCTTCAGTTCTCTGAAGGTGGTGCGTTTGTTGCGACTCGGGCGTGTGGCCCGCAAGCTGGACCACTACATTGAATATGGTGCGGCGGTGCTGGTGTTGCTGGTTTGTGTGTTCGGCCTGGCCGCCCACTGGCTAGCCTGCATCTGGTACAGCATCGGTGACTATGAGGTCATAGATGAGGAAGCCAACATGGTCCGTACGGACAGCTGGCTGTATCTTCTGGGAGAATCTGTTGGTACACCATATCGCTTCAACGCCAGTGGCACGGGGAAGTGGGAAGGGGGTCCCAGCAAAGATTCGGTCTACATCACGTCATTGTATTTCACCATGACCAGCCTGACCAGTATTGGCTTTGGGAACATCGCCCCCACCACAGATGGAGAGAAGATCTTTGCCGTGGCCATGATGATGATTGGCTGTGAGTAAAACATTTCTCAGCCACTAAATGAAATTCAAGTTGTTCTGTGGTACTACATAAATTGCACTTTCTGGAACATAAAAAGATTGAAAGATCTGTTAGTGAAGGGATCAATTTCCTCAAATCAATTTTATCAATTTATCAATTTTAGTTCATAAAAACCCCTGTAAAGATGTTCGGTGTCACCATGTTTGTTGTAAAGGTTTGGACTGCAGGTGCTTTCTCTGCCGTTGACACTCTCAGTGGAACATCAGATCTATATAGAGCCCTGTGCTGATCTAGATTACATTCTGTCCAGACACCGGCCCGCAGAACACTATGATGAATTACATAATTGCTTTGTTCTGGGAAGGCCCTACTTTTCTGCACTGGCAGATGCTCTCCTTGGTTTGTAATGATAAGCCAAATTGGTTGGGTTACAAGATTTAAAATGGGGTCAGATTTACTGTATGAGATCTTTAGAAGTTAAAAGAATGAGATATAAAACACAGATAAGTTTAATTAGAAATTATGTATTTACAATGTTTACAATCAGGAAAACTGTCAGGAAAATCAGGAAACCATACCCTAAAACAGTCCAAGAATCCTAGTGTGCTGATAAGTCCCAATGTGAGTGTCCACCAGTGTATATACAATCCAAGAAAAGTGATAATCCAGTAGTTTGCAGTTGTGTCTGAACAGGTAAGTCCACAGGTTGGAAGCTCCACAATCCAGAAAGGGTTATATTTCGTGTCTGTAAGTGATTGTTCATTTGTTTGCCATGCTGCTCTTTAAAGAGATGTAGTTACTGCTAACCATTCATTTCTTAAAGACATACACAAATCATTGCAATAAATTGAGTGGTAAAACATCTCTCTTATGTGACAGTTTCACAGGTTTTAAAAGAATTTTCTGGATAAATACAACTGGGCTGCATGTGTGGCATTTTGTTAATTACCATAGTAAATGCAAGGTCACACTTTATTTTATACTGCTCATGTTTTCATGTATTTAGATAAATTATTATGCAATAATACTAATTAACTACATGTACTTTTTTGGAGCTGCTTACGCATAGTTATTGCTATTTGTTAAGTAATTAAGTATAATAAAGGTGTGTTCACAATAGAAACATTTCAGTGAAATTTTGAGAAAAATAGGTCAATTGTCAATAGTGCACAGAAGTCACTTTCAAACCAATGCGCTTTCTCTTGGTCATTACGGCTAATTTTCGAGACCAACTTAAACTCGAGTTAAATTTCCAAAACAATCTCATAAGGAAATTATTTTACAAGATAGTGATTTTGAATGAATTTGTACAATGTTATTTGTACAGAAATTTATGTTTTTTGAAAAGAAAATAGGCATGAAGGTCCACAACCTAACCCTACCCCTAAACCTAACCATGGTGCATAAGCAGTTGTACAAAAACGTACAAATCAGGTCGTATGAATTCATATAAATTAGCCACCAATTTGCAAAAACATAAAATAGTTATGAATTGTCATTAGAGTGTGTTGAAATCTCTGTGGGGACAACTTCCCCACAGAGCAGCTATAAGCAGCTCTACAAAAGAGAATAATGGGTAACACTTGATTTTAATGGCCCACTTTAGACATTCTACTAACAACAGTAAGTAACTTGCCAACTACATATCAACTTATTCTACCAACCCGAACTGAACCCTAACCTAACAGTATACTAAAAGTCTACTACAGTCAAACTGATAATAATGATAATAATGAGAGTTAGTTGACATGTACTTGCAAATTATTGAGAATTAGCTGGCTTGTAGTTGCAAATTTTTGAGAGTTAGTTGACAGGTGTAGTTGCAAATTATTGAGAGTTAGTGGACATGTAGTTGCAAATTACTGAGAGTTAGTTGATGTAGTTGCAAATTATTGAGAGTTAGTGGACATGTATAATTGCAAATTATTGCAAGTTAGTTGACATGTAGTTGCAAATTATTGCAAGCTAGTTGCCATGTAGTTGCGAATTATTGCAAGTTAGCTGACATATAGTTGCAAGTTATTGAGAGCTAGTTGACATGTAGTTGCAAATTATTGAGAGTTAGTTGACATGTAGTTGCAAATTTACTTAAAGTCAGTAGAATGTCTAAAGTGAACCATCGAAGTAAAGTGTTACCCAATAGTTGTTATTCAGCTCAATTCAGTTCATTGTTGACATGTAATATGACTGCACCATAATACAGCTAAACTGAGAAAAGACTGTATCTTGGTATTTTTTATACGTGTGCTCTTGATGTAGGTGCCTATTTGTAACTGTATTTTACCAGCATAAAACCTAAATGTTTGTACGAGTGCCTGTGGTGACTGTGATTGCCTTCTAAATTGTTGTCCAGGACATGATCACCTTGCTTTCATCTCAGTGTGTGTATGGGTGTCTGTGCTTGTGCGTACCGGCACAGTTAGCATAGCGTTGTTGTGTAGGGTCTCTGCGGGTTTGCCCCGTTCAAGGCGTGAGTGATGCTGTTGGCCGCCTGAGGGTGACGGTGATGTGGAGTGTCATAAAAGCGGGAGGAGACTGACAGAAAGACAGAAGATCACAGTGTGATCCTGCTGATGCACAGGAAGCACAGCAGGCACACATTCAGTCAGCATGACACTCTCTCAACACACACACACACACACACACACACACACACACACACAGGGAGAATAAGAAATTAGAATTCGTTTGAAGAAAATAAAGCCTATTTAATGCAAATTTAAAGAGAAAATGTACATTATAGCCTTATTGGTCATAAAAATAGGCTTCATTTTCTTTATGCTAAATACAATACCCGTGTGTATGTTATAAAAACATAAATATATCCCACAGTGCTCAGTGTTTCTGTGTGTGAACGCTGAAACAGTTGGTCTGTAAATGGGAGCAGCACAATTAGGGCCACTGCAAGAGTGTGTCTGAATACAGGCCAAGACTAAACCTCTCTCTCTCTCTCTCTCTCTCTCTCTCTCTCTCTCTCTCTCTCTCTCTCTCTCTCTCTCTCACTCTCTCTCTCACACACACACACACACACACACACACTATCAGGTTACTTCTGTTTCATATACAGGTTAATTAAAGCTGAGAGACGGTCATAGCCAAAGCTTACCTTTAAAAATAAAATAAAAAATAAAATAAAAATCAGTGTTAGTATCAGGTAACAAATGATCCTTCAGAAATCATTCTAGTATGCTGATTTGCTGCTCAAGAAACATTTCTGATTATTATCAATGTTGAAAACAGTTGTGCTGCTTCATATTTTTGTGGAAACCATGATACATTTTCCCCCCAGGATTCTTTGATGAATAGAAAGTTTACAAGAACAGCATTTAGATTCTCAAATATCAAATTTTGTCATTTTTAAAGAAATTTAAACAATAAATACCATTTTGTGGCTCTTTAATGTGTCATGACGGATCGCTGCAGCGCCTCAGTTCAATCAGCTCGTGAACCGATTATCTCTTCCCACTAGTTGATTTATAGCATCAAATAAACATGAATGAACATCAGAAGGAATGTTGTTTCAACCTCGGAAAGACGTCAGTACACACAATTTTTCAAGTTTAAGTCCACCGACGTTAATCTACTAACTCCCCTTACTGCTTTGTCTGACAAAACGGCGGATTCAGCATTATGATTTATTAGATCACCTGTCAATCAAACTCCCAGCGAAGGGTCAATTACCTCATTTGCATGTGTATTTAAGTTCCATTGTTTCTGTTCATGATTGTCAGGTCTCGTCTTCACTATGGTTGTGTTTGATTGGTTGCCTCTATGTTGGATTTACCGTGTGGATTATTAAAGACTGCTTGTTAACTCTCATCTTTGTGTGCGCAACCCGACCGTGACAGAAGACCCGACCTTAAAGTGATTTACAGCGGCAGCTTTTGTCCAGCCACTTCTGCTTAAGGCCATTCCCTGGTTCACACCTCCACCTGCACCAACCTGGATTTTTTTGTGTTTGGTCCCTCTCCCGGACTCTTGTTCTCCTCTGGAACCTCCTCCATTCATCTGCCGGCACAAGGTCGCGCCTTTCCAGGAGGGGGGTGTATAATATCACAGTTGCACTCAGTTTGGACTTTGTTTTCCTGCCTGCACTGTTTTCCCACCTGAGTTAGTTGTCATGGTTACAGTTTTTATTTGTCATTTCGTTCAGCTGTTTTGTCACCAGTTACCTCATTTGTATTTAAATTCCATTGTTTCTGTTCATGATTGTCAGTTCTCTTCTTTACTACGGTTGTGTAGTATCTTCATCTTTGTGTGTTTACACAACCGGAGCGTGACATATGAGCACTAAATTTCTGTTTAATTCATTGCTACAATTTTTATAACAATACATTCATGAACAATTATTATTATTATAGTTTTTGTTATTATTATTATTATTATTATTATTATTATTATTTTCTATTAATCTTTTTGTAGTTTTGCTTAATATTATGAATATAAAAATTTTGTCTGTAAAATCAAAGTACAACCAACATGAAGTAAGAAAACAATAAAAGTATATATAACACAGTGAAGCCCTGAAGACCCTCATGACTGAGTCAAGGTCAATAAGAATTAAATTCATGAAAATAATTGAACTAATTATGATGTGTACACTCACATTCAAGACCTTATAAATATGTTATTGTGTTAATGACTTTTACCTTAATGATTGTACCATCAGTAGACTTCCATATATTCTTAAAGTCAATGTTTCTATATATTTGGCAGAATCATTTATTGGCAGTATTTGGCTGTGATTCTGCTCTGTAGTTTGACTTACTGTATTAGAGAAAAAGAGAGCTCTCATAGGGCCTGTCAGTCACTCTTCTCTTCTCTGTTACTTATTTTCTTGTCTCTTCTCACCCTGGAGGCTCATTAGAAGCTTGTTACACTTCAGTGAGAACACAGAAACCATTAAAGTGATGATTATTTCATTAGAAAAACCCCTCTGAGAGTGGGTGGGATGCTATTACCGGGTGTTTGTTTGGTGACTTTTAAGAACAGATTTGTCTGTCCACTCTGAAATAAAAAAGTCTGTGTGATGCCAAACAATCATAACCATATTAACCATATCAGAACATATTCAATGTTGGTTACACTGTATTTTAAGGTGTCTTTGTTACACTGTAATTATACATTTAAGTACTGAGTAATATTAAGTAACTACATGTACTTACTACAGGGTTAGGATTAGGCTTTGGTTTGGTTTGGTTTGGTTAGTTGCATGTAATTATGCATAATTTACAGTTATTACGATAGTAGCTACATTGTAACATATGTAACAATGACACTGTAAAATAAAGTGTTACCTCAATGTTTAATATTATACAGCTATGTGAAGCAAGACCAGTAATATTTCACAGTGGGCAGAGCTATCCAGTACTACATTACTAAAACCAAACAAGCAACAAAATCTCACTCGTCCCTTGTTTTAGCCGCAACTGTTTAGGACAAAAACACACACTGCATCCGAAATCATGTAGTCTGAGTAGATACTGCGTTTGGATTTAAATTTACTTTGTGTACTATATAGTATGAATGAAATCCTGATGTACTACATCTGCCATGTTGTTACTGTCACATGACCTACCAGCGTCAGTTGCATCGCTTCACTGCCATTCACAAATCCTCTCCCGTGCCCTCGTGGGATAGTAAAGTGTCCATCAAATGCACACTTCAGAATCTCACTGGAAAGTAGTAGTATAGGTCATCTAGGGACTTTTAACCTACTGTTTTTCGAATACTATGTATTCGGACGTAGTACTTTTTTGGCGTACTGTTTTTCGCATACTGTATATAGGGAAGTATTTGATTTTGGATGCAGTGACAGACTCACACAGACTGTGACTGTGGTTAGATCATTAACTAGAGTCTCGTACAGCTTGTCAACAGCATGTTTTGCAGGAGAGTGAGTCTTGTCTCTATGGAGGCTGTTATCGCATTAGTGAGCTGTGATGGCAGGGTCGACTTATGATGTGACTTGCTCTAAATGATTGTTGGGACCTTCCCTGGCAGGATGTTAAAGCAGAAACTGAGGTGATCTTAAAGCAGAAACTAAGGTGAAACACAAGCCTTTCACTTATCAGGAGGAAATATCCATCCAATCATTCATCCATTTTCCAGACCATCTTCTGAACAGTTTGACTTTGACATAAAAACCATAAGACTTATCTCTTTAGATTAAGTGCAGCATACCGAGGCGAACCATCTTCAGTTTTCCTATGTCATCCATTTTGAAGTTTGTCGTAAAATTGTCTTTAACGAACACATTGACCTACCAGCGTCAGTTGCTAAACTCGGTATGTGTCTTCAGCACAAACCATGAGAAACATCAAACAGCAAACTCTTTCAAAAGTGGAACGAAACAGCACCACTCATTTGAACCACGCTGTACAGACCATTTATCAGTTCAGCCCAATAGACAGCACAGTATAAACTCAGATTCAGTGACCATTGTTAAATAGAGTTGTTAAATCCAGTGAGAAGCATTTGAATTCGGTGCAGAATTCTGTTACAAAACCCAAATGTCTCAGTGATTGAAACTAAACCCAATGAAACAGTGCTGACATTCTCAACATCACTGATGCGAAAAACAGGAGAAACATTATGTCATGAAAAATCCATTTCTTTTCAGTACACAAAACTCCAACATTTACAATGGATTTTCTGTAGTAACACTAACTGTAACCATGCAGTTGTGGACAGTAATGAAGCAGCTTTTAACAGTAGTTTTTTCTTCGTAATAGTTGACTTTGTTACCTATTTAAGTACATTTTCTGTACTTTATTAGAGTATTTTAATTTTGACAAACCTTTACTTTTACTGGCACAATAAATGCGATGACAAGGTTATTGGTCACGTGTTGTTGAAATGAACAATCAGAGGCTATATAATTGCATAGAGTATTCTGGTTTTGCAATAGATGCATTATTAAAACATATAACAATGACTAGTTGAATCATAAGGAGGAAGTGGACCTTTGAATTTCTCTCTGTTCAACCAGAAAACTTTCATTTTTTATTTTTATGTCAAACAGACATATTTAACTCTCTTTTTATCCTCTAGACAGCTGTGGCTTTACCTCATGACTGATTTTCATTTCCACATGGTGAAGAAAAATACAGTATGGTATAAAACAGCCCACATATATGAGAAATGGGCCTAAGATTCTTTTGATTCTGTATTTGGTTACATTGTGAGTACTTGAGTAAACTTGATTAAAAGTACTTGAGTAAATATGCTTGATTTTTAATGTACTTAATTATTAAAAGTGAAACAATACTTATCTATGGAACCTTGTTTATTATTTTTTTCTTGCCAGCACTAATCAGGCTAGTCAGTAGTCAGCAGCAATAGTAAGAAATATTAGTGCAGACATTTAATATGTAGGCCTATTGATTTGCAAATAAGCAACCTTTTTATTTTATTACTAAAACTTATTATACACTATAAAAACATTAAACTTCAGTATTCTAAAATAACAATTTAAGTTACCGATAATTCAAGTGTGCAAACAAGTGAAATAATATGCCATATTGCATTTTTAAAAGAATTGTGTAAATATGTGGTGACAAATAGTATAAAAATACAATGTACAGACATCACAGGGGGGAAAATATGATAATATTTTAGGAGGAACGCTAGGCAAACATACTAGTTTTATGTCATTTGAAACTGTTACAGCTGCAATAATTGACAGTCATGACCTAAATATGATTTTCATTTACAATAATAAATGCTAAAATTCAGCATTATAACTTCTTGCGCCATTTTAGCACTGACGATATCCCAGTTCTTGGCTTATTTTGGATGGATCATTTGAATCAGTGAGTTGTTGACTTAAAAACTGCAGTCAGATCAGTCTGATTTGCGAATGAATCATTCAGTATGATTTGTGAAACACTTCAACAGATTCATATTTTTTAAACTCCATTGTTGATTCCGAATGGCAAACAACTCTTAACTTTTAAAAATGGTGGTTGAAATAAAATGCTGCATGGAGTCAACCAATCAAAATGTTGCGTGAACTAGCTCGCAACTGACTTTTCTAAGGGGGAAATTTTTACCTGGAACTTCATTTAGACCCTGGTCACTGCGGTGGAAACACACCAAGTACCACTCCAAAGTTCCTAGTTCCTGGGGAAAGTTTATGCGGTGGAAACGTGGCTAAAGTAAAAGAAAAAAAAAAAATGTCCACCTCAGATGTCTACAACATTTATTCAGGCTTTTACAAAGTGTGGAGTTGAGCTCTGAGTTCTGTGTCGTCACTGCCTGCTGTCATCACAGGTGCATTAGTGTGTTTTCTTTTAGATTTATGCTTTACACTCTCTGGCTGTGATGAACACTTCCTTTTGTCCCAGTGGCCTTCCTCTCAGCAGTCCACCTGATGAGTGATCAGTGTCCACACAGAGTACCATTCTATCTCTCACACACACACACACACACACACACACACACACACACACACACACACACACACACAAACTTCTCTAGAAATAACCACTGATGAGGTTAGATGCTGTGTTTCATAATGAAGAGACACCAGGCTGGTGTGGCTGCAGTGTAACACTTGCACCATGACCTAACCAGATGCTATAAAGCATCAGTTATTAAAAGCTCTTCCACACAATTCTGAGTTTCTGTCCTGACCAGCCACCAGAGTCACAAATGACAAGCTGCAGGACATTTTTACAATCATTTGGTTTCTATATCTGTTGGTCATTTGGTTTCTTGCACTGGGTAGCCCTGAACATGAAGGGGCCATTTACACGACACTGTTTTTAACTAAAAACGGAAATTTTTTAGGCTTGTTCATTTACATGACAGTGGAGTTTTGGGGGCCTCAAAACTCAAACTTTTGAAAACTGGTTTCAAAGTGCTAGTTTTTGAAACAATATCATTATTGTCTCCATGTAAACTACAAAATGGTGATGTCATGCGCACGTGTATTACATGTTCAGTCTATAGGCGCATAGTGTTTCTTTAGAAAGTGACTACTACTGGCTTGGCATGAATCATTGACTTGAAAAAAAAAACAGCGTTTTTAATTGTTTTCATGGATACGTGTGAACAGGGATCGTTTTGACAAAGTTGTCGTCTGTACGCGAAAAATCCAAAGGAAAAACTTCCGTTTTTCATTAAACATATACTTCACTTAGTAGTAATTCATGGGCAGGAATTGTGCTGTGAATGAACACAATTTTGACATTGCTTGGCAACTGTAAACAACTAAAATGTTGTGCTTGTGCTTAACAACACCCCTTAATAACAACTTAATAACCTCATTTTGACGTTATATTTTTGCATCACTTTATGTTCCTCCATGCCGCTCTCACATTTAGCAGTAAAGCAGTCTTTCCCACTGATAGCAATGCAAATATACCTCTGTGTAAATGGTACTGCAAAATCACATTTCTACCATTGCACAGTATAGACGCCCATCACTAGTAATAAATCAGCTATCTGCTGCCTTAAATCCCACCAAGATTTTTCACTTCACCAGATCCTTAACATTCTGCACATGCAGAGCTAGGATTGATTAATATCACCTATGGTGAGCAGGGAGGCCTCAGAAGGCGACAGAGGGTGACGGGCCGGTAAAAAAAGCGCTGACCGTGGAGCCAATTGCCTGAAATGTAACTGATCCAATAAAGCAGGGATGTAATGTAGTCGTATTGCTGATGGAGCGAGACGAGAGGTATCAGAAATTGCGTTCAGCTGCAGTGATGATATTCAAGAATGACGTCATTAAGACTGGTACTGGTTGTGAGGTGCAGGCGAAGGCTTAATATTAAAAAAAAAAACACAAAACACTGAATAACTATTTATCCTGACACAGTGCTGCATATACCCCTCTGATTCTACCTGGATTATTCACTTTAAATTTAAGGCTTTTGTGTAAATCTTTGCCAGCACATCTGCATTGCTCTATTGGGGAAATTGTACATGCATGCAACTCGACATGCTGAGGTTGAGCATTTCAGCTTCACCTGGTGAAATGCTTTAGAGCAGCTTCAATCAGGACTGTGATCAATATTGTAGCCTATATGACATACTAATGGATCTGAAGAAGACATCAGCAGCTTTTAGAGAGTAGCAGTTGAGATACTTTAGGTCAGAGTTTCAGTTGGTTGCAGAGCAAGCAAGTGTCTGGTTTCTGAGATTACAGCCCTGCTGTATGTCCTTGACCAGGACATGTAGGCTCAATGTCTACTGCCTACATAGACAATATTCCAGCCTAAATGGATCCTCCTAAGTGGCAGATTTGAGATGTTCTTCATTAATGGACATTCATGGATATCACACACTCCACAACAGAATGCACTTCAGTTTGCACTTAAGTATATTATTTCCATAATAAGTTCTCTTTTTAAAAATATGCTTTAGTGAACTTTTATTTCACAAGGTATCCTGTCTTTGTTTATAGTCTTAGTGCTTTGGACACTTTCTATAATACTAGCTGGATAGTTTCAGTGCAAAGTTAGGTGTCTCAGAAGGGATCATAATTCACTGCCTACATTTTGAGGTGTCTTGAGCATTCATTTGATGCCAAAAAAGCTGTTTAGTATAGGCCGAGTACAGTGGGAGAAGATGGACAGTGTTAAACATGTTAAATAACTTGTGTGTACATCGCCCCTGACCTTGATTTTTGCTCCAACCATTCATAGTAGTGTCTTCAATAATTTGGAAAATTTTAAAGGTTCTTTAATTAAACAATTTTTACGAGTAAGAAGTTCACTTCAACCTCTCTTTAACATTGATTCACGAGTTTGCTTGATCATAATATAGGTAAACAGATTTGGCTTGCTGTCCATGGTTAAAAGTTTGCTCTTAAAAACTTAAGGTGTTAGTTAAGGTGTAAAGGAAGGTCAACAGTATAGATGTGATTACAGAAATCTTGATTTCCTTTTTCAAACACAACCATTGTTTTTGTCCAACTATACATGGTTGATGTATTTCTTTTCTTTCGTACTGTGTAATACTGTATTCACAACCACAAATGCTTACAATAAAAATCTTGCTTTCGTGTTTACCATGAATTTTTCAACATCTCTCTGCCAATTACTTTAAGTCTTGTACAGAAATGTACATAGGAGCTCATGAAAGAAGAGCTTTAGGTTTTGAATAACGGTGTGTATATGATATATCCAAAAATACAATATTATGGCAAAGGTGTTTGCAGCGTAAGATAAATGTTTGCTTTTGAGATGTGTTTGTGATATTTTGAATGCAGTGCTTTATTTTGCAAGAGATGTGAGGCATTTTGCAATTTGTGTGTGTAATTCTTGGATTTGTGTGTAAAGTTTTGAAAAAAAGAGGCAAAGTTTTGATAATGTGTTGTAGCAGTTGAAAAAAACTGTAAAAACATGTATGTACACCATAAATGCATTATATCAAATGATTAATTTAAATGTTAACTATGTAATAACATAGTTAAAGATGCTTAAAATAATGTGGGACCAGTTTTTCTGTGGTAATGTTAAAAGCAACTGTACTCAGTCTTGCCTAAAGATACTACTCAAAAAACTAAAGAGCACCTACCAAACCACTTTGGTAGGTGCTCTGTAGCTTTCTTTTTGTTCAGTACTGTTTTTATGTACAGAGTCAGGATAACCCATTGTCTCTTTCTTTTAGCTCTCCTTTATGCCACCATCTTTGGTAATGTAACCACCATCTTCCAGCAAATGTATGCCAACACCAACCGCTACCATGAGATGTTAAACAGCGTGAGAGACTTCCTGAAGCTCTACCAGGTTCCCAAGGGCCTCAGTGAGAGGGTCATGGACTATATCGTCTCGACATGGTCTATGTCCAGAGGAATTGACACTGATAAGGTACTTGGCACAGAGTCTCGCAGACTGAAGATCTCAATCTTTATCCAGGGAGCTTATTTTCTTCATTCATTTTAAAAGTCATTTGTTCTGTCTTTGCCATAACATCCGTAGCATGTGTGAATAATGTCCCTCTAATGTTTAAGATCACAGTCTAACTTACGGGTTATGTAAGGCTTTAAACAGCTTCTCAAAATCTCATGAATTATTAGTGAAAGGCTTGGACAACCTCCAGTTTTGTTTTAGCATAACGCTAATGTTCATGTGTGGAATCAGAAAGAAAAAGATGTGTATTTGATTGTTTTTATTATTTTTTTTTTTATTTCTCTGCAGGTGTTGCAAATTTGCCCCAAAGACATGCGAGCAGACATCTGCGTTCATCTCAACAGGAAGGTGTTCAAAGAACATCCGGCTTTCCGTCTGGCCAGCGACGGCTGTTTAAGAGCCCTTGCCATGGAGTTTCAGACCATCCACTGCGCCCCGGGCGACCTCATCTACCACGCTGGTGAAAGCGTGGACAGCCTCTGCTTTGTCGTGTCAGGGTCTTTGGAGGTCATCCAGGACGATGAAGTCGTTGCTATTTTGGGTGAGTATATTTCTACCAGTGCTCTGAGGTTTACTTGACCAGAGCCCATTACAAAACATAATTATATTATATTACATTTTTTACCATTCTATTAACATTCACTTAAGGCAGGGGTTCCCAAACACATTCCTGAAGCCTCCCCAACACTGCATGTTTTCCATGTCTCCTTAATCAAACACACCTGATTCAGATCATCAGCTCATTAGTCGAGACTCCAAGACCTGAAATGGCTGTGTCAGCAGTGCTGGGGAGGGAACCCCTGACTTAAGGTATCACTGACTGATCAGTGGATTGTGCCAGGAAACAGATTCATTCTGTGTTTTCCAATTGTTTCATGCAAATTTTGGTCAGTGTTGTGTGGTTTATTTGAGTAGCACTGTTTCATTCCTTATTTGGAGCATTTGGCTTTTCATATGGTTCCTAATTAGATCAAACAGACTATGACTATGAAGAAGGGTTATTATGATAGGTCATTTGACATGCAAATGTAAGTAATTTCAACATTTCTACCCTGTAAAAAAGTGGTAATCTGCAATTGTTAGCTTAAAGAGCTATCTCTACCTAATTTAACCAATAAAAATTTATTTTGTACATTTGTAATTAATGTATTCAGGGTGATTCAGTCATGTTAAATAATATATTTGACTTAATTTAGATTTTTATTTTATATATATAGTGTAACCAGTGTCACCACTTTCAAATAAGAGTGTTTAGATGTAGATTGGACCCTGTTTGCACTTTACAGACCTTAAAATATGTAAATGGGGTCTCAATGTCAGATATGTATTGGATTTAACAGTAGTCAAAATTCCTGCCAAAAAATCTGATTCATCAATTAATGTTTTGCTGTTTATGCATGCAACAAGATCTAGTGTGGGGTGTGTTTCCAGCACAACGATGTAACTCACTGATCAACTACCATAGTACAGTGCACTGTTGGAGAAACTAAACAACTAGATTCCTGAAACATAGTCGCACCTTTGTCGTTTGAACCACATTGATTCAACAATATAGGACTGTCGTTAATGTTATGTTTTGTCAGGGACGAAAAGAGGTGAAAATCCACTTGCAGCAAAGTTAACAAAGATAATCCAAACTGAGGCCTAAACCATAAACAGGAGCAGGAACATGAAACATAATTAAAAGAGCAGGAACGCAACAGCTTTACAAACACGCAAAGACAACAACCGAGAAACCAAGACTGAAACACAGGTATATATACATAGGATAACAAGGTTAAAAACAAGGTATCTACAGAGACAAAAGTCTTGTTCGAGATGCATCGGCACTGCGCAGACTGATCGGCGTGTGACATCAAAGTACCGCGAGAGTGATTCAAAAGCATAAGGAGTCGTATGCTCTCCAAACGCTCTGGCGGTACTTTGATATCATACGCCGATCGGTCTGCGCAGCGCCGATGCATCTTGAACAAGCCTATAGGCAAACAGGAAAGGGGAAGCACTGCAAAAAAGTTAACAGAAAATACACTTCAAAATAAGAGTTCATAAATACAGCAAATGACCACGACACAAGGATCTTGACAGTAACGACGGAACTTGCGACCAAATTTTTTGCTAATGATGATTTCGGGAAACCCCTGGCCAGATATCTGTAAAAAATGAAATTGAAATTGATTAACAGTGTAAAATGTGGTCGTAGTATTTTGAAGAAAGCAACCCCCCATTGGAAACATATTTAAATGTTTTAAAGTGCAATTTATTATAACAAAGCTCTGTGAATGTGTGTCTTGATATGAATAACCAGTCAGCATTTACAAAGATCTCACAAGCTGTTATACAACATAACACAATTGCAATTGTCTGTTCATTTCGAGTTGGAGATGAGGAAAGTAATGACTTGTATTCACTGAGTAAATCAAGAACCAGTCCAGTTGATTCAATGAGTGTGTTTACATGTACAACAATACAATGATAGCTATCAAAAAGCTCATTCTAAAAACTAGACAATGCAAGAAAACGGTGTTTTTCATGAGACTTTAAATGACATGTTATTCCATTACATGTGCACAAGACGTGCACATTAAATTAGCTGTCAGCATGCTGGAAAAGGTGTTAACGTGCGGAACAAAATCAGTGTAATGGGCAAAGATCTACATGTGATGTTTTGCTTAAACAGATTCAGATAAAATCCTGATAAAAGAACGCGTTTACATGACTATGACATTTTATCGTGAATAATGCTGCTGTCACAGTATTTTAGCACAGTGTTCTGTCCATGTCGACAGAAGTTTATGGAACCAAACGTCATGAAAATCATTTAGTTCCAGTATCCACCTGAGTAAGGACCATTTCCATTGTTTTTAATCATATCTCAAAATCTAGATATCTGTGAAGTCCTTTTCAGGTGAGATAAACATCTGTGTCATCAATTCCACAACAGCAAACAAGTATAATGTGTGCGATTTTTCTGGAATACCAAATTTTATGATATGTGCACTTTTTAAATGAATCTTTGAATATAAAAATGATTTTGCCTTCTGTGTCGCACTGTTCATATTGGCTAAGTGTATTATTTTATACAGTAGCTTTACTTGGGCCAGGGCTGCTCAGTCAGATGGCTGAATTGGTTTCCTTATCTCTAAAAGTTTTCAGTGTACTGTTTCCAGGTGTATGTCTCTTGGATTCTGCTTCATGAGTTTCACTTAAGCTCATGTCTAGTCTGATTGTGCATGTGTAAGTATAGTTTGAAAGGATTGGTGAAATCAGTAATGAGCTTGTCTTTCTTGGAATTACCATCGCTACCATTACAGACAAAATATATAAAAAATTTGTTTATTTGTTATCAAGCAGCAGGTAAAAATCATAAGCCTGATCACTTGGAAAAGTAATAGCACACCTCTTCTCAACAAGATATGACTTGAGGAATCATTCAATCCATGCAGGAAGGTTAATATTAAGGTTAGGGTTATGTTTAACCCTCTTATTTGATTCGGGTCAGTTTTGACCTGGATGAGGTACAAAAAGAAAAATTCAATATTTTTTAGTATGGAAACGAAACTTTGGAAATTGGTTAATACTATCAAAATACACATCTTTTTTCAGATTTTTTTTACATTGTACATTGTGACACCTATTGTGTTCTATGTCAATTTTGACACAATTATTTATTTATAAGGCTTTATTCATGATATCATGCAGATTTTAAATATTTGGTTAAATAGAATTTGTTAAATAGAAAAAAAGTTTCAAGATGTAACTGACATAACAAATAATCTACATCAAATTAACTACAGCCCAAAAGGGTATAGAGCAAAAATTCAAAGACCAAATAGCTTATTAAATTTGAAAAAAGTGAAGTATTTAATAAAAATGATAATGTAGTATTAACAGGGTAATTACACAGTAACATCCTAAATTTTTTGTGTACTTATTGTGTACTACATACATGTTTTTACCTTGTATTTATATTTAAAAAAATAACTGCATATAATCACAGCTGTAATTAATTTCTGTAATTCCATCTATAATTATACTGTTGTCCCTTCCCTCACCCTTTAACCAACCCTTAAACCTAACCATACCACTAAACCTGTACTAACCTTACCTGTGTCCCACTTCAATAGCAGCACAAGTGTTTTGCAATACAACACAATGATACATTGTACTAACAATTATTTTTTACGTAAGTACATAGTAGTTAAAGACACCTAATTTAAAGTGTGACTGAAATTTTTACGCATTTTATTTATTGATCAAATACAATATTGTTTTAACTTAGAAAATTAAGTTATGACTGTTTTTAAAACCTCACATTCCACTGGGTCACAACTGGCCCAGGAATGCAAAAGGTGTTCTCAGTTTTTGAATGTGTTAGGAAGATTAAATAATATTAGATTAAATAATATTAAGCATGTATTAAGCAATACCAAAAGCAATGCTTGCCTTACCAAATGCCACTAATAAGCTTAAAGCAGCACAGCCGATAAAGATCTGGTGTCCAGTGAGGGTCAAGTATTACGCTGAGATAAATATTTGCACTGCAGCCCGTGAGGGGCGGCAGGTCTCTAGCTGAGTGTGTCATTTTACTGGAGGTGTAAATCTGTCATTGCAGGATTAGAAACAAAGCAGAGTCATCTGTGGGGATGAGATCTGCTCTAGCGTGACGCGCAGTGTGAATATTTTTTTAAAGAGTTAAAGAATGTGAATGTATGAAAAGCACAGTGGAAGCCTTGTCAAAAAATAACTGGTTTGCTTGTTCTGGAATAGGATTTTTTTTTTTTTTTTTTTAAGACATTTGAACAACAGATGTCGAGCAATCTAATGTTGTTCCAAACCTTTTTTCTTTTCCTTTTCTTTTGCAGAACACAGTAGAATATATTTTGAAGAAAGCATTGTAGCCCCATTGACTTCAACTGTATGGACAAAAAAACACTAAGACATTTCTCAAAACATCTTTTATTTTCCACAAAAGAAAGAAATTGGAACAAAATGAGGCATTTCATTTTTGTAATAAATTATCCTGATGTGGCACTGGTGGTCGGTACAAGTGTAAACACCATGTTAATCTGCAGTCATGGTAGTGACATTTCAGGTGAAATTCCACAGGCAAAAAATCCATTGTCTATTGTCATTAGTGTAGCGATGTATGACGCACAACTCACAAAAAAGCCATTTAAAACCAAGCAGCTTTCTGTTGGTCAATACTGCAAATTAATGTGACTTCAACCCATTGCAAAAACTGTATGGTTTTCTGTGAAACTTCACAGAACAATGGTAAATGTTACCATTCTTTTTCAGTTTTGCTTTATGTCAAGGTATTTGTGCCAATTTTAAACATTTGCCCTCTCTGGGTCACATTACAGTAACTGTCAGTCTTATTTACATGCATGAATTTATTTAATGTTCCGCTGAAATGGCGTTCTCAACCTGACGAGTTTTATCCTGAAGTACATATTGAGTTTCCTGTGAACCATGAAAATTTACACCTGCTGTATGCACAAATCCGGGACATTCCCCTGAAAGTATTAGAAAGCCTAATGGAATTCATTCTTCAATGTCCCCCTCTCTTTTTTTCTCTCAGGAAAGGGAGATGTATTCGGGGATGTGTTCTGGAAAGAGGTGAATTTAGCTCAGGCTTGTGCAAACGTTCGTGCACTGACCTACTGCGATCTTCACATCATCAAGCGTGATGCCTTACAGAAGGTTCTGGAATTCTACACAGCCTTTGCCGGCCACTTCTCACGGAATCTGGTGCTAACCTACAACCTGAGGAAGAGGGTGAGTGCCTAGACCACTTTACATGAAAAATAAAAATAGCTTAAACCCCAAAGTTCCAAATGAGTTTGACGAGAATTCTCTTGTTAAAGCAGTTTCCCAACCTACACATTTTGCATGTCACCCTTATTTAACACACTGAATGGTTCATTTACTGACAAACTCATTAGTAGTGTACTCTATAAGAATCTTTACACAACAGAGAACAAAATGAAGTGTACACAATGCTGCATTTAGGGTCAGACTAAATAATGCCTATTCTGACCCTTCTCTGCCCCTTGTATTAAAGTATAGTTTTAATTAACACACATATAACCTCTAAGCAGCATTAATTAGTCTTTGTAAAGACACCTACAGTAAATGCCACATTGGAAGCGCTTGTGTGCCACGTTTGCTGTATAAATGGTACTATATTACATTCCAGTTACTAGTTACTATCGCTGCTTTTTACACATAAAACTTGTTAAAAAAATAAATAAAATATTGCCAGATTGACTTTTCTGGTAAATGCCATTCTTTATGTGGCGTTCACACAAGGAATGACTTTTCTTTGAGATACCAATTAGACAACAGCACCAAAATATTGGTAGAATCTGTTATGTCAGTCATCGGAACTTTAAATGCTGCGATATTTTCTTCAACCTCAAATGAAAAGCCTTAGTTTCACAGTGTGTACTATTTGACAAAATTTTTTGACTTCTAAATGAGAGTGTATTCATAGTATTCATAGTAGTCACAGCTTGTCAATGCAAACTTAACAGAAAAAGTTAGATCCAGCTGTTAAACACCTTCGAACCACCATTGGTCTGTGGCAAATACATAATAGGTGGGTATGCTCTGAGGCTCCGCCTTCTTTGATGTGGCAATCTTCTCCAGTTTATTTTTCTATAAAACCATGAACATGCTGGAGAGCTGCATTGTTGTAGAAATTGAAGTTGTAATTCTAAATGAAAGAGACACAAACTGACACTTTTTCCATGTTTAATACTGTAAGCTTTTAAAAATCTATTGTATAAAGTGCTATATAAATAAATGTGACGAGACTTAACTGGAGCGCTGAATTACAGAGCTTGTGCAAACATCTACATTGTCATGATCAGATGCTTTCTTAACTACTGTTATCTCACAGCTGTCATTTATGTTGTGTTTATTTTGTTATTGAAAGGAAAGCATGCAGCACATACTGTATTAACATATTCATCTAAATGTGGGCGGTGGTGCTGAAAAGATATTTCAAACCTCTTTTTACCCCAAAGCGAACAACGAAAAGAACTTCACCGTGAATATATGAGGGCCTTTACTGCACTTATACTGGTAGTTGTAAGGCCCGTTCACACCAAGAATGATAACTTTAAGCTAACTATAATGATAACTATATTAGCATCCACACCAGCAGATGATATGTTTACTACAAACATGTGCTGCTGCTTTAAATGCTCGAGCTCTCTAAAGCGGGATGGATTCTGATTGGCTGTCAATGATTTTTATCGTTCATTAGCTGGAAAGAATCATTGTGAAAGTAATTCCATTTCTCTGTGTCATTATTGTTATAGTTGTGCTATGTGGACCCTGCTATTCTTTTACATTTAGAACAATTACTATATCTTTATCATTATTATTATAGTTATCATCCTTGGTGTGAGCGGGCCTTTATGCTTTGTTCACACAAGCATCATAACAGTAATTTACTGGTTAAGATATAACTTCTCATCTTGAAAAAATTGCCTGACTTATTTACTGATATTTCTCAAAGGTCCAGTTCGCACATCTCCAAACTGTAAAAATGATCTAACCTCTTTATTTGAATATCTCATTTGAATGATCAAACCCCTGAAGCTTTGTTATGTTTCAATCATTTAGTTATTAAGTTTTCCTCTTTCTTTCCTCTTCCTTTTGCTGTTGAGGAGTCCTTCAATTACTCTGCTC